>NC_134904.1:41864147-41901647 GCF_041734735.1 Babylonia areolata | reverse complement strand
GCTGGCTCCCTCCTCTGGATGCAGAATGTATTGTTTAGCTGGCTCCCTCCTCTGGATGCAGAATGTATTGTTTAGCTGGCTCCCTCCTCTGGATGCAGAATGTACTGTTTAGCTGGCTCCCTCCTCTGGATGCAGAATGTATTGTTTAGCTGGCTCCCTCCTCTGGATGCAGAATGTATTGTTTAGCTGGCTCCCTCCTCTGGATGCAGAATGTATTGTTTAGCTGGCTCCCTCCTCTGGATGCAGAATGTACTGTTCAGCTGGCCCCCTCCTCTGGATGCAGAATGTATTGTTTAGCTGGCTCCCTCCTCTGGATGCAGAATGTACTGTTCAGCTGGCTCCCTCCTCTGGATGCAGAATGCACTGTTCAGCTGGCTCCCTCCTTTGGATGCAAAATGTATTGTTTAGCTGGCTCCCTCCTTTGGATGCAAAATGTAAAGTTTTGATTCTTCGTCTGAGCTTGTCTTTCAATGTTACGTATAGAGTGATTTGATTTTTTTTAAGTAGGTTAGGATTTGAACTAAATATGAGAGCATTAGGCCTGCGGTAAGAATGTGTTTGTGATAATATTTGTTGTGGAAGAGGGGGTTCGTCATTTGTAAATATCCGGAAGATACGTGAATAAATGTGCAAGAAATGAAGATAAAAATGATTTTGTTATTGTCCTTGGTCGGAATTGGTAGCGGAAGGTGTGAGCCTGAGTATCTGTTACATTTTATATGTAACAGTAACCTTATTCGTAACCCCACACCACTTCGCCTCCCGCCCCCTTCTCTCTCCGTCTCTCTCTCTCCCCCCCCCTCCCTCCTCCTTCAGTTTCAGTATCCCATGCACGGCCCGTCGTTAAGTCACGTCCCCTTTTTTACGACTTGTTTTGCACGTGTTGACCGTGCATTAAGACAGTGACGAAGTCAATTCAATGGGCAAACAGCACGCCACAGAGATGGGACATTGACACATGGGCCGACTCAATGACGAAGCTTGTCAGCGGCCAACCCACGCGTGCTACGTGTCAATAGGTGATTGGTGGAGGGCGCGTGAGGGTGAATTAGCACCCCTTCCCCCTCCCCCATGCAACGAGGCTGATGTCTGGGTTCTGTGTTTACTGGTTGGGAAACCTATTTAGGACAGTGCATTTAGATTTGATGGCAACTTTGGGAGTGTCTCGCCAGCCTCAAATGCTGTTTGTTGTTGTTGTTGTTGACTCACTTGTGTAAATAAAGCGTTATAATCCGGTGTTCGGTTGTCTGTGTGTGTGTGTGTGCTTTTGTGGAAGTTTTTTTTGTTTGTTTGTTTGTTTTGTTGTTTGTGTGTGTGTGTGTATGTGTGTTAAACTTTAACATTGCCATTTTCTCTGGAAATACTTTACCTGCCAATACCAAATTTGGCTTAAACATAGTAGGAAAAAATCTTCACAGTAACACCAATGATAGGTTGTACGTCTCCCGAATTTAGCCGTATTTCCGATTCATTAACAGTTTATTTCGTTGATGTTCGTTCCGGATTCCGAAAACCACTGTTACCCCTTTGCAGCTGCCCAGTTGTGTGGTGAGAATTCGCCATGACCGTTTTTCGTGTTCGCCATGACCTCGTTTTTCGTGTTCGCCATGACCTCGTTTTTCGTGTTCGCAATTGAAAGCAAAGAAATACTCATTCTGGATAGAACACATACAGTGACACTAACTGCATTATTGACGTGTTTACTGCAGAAGAATATTGTAAAGTGGACACTGAACTAACTAGAATGAACAGAAAAGAAAATCTTAATCGTCTGTTTCACTGAATCAGCATTGTCTACACGGCACTGATCAGTGCTGCAGATCTTGACAAACATGTTGCAAAGCCTGACGCGATGGCAAGGTCTCCTTTACCGCCGAATTAAAAGAATTTCTTAGATAAACATCGACGTATTTATTGTATATGAAGTTTTTAAAGTGGATACTAGAATTGACAGAAAAAAAGAAATTGAATGGAGGGTGTCGTAGCTTCTCAGGGACAAGCTTGTCGAACACGATCTCTGCAGATCTATAAAAACGGACATATACTGCAGTGTATTTCAGGCGATGGGAACGTCTCCTTTACGTCGGACTTGAAAGAATGTTTAAATGCCCGAGATATACCAAAATAACGTGATTTAAACGGCGATATCACTTCGCTGCTGCTGTCGATTTATTCCGCTAAAATAACATGCACAAATAATAATTTTTGAACATCGGCATTGAACCCGCGTTAGCACAGTGGATAAAACCACTCGTTCTCGACCCAAACATCCATGGTTTTTATCTGCATAGACGCTTTTTTTTCTTCTTTTTTTTCTTTTTTAACGCGAAGCTGTATACAATTATAATGATGAATAGAGAACACATTTCAAGAAACTAATTTTCAATTTCTATAAGTTTTTTTTTCTTTTAAGTGTGTATCACAAGTGAGTCTAAGGCCTTGCCTTTCTTGTTTATTATGCATAGATGCTTCAGAGTGTGCAGATACACAAATGCACATGAATAGTGTGCTGGCGCACGTGCACAAAGAGAGAGAGGGGGGGGGAGGGTGACGCGGGGAAGGAAGACTGAGCAGTGATAGAGAGAGAGAAGAACTGAAACAAATAGAGAGAGAAGAGAGTGTGCGTATATGAGAGAGAGAGAGAGAGAGAGAGAGAGAGAGAGAGAGAGAGAGAGAGAGAGATTGACATGGTTTATTCATATAGGCTACAGCCCCTTAGAAGGGGGATACAGTAAAATGCTCAAGTCCTAAGTATACGTTCAAAGTCTTCATTATGTGATATATATATATATATATATACTTCTCCTTTTCAGTGCTTTGAGAGAGAGACAGACGAACAGACAGAGACAGAGAGAATCACTCTCAGTGACTATATATCATGTGTGAACCCGGGGATTTTAATAATTGATATATGTTGATTGTATTCGGATATTCTGACTATGTTAACCTGTGGGCTTTTTATTAAAGAGAAGAACCTTTTTTGTTATGCGTAAAATGAAGAGAAAAAAATAAAGATAAGCACAAAAATTCATTTTGATTTAAGAAGGCGAATGATGATATTCTAAAACGTGATGAAATTGAATCACACTGACATCTGTCATGATGTCGATGCACTGATGTTTGGATGACAAACTGATAATATTTTGATGGTAGTGTCACAGAAACCGAAACTGCGCAAAAGATGTGTGTCGTGGATGAAGCTGTAGTAAATTAATGTCATAGGATGGCCTTCAGCAGTCCATGTCAGTTCAATTGTCAGTGGAAACAATTCATCCCTGGAATGACAAACACAGACAGACATTCAGACAGACACAGACACAGAGAGACAGACAGAGAGGCACACAGACAGACAGACAGACAGACAGACAGACACACACACACACACACACACACACACACACACACACACACACACACACACACACACAATGATGTTGAATTCCACTTATTAGATACGTGTATTTTATTTCATAATTTGCGAAACATCTAATTACGACTGTACAGCAGTATATTCATCGATCAGATGTGATCATTAGAAAGATACAAGGCAATGTCCTGAACCCAAGTGACTTATTCAATGGCGATGACTCAGAAAACACTCTCCAAACATGTTTTCACTGCATGCGTCTTTTCTTTGATCCTGTTGTTGTGTCTGTTATTTCTGAGGGATTTTATGACAATGAATGAAGTCGAGTCGAGTCACACACACACACACACACACACACACACACACACACACAGTGCCTTTACCCTGAGCGACAAGTACATGAAGCTAGGTGTGATTTTGACTGAGGACAAAACAACATTCACAAAAAAAACGTGAACCTCGCTTCGTACCGAATCAGCAAAGTGGCGGTCATGCTTTACCCAATAGGATATTTCAGTTTCAGGTGCAGGCTAAGGCATTTGCTGCTGTCGTTTCAAGACATCAAAGCACCGTACTTTGACATCTAACACACAGGCTAAGGCATTTGCTGCTGTCGTTTCAAGACATTAAAGCATCGTACTTTGACGTGACATCTAACACACAGGCTAAGGCATTTGCTGCTGTCGTTTCAAGACATCAAAGCATCGTACTTTGACGTGACATCTAACACACAGGCTAAGGCATTTGCTGCTGTCGTTTCAAGACATCAAAGCATCGTACTTTGACGTGACATCTAACACACAGGCTGAGGCATTTGCTGCTGTCGTTTCAAGACATCAAAGCACCGTACTTTGACGTGACATCTAACACACAGGCTAAGGCATTTGCTGCTGTCGTTTCAAGACAACAAAGCATCGTACTTTGACGTGACATCTAACACACAGGCTGAGGCATTTGCTGCTGTCGTTTCAAGACATCAAAGCATCGTACTTTGACGTGACATCTAACACACAGGCTAAGGCATTTGCTGCTGTCGTTTCAAGACATCAAAGCATCGTACTTTGACGTGACATCTAACACACAGGCTAAGGCATTTGCTGCTGTCGTTTCAAGACATCAAAGCATCGTACTTTGACGTGACATCTAACACACAGGCTAAGGCATGTGCTGCTGTCGTTTCAAGACATCAAAGCACCGTACTTTGACGTGACATCTAACACACAGGCTAAGGCATTTACTGCTGTCGTTTCAAGACATCAAAGCACCGTACTTTGACGTGACATCTAACACACAGGCTAAGGCATTTACTGCTGTCGTTTCAAGACATCAAAGCACTGTACTTTGACATCTAACACACAGGCTAAGGCATTTACTGCTGTCGTTTCAAGACATCAAAGCACCGTACTTTGACATCTAACACACAGGCTAAGGCATTTACTGCTGTCGTTTCAAGACATCAAAGCACCGTACTTTGACGTGACATCTAACACACAGGCTAAAGCATTTGCTGCTGTCGTTTCAAGACACCAAAGCATCGTACTTTGACGTGACATCTAACACACAGGCTAAGGCATTTGCTGCTGTCGTTTCAAGACATCAAAGCACCGTACTTTGACATCTAACACACAGGCTAAGGCATTTACTGCTGTCGTTTCAAGACATCAAAGCACCGTACTTTGACGTGACATCTAACACACAGGCTAAAGCATTTGCTGCTGTCGTTTCAAGACACCAAAGCATCGTATTTGACGTGACATCTAACACACAGGCTAAGGCATTTGCTGCTGTCGTTTCAAGACATCAAAGCACCGTACTTTGACGTGACATCTAACACACAGGCTAAGGCATTTGCTGCTGTCGTTTCAAGACATCAAAGCACCGTACTTTGACGTGACATCTAACACACAGGCTAAGGCATTTACTGCTGTCGTTTCAAGACATCAAAGCACCGTACTTTGACATCTAACACACAGGCTAAGGCATTTACTGCTGTCGTTTCAAGACATCAAAGCACCGTACTTTGACATCTAACACACAGGCTAAGGCATTTACTGCTGTCGTTTCAAGACATCAAAGCACCGTACTTTGACGTGACATCTAACACACAGGCTAAAGCATTTGCTGCTGTCGTTTCAAGACACCAAAGCATCGTACTTTGACGTGACATCTAACACACAGGCTAAGGCATTTGCTGCTGTCGTTTCAAGACATCAAAGCACCGTACTTTGACATCTAACACACAGGCTAAGGCATTTACTGCTGTCGTTTCAAGACATCAAAGCACCGTACTTTGACGTGACATCTAACACACAGGCTAAAGCATTTGCTGCTGTCGTTTCAAGACACCAAAGCATCGTACTTTGACGTGACATCTAACACACAGGCTAAGGCATTTGCTGCTGTCGTTTCAAGACATCAAAGCACCGTACTTTGACGTGACATCTAACACACAGGCTAAGGCATTTGGTGCTGTCGTTTCAAGACATCAAAGCACCGTACTTTGACGTGACATCTAAGACACAGGCTGAGGCATTTGCTGCTGTCGTTTCAAGACATCAAAGCACCGTACTTTGACTTGACATCCAACACACAGGCTAAGGCATTTGCTGCTGTCGTTTCAAGACATCAAAGCATCGTACTTTGACGTGACATCTAACACACAGGCTAAGGCATTTGCTGCTGTCGTTTCAAGACATCAAAGCACCGTACTTTGACGTAACATCTAACACACAGGCTGAGGCATTTGCTGCTGTCGTTTCAAGACAACAAAGCACCGTACTTTGACATCTAACACACAGGCTAAGGCATTTGCTGCTGTCGTTTCAAGACAACAAAGCATCGTACTTTGACATCTAACACACAGGCTAAGGCATTTGCTGCTGTCGTTTCAAGACATCAAAGCATCGTACTTTGACGTGACATCTAACACACAGGCTGAGGCATTTGCTGCTGTCGTTTCAAGACATCAAAGCACCGTACTTTGACGTGACATCTAACACACAGGCTAAGGCATTTGCTGCTGTCGTTTCAAGACATCAAAGCACCGTACTTTGACGTGACATCTAACACACAGGCTAAGGCATTTGCTGCTGTCGTTTCAAGACATCAAAGCATCGTACTTTGACGTGACATCTAACACACAGGCTAAGGCATTTGCTGCTGTCGTTTCAAGACATCAAAGCATCGTACTTTGACGTGACATCTAACACACAGGCTAAGGCATTTGCTGCTGTCGTTTCAAGACATCAAAGCATCGTACTTTGACGTGACATCTAACACACAGGCTAAGGCATTTGCTGCTGTCGTTTCAAGACATCAAAGCACCGTACTTTGACGTGACATCTAACACACAGGCTAAGGCATTTGCTGCTGTCGTTTCAAGACAACAAAGCATCGTACTTTGACGTGACATCTAACACACAGGCTAAGGCATTTGCTGCTGTCGTTTCAAGACATCAAAGCACCGTACTTTGACGTGACATCTAACACACAGGCTAAGGCATTTGCTGCTGTCATTTCAAGACATCAAAGCACCGTACTTTGACGTGACATCTAACACACAGGCTGAGGCATTTCCTGCTGTCGTTTCAAGACATCAAAGCATCGTACTTTGACGTGACATCTAACACACAGGCTGAGGCATTTGCTGCTGTCGTTTCAAGACATCAAAGCACCGTACTTTGACTTGACATCCAACACACAGGCTAAGGCATTTGCTGCTGTCGTTTCAAGACATCAAAGCATCGTACTTTGACGTGACATCTAACACACAGGCTAAGGCATTTGCTGCTGTCGTTTCAAGACATCAAAGCACCGTACTTTGACGTAACATCTAACACACAGGCTGAGGCATTTGCTGCTGTCGTTTCAAGACAACAAAGCACCGTACTTTGACATCTAACACACAGGCTAAGGCATTTGCTGCTGTCGTTTCAAGACAACAAAGCATCGTACTTTGACATCTAACACACAGGCTAAGGCATTTGCTGCTGTCGTTTCAAGACATCAAAGCATCGTACTTTGACGTGACATCTAACACACAGGCTGAGGCATTTGCTGCTGTCGTTTCAAGACATCAAAGCACCGTACTTTGACGTGACATCTAACACACAGGCTAAGGCATTTGCTGCTGTCGTTTCAAGACATCAAAGCACCGTACTTTGACGTGACATCTAACACACAGGCTAAGGCATTTGCTGCTGTCGTTTCAAGACATCAAAGCATCGTACTTTGACGTGACATCTAACACACAGGCTAAGGCATTTGCTGCTGTCGTTTCAAGACATCAAAGCATCGTACTTTGACGTGACATCTAACACACAGGCTAAGGCATTTGCTGCTGTCGTTTCAAGACATCAAAGCATCGTACTTTGACGTGACATCTAACACACAGGCTAAGGCATTTGCTGCTGTCGTTTCAAGACATCAAAGCACCGTACTTTGACGTGACATCTAACACACAGGCTAAGGCATTTGCTGCTGTCGTTTCAAGACAACAAAGCATCGTACTTTGACGTGACATCTAACACACAGGCTAAGGCATTTGCTGCTGTCGTTTCAAGACATCAAAGCACCGTACTTTGACGTGACATCTAACACACAGGCTAAGGCATTTGCTGCTGTCATTTCAAGACATCAAAGCACCGTACTTTGACGTGACATCTAACACACAGGCTGAGGCATTTCCTGCTGTCGTTTCAAGACATCAAAGCATCGTACTTTGACGTGACATCTAACACACAGGCTAAGGCATTTGCTGCTGTCGTTTCAAGACATCAAAGCACCGTACTTTGACGTGACATCTAACACACAGGCTGAGGCATTTGCTGCTGTCGTTTCAAGACATCAAAGCATCGTACTTTGACGTGACATCTAACACACAGGCTAAGGCATTTGCTGCTGTCGTTTCAAGACATCAAAGCACCGTACTTTGACGTGACATCTAACACACAGGCTAAGGCATTTGCTGCTGTCGTTTCAAGACATCAAAGCACCGTACTTTGACGTGACATCTAACACACAGGCTAAAGCATTTGGTGCTGTCGTTTCAAGACATCAAAGCATCGTACTTTGACGTGACATCTAACACACAGGCTAAGGCATTTGCTGCTGTCGTTTCAAGACATCAAAGCATCGTACTTTGACGTGACATCTAACACACAGGCTAAGGCATTTGGTGCTGTCGTTTCAAGACATCAAAGCATCGTACTTTGACGTGACATCTAACACACAGGCTAAGGCATGTGCTGCTGTCGTTTCAAGACATCAAAGCACCGTACTTTGACGTGACATCTAACACACAGGCTAAGGCATTTGCTGCTGTCGTTTCAAGACATCAAAGCACCGTACTTTGACGTGACATCTAACACACAGGCTAAGGCATTTACTGCTGTCGTTTCAAGACATCAAAGCACCGTACTTTGACATCTAACACACAGGCTAAGGCATTTACTGCTGTCGTTTCAAGACATCAAAGCACCGTACTTTGACATCTAACACACAGGCTAAGGCATTTACTGCTGTCGTTTCAAGACATCAAAGCACCGTACTTTGACGTGACATCTAACACACAGGCTAAAGCATTTGCTGCTGTCGTTTCAAGACACCAAAGCATCGTACTTTGACGTGACATCTAACACACAGGCTAAGGCATTTGCTGCTGTCGTTTCAAGACATCAAAGCACCGTACTTTGACATCTAACACACAGGCTAAGGCATTTACTGCTGTCGTTTCAAGACATCAAAGCACCGTACTTTGACGTGACATCTAACACACAAAGGCTAAAGCATTTGCTGCTGTCGTTTCAAGACACCAAAGCATCGTACTTTGACGTGACATCTAACACACAGGCTAAGGCATTTGCTGCTGTCGTTTCAAGACATCAAAGCACCGTACTTTGACGTGACATCTAACACACAGGCTAAGGCATTTGCTGCTGTCGTTTCAAGACATCAAAGCACCGTACTTTGACGTGACATCTAACACACAGGCTAAGGCATTTACTGCTGTCGTTTCAAGACATCAAAGCACCGTACTTTGACATCTAACACACAGGCTAAGGCATTTACTGCTGTCGTTTCAAGACATCAAAGCACCGTACTTTGACATCTAACACACAGGCTAAGGCATTTACTGCTGTCGTTTCAAGACATCAAAGCACCGTACTTTGACGTGACATCTAACACACAGGCTAAAGCATTTGCTGCTGTCGTTTCAAGACACCAAAGCATCGTACTTTGACGTGACATCTAACACACAGGCTAAGGCATTTGCTGCTGTCGTTTCAAGACATCAAAGCACCGTACTTTGACATCTAACACACAGGCTAAGGCATTTACTGCTGTCGTTTCAAGACATCAAAGCACCGTACTTTGACGTGACATCTAACACACAGGCTAAAGCATTTGCTGCTGTCGTTTCAAGACACCAAAGCATCGTACTTTGACGTGACATCTAACACACAGGCTAAGGCATTTGCTGCTGTCGTTTCAAGACATCAAAGCACCGTACTTTGACGTGACATCTAACACACAGGCTAAGGCATTTGGTGCTGTCGTTTCAAGACATCAAAGCACCGTACTTTGACGTGACATCTAACACACAGGCTGAGGCATTTGCTGCTGTCGTTTCAAGACATCAAAGCACCGTACTTTGACTTGACATCTAACACACAGGCTAAGGCATTTGCTGCTGTCGTTTCAAGACATCAAAGCATCGTACTTTGACGTGACATCTAACACACAGGCTAAGGCATTTGCTGCTGTCGTTTCAAGACATCAAAGCACCGTACTTTGACGTGACATCTAACACACAGGCTGAGGCATTTGCTGCTGTCGTTTCAAGACAACAAAGTACCGTACTTTGACATCTAACACACAGGCTAAGGCATTTGCTGCTGTCGTTTCAAGACAACAAAGCATCGTACTTTGACATCTAACACACAGGCTAAGGCATTTGCTGCTGTCGTTTCAAGACATCAAAGCATCGTACTTTGACGTGACATCTAACACACAGGCTGAGGCATTTGCTGCTGTCGTTTCAAGACAACAAAGCACCGTACTTTGACATCTAACACACAGGCTAAGGCATTTGCTGCTGTCGTTTCAAGACATCAAAGCATCGTACTTTGAGGTGACATCTAACACACAGGCTAAGGCATTTGCTGCTGTCGTTTCAAGACATCAAAGCACCGTACTTTGACGTGACATCTAACACACAGGCTAAGGCATTTGCTGCTGTCGTTTCAAGACATCAAAGCACCGTACTTTGACGTGACATCTAACACACAGGCTAAGGCATTTGCTGCTGTCGTTTCAAGACATCAAAGCATCGTACTTTGACGTGACATCTAACACACAGGCTAAGGCATTTGCTGCTGTCGTTTCAAGACATCAAAGCATCGTACTTTGACGTGACATCTAACACACAGGCTAAGGCATTTGCTGCTGTCGTTTCAAGACATCAAAGCATCGTACTTTGACGTGACATCTAACACACAGGCTAAGGCATTTGCTGCTGTCGTTTCAAGAGATCAAAGCACCGTACTTTGACGTGACATCTAACACACAGGCTAAGGCATTTGCTGCTGTCGTTTCAAGACAACAAAGCATCGTACTTTGACGTGACATCTAACACACAGGCTAAGGCATTTGCTGCTGTCGTTTCAAGACATCAAAGCACCGTACTTTGACGTGACATCTAACACACAGGCTGAGGCATTTGCTGCTGTCGTTTCAAGACATCAAAGCATCGTACTTTGACGTGACATCTAACACACAGGCTAAGGCATTTGCTGCTGTCGTTTCAAGACATCAAAGCACCGTACTTTGACGTGACATCTAACACACAGGCTGAGGCATTTGCTGCTGTCGTTTCAAGACATCAAAGCATCATACTTTGACGTGACATCTAACACACAGGCTAAGGCATTTGCTGCTGTCGTTTCAAGACATCAAAGCACCGTACTTTGACGTGACATCTAACACACAGGCTAAGGCATTTGCTGCTGTCGTTTCAAGACATCAAAGCACCGTACTTTGACGTGACATCTAACACACAGGCTAAAGCATTTGGTGCTGTCGTTTCAAGACATCAAAGCATCGTACTTTGACGTGACATCTAACACACAGACTGAGGCATTTGCTGCTGTCGTTTCAAGACATCAAAGCACCGTACTTTGACGTGACATCTAACACACAGGCTGAGGCATTTGCTGCTGTCGTTTCAAGACATCAAAGCATCGTACTTTGACTTGACATCTAACACACAGGCTAAGGCATTTGGTGCTGTCGTTTCAAGACATCAAAGCATCGTACTTTGACTTGACATCTAACACACAGGCTGAGGCATTTGCTGCTGTCGTTTCAAGACACCAAAGCATCGTACTTTGACGTGACATCTAACACACAGGCTGAGGCATTTGCTGCTGTCGTTTCAAGACACCAAAGCATCGTACTTTGACGTGACATCTAACACAATGCAATCAACCATCACGGAAGAGTGGGCAGGGCCAGCATCATTATTCCTGAAAACAGGCCGCGTGGCGAGACAAAGAGAACCCATCTGACTGTGTGTCGTCAGTCAAACGTGACCATGATCCATCCTGAGAATACCTGCACTAACCCACCTCCAACCCACTCCCTGCCACTCCCCCCCCCCCCCACCACCACACCCACATCCCTCCCTCACCCCTCACTCCACCTCACGCAGGCCAATGCCGATGGTTTCTATGGCAGCGACAACACAACGCAAAGCTTTGGTCAGTTCACAGAAATGCTGTCAAGCATCGCTGCACTACATAAGTGTACATGTAACAATTTGTAGAGCTATGTGTTTTGTTTGTTTATCTCTCCCCCCCCCTCCCCCCACCCCACCCCCCCATGCGCAAACTTGTCTCCAAATGATATAGCATGTACAGACCACTAAAATGCGAGATTATACACGATCGAACCTGGAAGAGTGGTTACCACACTGGGTTTCTTTATCAGACAAAAACCCGGACATTTATATCCATGTCATACTCGTAGTACGTGAGAAAGTTTCCAGTAATTGAAAGACAATGGAAAGAAAACAAAACCAGATTCACATACATGGCCTTCAAAGAAGAAAGAGAGATAATGAGAGGAGAGAGAGAGAGAAGACAGAGAGAGAGAGAGAGAGAGAGAGAGAGAGAGAGATAAATTCACAAAGACAGAGACAAACAGGTATAAACAATGATCGCTTGGCTTACCTCTACAGTAAACCATGATATTCACAGAAAGAAAGAGGGTGATAGGATTTCCGTTAAAACTTGATCTGTGTCTAACACCAGTGGACCATTTAGCAAAACGTTATCAAGGAACTTGAACTGTGTCTAACACCAGTGGACCATTTAGCAAAACGTTATCAAAGAACTTGAACTGTGTCTAACACCAGTGGATCATTCAGCAAAACGTTATCAAAGAACTTGAACTGTGTCTAACACCAGTGGACCATTTAGCAAAACGTTATCAAGGAACTTGATCTGTGTCTAACACCAGTGGATCATTTAGCAAAACGTTATCAAGGAACTTGATCTGTGTCTAACACCAGTGGATCATTCAGCAAAACGTTATCAAAGAACTAACTGTGTCTAACACCAGTGGACCATTTAGCAAAACGTTATCAAAGAACTTGAACTGTGTCTAACACCAGTGGACCATTTAGCAAAACGTTATCAAAGAACTTGAACTGTGTCTAACACCAGTGGATCATTTAGCAAAACGTTATCAAAGAGACATCCTGCACTGGTGTCTCATAAATCGATTTTGGTCAAGGTAAAGGAAAACAACGACAAATAAGTCCCAAACAACAACAGCAACAAGAACACCATTTCATATGATATCAAGGGGAAATAAGTTTTGTTTGGCAAACTTCAGCGTGGCATAATGGCTGGGGTTGCTGGCTAACTTTGACATGAGAGCCCAAAGTTCACCGAGGCCCTTTAAGGCTGTCAAAGGTCAAAGTGAGCCCCAGTCCTTATATTAGTCTTCAGTGCTCAGAACTCAGTACTCTTCACTACCTGTAGTTGGCAAGATTTAAGCGCAAGGTACCAATCTGGTCCAGAATCTTTGTGTGTGTTCATGTGTGTGTGTGTGTGTGTGTGTGTGTGTGTGTGTGTGTGTGTGTGTAACAGTCACAGAGGAGCAGCGAGCATTGCAGATTATGATAAGCTGAAAAGAAAAGAAAATGATGAAAGGAGACAGAGAGAAGGAGAGAGAGAGAGTGACTGAGAGAGAGAGACAGGGAGAGAAAGAGTGACTGAGAGAGAGAGTGACTGACAGAGAGAGAGAGACTGAGAGAGAGAGTGACTGAGAGAGAAAGAGTGACTGGGAGAGAGAGTGACAAAGAGAGAGAGAGAGTGACTGACAGAGAGAGAGAGTAACTGACAGAGAGAGAGACTTTGATGCTTTCACGCTTTCACGTTTTGATGCTGAAGACACTGTCCGTAGCACAGAGTTGAGGTCACACAGAGAGACAGAGACAGAGACACAGAGAGACAGATACAGAGACACAGAGAGACAGAGACAGAGACACAGAGAGACAGACAGACATGGAGAGAGAGAGACAGAGAGACAGATACAGAGAAAGAGAGAGACAGACAAACAGACACACAGAGAGAGGGAGACAGACAGACAAACAGAAAAGACAATGGAGCAGCCAGAAAGTGAGTTGCTGTGACAGGTAGGGGTGGGGGTGGGGGTGGGGGGTGGGGGAGGAATGTGGGGGTGGGGGTGGAGGGGGACGTCGAGGGAAGGGGGAGGGGGGGTTGGAGACAAAGGGGGACAAGTCTGAAAGGGGCGTGGTCCCCCACACAGTCATCCTGGGTCCAGACTTGTCGTGGGATTTGCTCCGACTGTCAATGAACTTGCCACCCTGGCCTTTTTCTTGATTGGGAACTGGTCAGAGGTGAGGGGGGAGGGGTGTGGGGGGTGTGCCTCTCTTTCTCTCTGCCTTTCTCTCTCTTTCTCTGTGTGTGTATGTGCGCGTTTGCGCGCGTGCGTGTGTGTGTGAGTGTGTGTGTGTGTGTTTGTGTGTCTGCGTGCTTGCGTGTGTGCGTGTGTGCGTGCGTGCGTGCATGTATGTGTGCGTGCGTACGTGTATGTGTGCGTGCGTGTATGTGTGTGTGTATGTGTAGGTCTGTGTGTGCACGCGCGCGTGTGCGTGTGTGTGTGCGTACAAACGTTTCTAACTACGACTGCAGATGTGTGTATCTCTCAGGCCTGGCTGCAGCTGGAATTCCTAACGAAGGGAAGCGTAGGGAGCAGCGTGGTGACGTACCATCCTTAGCATCCCCATCATCATTCGTCATCAAATATAGATGATAACGATGATGTAAGTAATAATAATGATACTCTCTCTCTCTCTCTCTCTCTCTCTCTCTCTCTCTCTATATATATATATATATATATATATATATATATATATGTGTGTGTGTGTGTGTGTGTGTGTGTGTGTACATATATATGTGTGTGTGTGTGTGTGTGTGTGTGTATGCGCCACATAAACTGTGTCTTCTCTCCTGCTTTCGTTTGTGGCTTCAGTTTCGATTGTCTCTCTACTACCACTGCCACGTTTGTGACGGGTTCCTGCAGAAAGTCAGTAGACTCTGGAGGTGATGTCGTTGTCGTCGTTGTCGTTGAGGGGACGTGGCGGCGGTCTCCGTTGTCATTGAGGGGACGTGGCGGCGGTCTCCGTTGTCATTGAGGGGACGTGGCGGCGGTCTCCGTTGTCATTGAGGGGACGTGGCGGCGGTCTCCGTTGTCGTTGAGGGGACGTGGCGGCGGTCTCCGTTGTCATTGAGGGGACGTGGCGGCGGTCTCCGTTGTCATTGAGGGGACGTGGCGGCGGTCTCCGTTGTCGTTGAGGGGACGTGGCGGCGGTCTCCGTTGTCATTGAGGGGACGTGGCGGCGGTCTCCGTTGTCAGGGGCACACTCACTCAGTCCGGCTGTCCCCTGACAACGCCATCGTTGTTGGCTGGTAGGCTTGGTGTCTTGCGGTGAATGTGGTATCAGAGTAGGCACTGCTGAATCCGCATTGCGGGGTCTCCTCTTGTGTTTGGCCTCCAGGCGAGTTAACGTTAAGGGTGATAGTTCCGTGTACTGCCTGCTTCTGGGATGTGCCGCAGACAGCACCGTGTGTGGCTATGTTCGGGGGGTGGGGATGGGGTGGGGGAGTGGGGATCGGGTTTAATGGCGATGGTGTGATGCTGTTTAACTGTTGTTCATGATGGGGCACACACACACACACACACACACACACACACACACATATATATATATATATATATATATATATATATATAATTATTGGTGTACCTGTCAGAGTGTGTATCGTCCATACAGTCCACAGGACAACACTTTTGTTGCTACGGATTCATTTTCAGTGCGCCAAGTGCGTTCATTCTGCACACGGGACCTCGGTTTGTCGTCTGATCTGAATGACTAGACGCTCAGTTTGATGTGAATGACTAGACGCTCAGTTTGATGTGAATGACTAGACGCTCAGTTTGATGTGAATGACTAGACGCTCAGTTTGATGTGAATGACCAGACGCTCAGTTTGATGTGAATGACTAGACGCTCAGTTTGATCTGAATGACTAGACGCTCAGTTTGATGTGAATGACTAGACGCTCAGTTTGATGTGAATGATAGACGCTCAGTTTGATGTGAATGACCAGACGCTCAGTTTGATGTGAATGACTAGACGCTCAGTTTGATGTGAATAACCAGACGCTCAGTTTGATGTGAATGACTAGACGCTCAGTTTGATCTGAATGACTATCTGAATGATAGACGCTCAGTTTGATGTGAATGATAGACGCTCAGTTTGATGTGAATGACCAGACGCTCAGTTTGATGTGAATGACTAGACGCTCAGTTTGATGTGAATGATAGACGCTCAGTTTGATGTGAATGATAGACGCTCAGTTTGATGTGAATGACCAGACGCTCAGTTTGATGTGAATGATAGACGCTCAGTTTGATGTGAATGACTAGACGCTCAGTTTGATGTGAATGATAGACGCTCAGTTTGATGTGAATGACCAGACGCTCAGTTTGATGTGAATGACCAGACGCTCAGTTTGATGTGAATGATAGACGCTCAATTTGATGTGAATGACTAGACGCTCAGTTTGATGTGAATGATAGACGCTCAGTTTGATGTGAATGACTAGACGCTCAGTTTGATCTGAATGACTATCTGAATGACCAGACGCTCAGTTTGATGTGAATGATAGACGCTCAGTTTGATGTGAATGATAGACGCTCAGTTTGATGTGAATGACTATCTGAATGACTAGACGCTCAGTTTGATCTGAATGACTAGACGCTCAGTTTGATGTGAATGATAGACGCTCAGTTTGATGTGAATGACCAGACGCTCAGTTTGATGTGAATGACTATCTGAATGACTAGACGCTCAGTTTGATGTGAATGATAGACGCTCAGTTTGATGTGAATGACCAGACGCTCAGTTTGATGTGAATGACTATCTGAATGACTAGACGCTCAGTTTGATGTGAATGATAGACGCTCAGTTTGATGTGAATGACCAGACGCTCAGTTTGATGTGAATGACTATCTGAATGACTAGACGCTCAGTTTGATGTGAATGATGGACGCTCAGTTTGATGTGAATGATAGACGCCCAGTTTGATGTGCCAGTCAAACGTGGAAGACAGGGTAACATCGGGATTCCAACCCAGACTCTCACGAGCAGTCATCTACTGACTCGTTCATCATTGCTTGCTGCGATGGAAAGAATAATGATGAGCTGTTAAAATGTTTACCGTAATTTGTTCCAGGAATACAATGTCAGATAGCAAGAACGCTGTGGATTTATGTCCAATATTTTCACAGATTTGAAAGATGTCATGTTAGACCCCTGTTAATACCAAAGAAAAAGATAATGACGAGAGGGCTTCAGTGATGTTTACAGCCTTTCCATCACAATACCACAGCTGTATTTTTGTCACAACTCACAAAACAATCCGGCAATAATTCATAGAGCCAAATTCATAACAATGAAACACCAATTTTGATATGGTATTCATCTTTTTCGAATGGTCGCTTGGTTTTCTGTTTTTATGTTGACAGCGTTGTTTGGTCATTATTCATTCATTTATTCATTTATTTATGTACACTCCTTAGACTGGCCCACCCCTCCTCCCCACCCACACACACTCCTCCTCCTCCTCCTCCACCTTCTTCTTCTTCTTCTTCTCCTCCTCCTCCTCCTCCTCCTTCTTCTTCTTCTTCTTCTTCTTCCTCTTCTTCTTCTTCTTCTTCTTCTTCTTCTTCTTCTTCTTCTTCTCCTCCGCCTTCTCCTCCTCCTCCTCCTCCTTCTTCTTCTTGTTGCTATTGTTGTTGTGGTGGTGGTGATGGCGGTAGTTGAAAATAAGAAACTGTCCAACACCCACAACAAATCAGTAATAAAATGTCGCCGAGGAAAGCCTGCGCTGCTGTCGGAAGGAAGAGAGGAAAGAGCGAGCCTGCAAGTGGAAGGGGAGAGAGGCTTAACGAAGTGTGTGTGAGGGGGGCGGGAGGGTAGGGGGCAGGTATGGGATTTGAGGGGGGGAGGGATAGGTTAGCGGAAGGATGGAGTAGCCTATGAAGGCCCGCTCGCGTTCAGCCCCACACGGGACCTGCAGATGTGGACACACTGAAGCTGGTACGAACCACCACCCCCATCCTCCCCGCCCAACCCCCCCTCTCCCACCCCTTTTTCAAGGAGTGACGCTGAGAAAGAGATGGAAGGGGGAGAGAGAGGGTGGGGGTAGTGGAAGGAACAGGAGGTAGGAAAAAGAACGATAATGGGTTCGTTCGTTTAGTTATTTATAGTCTGTTCATCAAAGATGATGATATTAGACTGAAAATAAACGATATTACTATTATTTGGATTATTATCATTTCTATCATAATGATGATTGTTATTATTAATTAGAAATCGACATTTCTGTATATTCGAATGAAAAGGGGGGCGGTTGAGGTGGAGGGGAGAGGACTAAGAAAGGAAGAGAGAGAGAGAGAACAGAATGTGGAAAAGATATTAAAAAATAAAATAAAATAAAATAACGATAACGGGAAAGGTGTAGAACGGTGATAAAGTGCAAGGATGGAGAAAGAGCGATGACAGGAGGAACTGGAACAGGAGCACTAAATGGAATGACGCTCACAAAGAGATGGAAGGGCTGGGTAGAGAAAGGGACAGGGGATATGAAAAGGAACTGTAATAGGAAAGGTGTAGAGCGGTGATTACGTTCAGGGAAAAGAGTGATTACAGGAGGAACTGGAACCAAAGTTCTAAAAGGAGTGACGTTCAGAACAACAGGTGAAAGGGGGGGGGGGTAGTGGGGGGAAGAAGAGCCAGGAAAAGGCTCGGTAATGGGACAGGTGGACAACGGTGATAACGTTCAGGGATGGTGATAACGTTCAGGGATGGAGGAGAAGTGACAACGGTGATAACGTTCAGGGATGGAGGAGAAGTGACAACGGTGATAACGTTCAGGGATGGAGATAACGTTCAGGGATGGAGATAACGTTCAGGGATGGGGGAAAAGTGACAACGGAGATAACGTTCAGTGATGGAGATAACGTTCAGTGATGGAGATAACGTTCAGGGATGGAGATAACGTTCAGGGATGGAGGAAAAGTGACAACGGTGATAACGTTCAGGGATGGAGGAGAAGTGACAACGATGATAACGTTCAGGGATGGAGATAACGTTCAGGGATGGAGATAACGTTCAGGGATGGAGGAGAAGTGACAACGGTGATAACGTTCAGGGATGGAGATAACGTTCAGGGATGGAGGAGAAGTGACAACGGTGATAACGTTCAGGGATGGAGGAGAAGTGACAACGGTGATAACGTTCAGGGATGGAGGAGAAGTGACAACGGTGATAACGTTCAGGGATGGAGATAACGTTCAGGGATGGAGATAACGTTCAGGGATGGAGGAGAAGTGACAACGGTGATAACGTTCAGGGATGGAGATAACGTTCAGGGATGGAGGAGAAGTGACAACGGTGATAACGTTCAGGGATGGAGATAACGTTCAGGGATGGAGATAACGTTCAGGGATGGAGGAGAAGTGAGAACGGTGATAACGTTCAGTGATGGAGGAAAAGAGTGGCAGTTAGAGGGATTGGAACAAACGTTCTAAAAGGAGTGACGCTCAGAAAGAGATGGAGGTGGGAAGGGGGGAGGGATAGGAAAAAGAACGATAATAGGAAAGATGGAGAAGAGTAATAAAGTTCAGGGGTGGGGACCGGGTGGCAATATGTATGAGGAGGGATAGTAGAAGGAACAGGGATAGGAAAAGGAACCGTAATGGGAAAAAACTGTAACAAATGCAGGGACGGGGACAGAAGTGACGACAGGATGGACGGGACAGAAGTGACAACAGGATGGACGGGACAGAAGTGACAACAGGATGGACGGGAACCGAAGTGACAACAGGATGGACGGGACAGAAGTGACAACAGGATGGACGGGACAGAAGTGACAACAGGATGGACGGGAACCGAAGTGACAACAGGATGGACGGGAACAGAAGTGACAACAGGATGGACGGGAACAGAAGTGACAGAAGTGACAACAGGATGGATGGGAAAGAAGTGACAGAAGTGACAACAGGATGGACGGGACAGAAGTGACAGAAGTGACAACAGGATGGACGGGACAGAAGTGACAGAAGTGACAACAGGATGGACGGGACAGAAGTGACAGAAGTGACAACAGGATGGACGGGAACAGAAGTGACAGAAGTGACAACAGGATGGACGGGAACCGAAGTGACAACAGGATTGACGGGAACAGAAGTGACAGAAGTGACAACAGGATGGACGGGAACAGAAGTGACAGAAGTGACAACAGGATGGACGGGAACAGAAGTGACAGAAGTGACAACAGGATGGACGGGAACCGAAGTGACAACAGGATGGACGGGGACAGAAGTGACAGAAGTGACAACAGGATGGACGGGGACAGAAGTGACAGAAGTGACAACAGGATGGATGGGAAAGAAGTGACAGAAGTGACAACAGGATGGACGGGACATAAGTGACAACAGGATGGACGGGAACAGAAGTGACAGAAGTGACAACAGGATGGATGGGAACCGAAGTGACAACAGGATGGACGGGACAGAAGTGACAACAGGATGGACGGGGACAGAAGTGACAGAAGTGACAACAGGATGGACGGGAACAGAAGTGACAGAAGTGACAACAGGATGGACGGGAACAGAAGTGACAGAAGTGACAACAGGATGGATGGGAACCGAAGTGACAACAGGATGGATGGGAACCGAAGTGACAACAGGATGGACGGGGACAGAAGTGACAGAAGTGACAACAGGATGGACGGGAAAGAAGTGTTGAAAGAAGCCACGAGGAAAGGATAAAAAAAATAACTACGGGAAGCATCATGGGAAAGAGTACAACGACAGGGGTAAGGGAAGTAATTATGATGGACAGGACTGGGGGATACGTGAAAGAAAGGTTGTGCTGGACTGTAGCAGTGGTAGTAGAAGAAAAGAGAGAGTGCCGGTGAAGGAATGGTAGTGAAAATGGCCGCGAAGCACTGATAACAGGGAAGACAGGGAAAAGACTGATAATGAGGGATGATGGTGAAGGGGTGACTGATAATGAGGGGTGATGGTGAAGGGGTGACTGATAATGAGGGGTGATGGTGAAGGGGTGACTGATAATGAGGGATGATGGTGAAGGGGTGACTGATAATGAGGGGTGATGGTGAAGGGGTGACTGATAATGAGGGATGATGGTGAAGGGGTGACTGATAATGAGGGATGATGGTGAAGGGGTGACTGATAATGAGGGATGATGGTGAAGGGGTGACTGATAATGAGGGATGATGGTGAAGGGGTGACTGATAATGATGATGGTGAAGGGGTGACTGATAATGAGGGATGATGGTGAAGGGGTGACTGATAATGATGATGGTGAAGGGGTGACTGATAATGATGATGGTGAAGGGGTGACTGATAATGAGGGATGATGGTGAAGGGGTGACTGATAATGATGATGGTGAAGGGGTGACTGATAATGATGATGGTGAAGGGGTGACTGATAATGATGATGGTGAAGGGGTGACTGATAATGATGATGGTGAAGGGGTGACTGATAATGAGGGATGATGGTGAAGGGGTGACTGATAATGAGGGATGATGGTGAAGGGGTGACTGATAATGAGGGATGATGGTGAAGGGGTGACTGATAATGAGGGATGATGGTGAAGGGGTGACTGATAATGAGGGATGATGGTGAAGGGGTGACTGATAATGAGGGATGATGGTGAAGGGGTGACTGATAATGATGATGGTGAAGGGGTGACTGATAATGAGGGATGATGGTGAAGGGGTGACTGATAATGAGGGATGATGGTGAAGGGGTGACTGATAATGATGATGGTGAAGGGGTGACTGATAATGATGATGGTGAAGGGGTGACTGATAATGAGGGATGATGGTGAAGGGGTGACTGATAATGATGATGAGGGATGATGGTGAAGGGGTGACTGATAATGAGGGATGATGGTGAAGGGGTGACTGATAATGAGGGATGATGGTGAAGGGGTGACTGATAATGAGGGATGATGGTGAAGGGGTGACTGATAATGATGATGGTGAAGGGGTGACTGATAATGAGGGATGATGGTGAAGGGGTGACTGATAATGAGGGATGATGGTGAAGGGGTGACTGATAATGAGGGATGATGGTGAAGGGGTGACTGATAATGATGATGGTGAAGGGGTGACTGATAATGAGGGATGATGGTGAAGGGGTGACAATGATCGCGAAAGGGATGGGGTGGGGGGGGAGTGGTTTAGCATCTTTGATAAGGCTACAGTTATCATTTTAATAAGAAAAAGCTCCGCGACTCCAGACAGGACTTGGAAAGGACGACGTCACTCATTAGAGAGTCTGGACTGACACTGTGAGGAAGAGGAGGAGGAGGAGGCGGAGGAGGGGGAGAAGAAGAAGAAGAAGAAGATGATGATGATGATGATGATGATGATGATGATGTCATGGTGGGAGTGATGATGACGATGATGAAAAATGAAGACGAAGAAGAAGAAGGGGGAAAGAAGGAAGAGGAGGAGGAGTCATTGTTGGAGTGAACAAACAATGAGTTTTTGTGGAGACGGAAAAAGGAATATCAAAGGGACACTTGAAAGATACTTGACGATATTTGAAAGAGTCATAATAGTAATAGGAAAACGAAAAATAGTTACAGTTCCAAAGAAACCGCGATAATAGAAAGAACAAGAAAATGAAAACCATAAAACAATCCGAGGAATGTGGAAAATAACCGTGGGACCGCAGAGAGGAAACACCAAACAGAGATTGACAGAGGAAAAGACCTCTCTTGGTAGTCCGTCCTTTCCGACGATGACATCCATGCGCGAGTCATTCTCGTCTAGTGTGGACTCGCATCAGTCCGAGTCTGGATCTGCATGGATGTCCGCAGTGAGGGCAGGAGCACTGTCCAGGCTCTTTGGGCGCTGCTGCTGCTGTCCGCCTCTCCTCGCGGGCCTCGACGATGCTGCTGTGGTGGTTCTTCTCAAAGCTGCCGTGCTGCTTGTTCTTCTCAAAGCTGCCTTGCTGCTGGTTCTTCTCAAAGCTGCCGTGCTGCTTGTTCTTCTCAAAGCTGCCTTGCTGCTGGTTCTTCTCAAAGCTGCCGTGCTGCTTGTTCTTCTCAAAGCTGCCGTGCTGCTTGTTCTTCTCAAAGCTGCCTTGCTGCTGGTTCTTCTCAAAGCTGCCGTGCTGCTTGTTCTTCTCAAAGCTGCCTTGCTGCTGGTTCTTCTCAAAGCTGCCGTGCTGCTTGTTCTTCTCAAAGCTGCCGTGCTGCTTGTTCTCAAAGCTGCTGCTTGCTTTGTCGTAGCAGGTCCAGCCAGTCCTATCCTGTGCACACTCCTCTCCAGCTGTCTTGGGAGATACTCCAGCAAACGTAGTGTTGACCTTCACGCAGTGGACGGGCGCAATAGTTGAGAGGTTAAAGCATTGGGACTTTCAATCTGAGGGCCGCGGGTTCGAATCTCGGTAATGGCGCCTGGTGGGTAAAGGCTGGAGATTTTTTTTCCAATCTCCCAGGTCAACATGTATGCAGACCTGCTTTGTACCTGAACCCCCTTCGTGTGTAAACGCACGCAGAAGATTAAATACGCGCGTTGAAGATCCTGTAATCCATGTCAGCGTTTGGTGGGTTGTGGAAACAATAACATACATCCCAACGGACCGAAAACGGAGTATGGCTACCTACATGGCGGAGTAAATAAACAAAACGGTCATATACGTAAAATGTTACATGTCTGTCTGAGTGTGTATGTGTACGTGCCTGAAATCTGATTGAACGACACAGGAAACGAATGATGAGCGCACAGTGGCACCCGTCAGTTGTTCTACCCAGGTATGCAGCCTGTTGTGCAAATGATCCCGAGTTTGTAAAGCACTTAGACCTTGGTCTCTCGGATAAGCTATGTATAAGTATCCATATCAAATCAAATCTTATCAGCGTGGTTTTTGTGTGTGTGTGTTTTGTTTGTTTTTGTTTGTTGTTGTTGTTTTTGTTTGTTTTTTTTTTGGGGGGGGGGGGCAGAGGTGAGGTGAGGTGGGGGGAGAGGTGAGGGGGGCTGGGGGGGCCTTCCTCGTGCGTGCTGCACACGGGGACCTCAGTTTATCGTCTCACCCAAGAGACCACACGCTCAGTTTCATTTTTCCAGTCTAACTTGGGAGACAAGACGAGAGCGGGATTCGAACCCACATCCTCACGGACTCTCTGTATTGGCAGCTGATCGTCCTCACCATACTCTCTGTATTGGCAGCTGAGCGTCTTCACCATACTCTCTGTATTGGCAGCTGAACGTCTTCACCATACTCTCTGTATTGGCAGCTGAGCGTCTTCACCATTCTGCCACCTTCCTCCCCAACGAACACACAAGAAGAATGGAGGGGAGTGAGAGTGGGAATGGTGGGGGTGAGGGGAGTGACAGTGGAAGAGTTCTCGCATGGCAGGAACAAACGGTACCAAAGGCGGGGAGACAGAGACAGCGAGAGAGGGCCTGGAAGACCCGGGCCCCTAACATTTGTTCTCGGGTCCAGACACACTGGAGGATTTGCCCAGATCGTGAATGAAGTGGTCTCCCTTTCTCTTGATTGGAAATGGTCGGGGGATGGGTGGTGGGTGGGGGGGAGGTAGAAGAAGTTTGGTGGAGGGGTGCGATGGGTGGGGGTGGGGTGGGGGATGGGGTGTCGATGAGTCTGTGTGAATGGTCTGTAGAATTCGTCAAGGTCGATACTCACTTTCTATTGTCAAGGATCCCAAAGCTGGATTCAGATAAATGCGTATTCAGTTATGCTGTTGCTGTTGTGGTGATGGCAGTGGCTCCTCCTCCTCCTCCTCCTCCTCCTCATCCTCCTGCTTCTTCTTCTTCTCCTCATCCTCCTGCTTCTTCTTCTTCTTCTCCTCCCCCTTCTTCTTCTTCTTCGTCGTCATATTCTTCTTTTCCTCCTCCCCCTTCTCCTCCTGATTCTTTTTCTCCTTCTCCTCCTCCTTCTTCTCCTCCTCCTTCTTCTGCTTCTTCTTCTTCTTCTTTGTTGTCGTCGTCGTCGTCGCCTTCTCCTTCTTGGGCTCCGACCCCACATTAACTGGTATGACACGAGTGGGCTTTTACATGTATGACTGTTTTTACCCCCACCATGTAGACTGCCATACTCCGTTTTCAGGGGGTTTGGGGGAGGGTTATCAATGGATGAAAACTACTCCAGCTGTTCAGCATATTTCTTCTTTTCCTTCTGGCTTCCTTTTCGCTGGATAGATCGTGTCTCTGTCTCCATCCCTACTCTGTACGCTTGTGCCCTTTTCACTGTGTGTCGTGTTGACAATGGGGGAGGGGGAGTGAATGTCTCAGCTATCGTTCTGGCATGTCTCAGCTATCGTTCTATCGTTCTGGCATGTCTCAGCTATCGTTCTGGCGTGTCTCAGCTATCGTTCTGGCATGTCTCAGCTATCGTTCTGGCATGTCTCAGCTATCGTTCTGGCGTGTCTCAGCTGTCAGTTTTCCAGTTTCAGTTTCTCAAGGAGGCGTCATTGTGTGTGTGTGTGTGTGTGTGTGTGTGTGTGTGTGTGTGTGTGTGTGTGTGTGTGTGTGTGTGTTTTGTTGTTGTTGTTGTGTTGTTTTTTGTTTGTTTTTGTTTGTTGTTGTTGTTGTTGTTGTTGTTTTATACAAATCAATTTCCGCTACACCACATCTCCTAGGATGATGCCTGGCACACAATACACACAAACACACACACACACACACACACACAAGCACACACACATACCTCGGTCCCCGCACCCACCCCACACACACAAACAAACACATATCCCCCCGACCCTTCCCCCCTCCCACCTACACACACACCCACACACACACTCACCTGCCCCAACTCTTCCCCACACACCCACACACCCACACACACACTCACCTGCCCCAACTCTTCCCCACCAACCCACACACCCACACACCCACACACACACTCACCTGCCCCAACTCTTCCCCACCAACCCACACACCCACACACCCACACACCCACACCCACTCTCACCTGCCCCAACTCTTCCCCACCAACCCACACACCCACACACCCACACACCCACACACACACTCACCTGCCCCAACTCTTCCCCACCAACCCACACACCCACACACCCACACACACACTCACCTGCCCCAACTCTTCCCCACCAACCCACACACCCACACACCCACACACACACTCACCTGCCCCAACTCTTCCCCACCAACCCACACACCCACACACCCACACACCCACACCCACTCTCACCTGCCCCAACTCTTCCCCACCAACCCACACACCCACACACCCACACACCCACACCCACTCTCACCTGCCCCAACTCTTCCCCACACACCCACACACCCACACACACACTCACCTGCCCCAAGTCTCTTACCCACACACCCACACACACACTCACCTGCCCCAACTCTCTTCCCCACCAACCCACACACCCACACACACACTCACCTGCCCCAACCCTCTTCCCCACACACCCACACACACACTCACCTGCCCCAACTCTCTCCCCCACACACCCACACACCCACACACACACTCACCTGCCCCAACTCTCTTCCCCACCAACCCACACACCCACACACACCCACACACACACTCACCTGCCCCAACTCTCTTCCCCACCAACCCACACACCCACACACACACTCACCTGCCCCAACTCTCTTCCCCCCCCACCCCCACCCCCACACACACACCCACACACCCACACACACACACACCTGCCCCAACTCTCTTCCCCACCAACCCACACACCCACACACCCACACACACTCTCACCTGCCCCAACCCTCTTCCCCACACACCCACACACCCACACACACACTCACCTGCCCCAACTCTCTTCCCCACATACCCACACACCCACTCACCCACACACACACTCACCTGCCCCAACTCTCTTCCCCACACACCCACACACCCACACACACACTCACCTGCCCCAACTCTCTTCCCCACACACCCACACACCCACACACACACTCACCTGCCCCAACTCTCTTCCCCACACACCCACACACCCACACACACACTCACCTGCCCCAACTCTCTTCCCCACACACCCACACACCCACACACACACTCACCTGCCCCAACTCTCTTCCCCACACACCCACACACCCACACACACACTCACCTGCCCCAACTCTCTTCCCCACACACCCACACACCCACACACACACTCACCTGCCCCAACTCTCTTCCCCACCAACCCACACACCCACACACACACTCACCTGCCCCAACTCTCTTCCCCACCAACCCACACACCCACACACACACTCACCTGCCCCAACTCTCTTCCCCACACACACACACACACCCACACACACACTCACCTGCCCCAACCCTCTTCCCCACACACCCACACACCCACACACACACTCACCTGCCCCAACTCTCTTCCCCACACACCCACACACACTACACCACGACACCACTCCATGGACTCGGAGAACGACAGCTTCATTTGTGATCAGTCAGCCATCACGTGACACCTCATCACGTGACTTGAGAGGACAGGGAGGAAGGGGAGTGAGGGGGGGTGGGGGAGGAAAGGGGAAGGGGAGGGGGAAGGGAGAGGGAGGGAGGATAGGGAGGCGGGATGGTGGGGGAGGGAGGCTACAGCAGTCCCTACCAGTGCTCTATGTGGGGCTGTTAGATCGGGTATTTCAGTGGTCAGTGTGTTCGTTGTATTTGTGGGCATTTTATTTTTATTTATTACTATTTTATTATTATTCTCTTTTTTTCTTTCCTTTTTTTCTCAAGGCCTGATTAAGCGCGTTGGGTTACGCTGCTGGTCAGGCATCTGCTTGGCAAATGTGGTGCAGCGTATATGGATTACTCCGAACGCAGTGACGCCTCCTTGATACTGATACTGTTGGCATTTGGTGATTTACATCACTGGGCTAACATGAATATAATTATGAGCTGATTCTGTGTTCAGCATGATGGTAATTATCATGAAGAAGGGTTCTTGTTGGGTGGTGAAACGTTGTGTTGTTCTGTGGTGCTGATGCTTTTTAATATGTCACTTTGTTTTTCATCATCAGCAAAGCTGTCAACAAATTTCTGTTACATAGATGGCAGTGTTATTGTATCTTGTCTCTGTGTGTGTGTGTGTGTGTGTGTGTGTGTGTGTGTGTGTGTGTGTGTGTGTGTGTGTGTGTGTGTGTCTGTCTGTCTGTCTCTGTCTGTCTGTCTGTCTGTCTCTGTCTCTGTCTGCCTGTCTGTCTGTCTTTCTGTGTGTCTCTGTGTGTCTCTCTGTCCCTCTCTGTCTCTCTGTCTGTCTGTGTCTGTCTGTCTCTGTCTCTGTCTGTCTGTCTCTGTCTATGTCTCTGTCTGTCTCTGTCTCTGTCTCTCTGTCTCTGTCTCTCTCTCTCTGTCTCTCTCTCTGTCTCTCACCCCCTCCCCTCTCTCAACTTGCCAAAGGTGGGAAAGTTTTAATACACTTCACCCTTGGAACAAGGAGCTGTTGCAGCTTCCGACAGAAAGGGGAAAAAATAAGAGAACATTAGGAGGAGCAGGGAGGGGAAGGAGGAGCAGGGAGGGGGGGAGGGGGAGGAGGAGAAGGGGGAGGAGGAGGAAGAGGAGAAGAAGGAGGGGGAGGGGATGGAATAGGAGGAAGAGAAGGAGGAGGATAAGAAAGAGGATTAGGTAGAAAAGAGAGAGGAGGATATGAAAAAGTAGGAGGAGGGGGAGGAGGAAATGGAAGAGGAGGAGGAGGAGAAAAAGGAAGAGGAGGAGGAAAAATAAGAGGAAGAGTAGAAGGAAGAGGAGAGAAATGGAAGAGGAGGAGGAGGAGAAAGAGAAGGAGGAGGAAGAAGAACAAGAGGAGGAGGAGGAGGCACGATGGAAAAAATCAGCACGTGGTTGGTAGAAGTCAGGGTGAACAGTGAAAAGTCTGCAGAAAGATGGAGGTGTTGGGTGTTGTTTGTGCCCCCCCCCCCCCCCCCCCAATTCCCCCCCTCCTCCTTTCCATCCCACCGCCCACATCACCCCCCCCCCCTCAATTCCCCCCCTCCTCCTTACCATCCTTACCATCACCCCCCCCCCCCCCCCACCCCTCTTTTTCTTTTGATATGGGGATGGAGTGGGATAGACCACGGAAACTATGCTTCACTTCACGCCCTTTTAAATAGTTTCACCCGCGATGTAGAAAAAAAAATATATATGCAATAAATTTTCTTCATATGTGTTTTTTGTTGGTGTGTGTGTGTGTGTGTGTGTGTGTGCATGGTCCTTTAGTGTAGTCTCAGGTGTTGCTGGAGGTTGTTGTAGACTGCTGCACAAAGAAGTCATCTACTTCGGATCATTGATGCTGAAAGGACAACAGATGTTTACATGATGACTCATGTGACCTCATTTAAGTAAATGACGTATTACATGATTATGACGTAGGACTTGTAATTTTTTTTTTAAAAGACGATTAAAAAAACTTATTGTGCTGAAGAAAGATTCGGAAGAGATCGTTGCAATACCACGTCAGAGAAAAAAAGGCCAACGATTGTTTCATTTTTCTTGTTGGAAGAGGCTTTCTGTGGAATTTATTTCATGCAGTCAAGACAATCTGGTTAACCTTCAGTAATGTTGAAAAGATGAGCAACGTAGTCTGATCTATCCTGAGGTTTAACACCAGAAAAATACTGTCATCATTTATGTTGTGTTTCATATAGTTTGTATTCTGTTTCGATAGTTATTTTAATTGTTTATGTTAAATTTTGGTGTAAAATACTATTGCTGTTATATAATATCCCCCATGCCCCAAAAGGCGTGTGTGTGTGTGTTGTTGTTGTTGTTGTTTCTGTGTGTCTCTTTGTTTCCACTCTCTCTCTCTCTCTCTCTCTCTCTCTCTCTGACAACTGGAATGTCTGGATGCTGCGGCCCACTCCTCTTTTATGTTTTCCACGCAGAAAATGTGATCCTTAGGTGTCTGTTTGTGGATGTGCTAATTGGATACTTTCTTTTTGGGGGGTGTTGGGGGAGGGGTGGGGGTTGGGGTGGGGGTTGGGGCGGGGTTGTTTGTTTGTTGGATGGTTAGTTGTTCTGTTTTGTTTCTTTTTGTCTGCGGTTTTTTGTGTGGGTTTTTTGTTGTTGTTTGTTTTTGTCTGCGGTTTTTTGTGGGTTTTTGTTGTTGTTGTTTGTTTTTGTTTTGTTTTTTTGTTTTGTTTTCTTTTGTTTTGTTTTTGGTTTGTTTGTTTGATGTTTTTTGCCTCCAGGAAATGCATGTCAGTTGTCTGCCTGTTATTAGGTTTTGTTGTTGTTGTTGTACGTGTTGGTTTGTGTGTGATTGTGTGTGTTGTTTGTTTGTCTGTTTTTATAAATTGTACAATATCCATTGATATGTGGATTTTTTTTCTTATTACAGTGGTGAGAAATTGGATGAAGTGGATAGCGTCAGGGGCGCCCCGTACGTTTCAGTATTTTCGTGCGATTGCAGCAATGCTTAATTTTCTTTTCCACTCACGTATTCACGTTGCTGTTGATGATGATGTTGTTGTTTTTATAGCTTTGACTAGATTTGTCTCGTTTACGAAATTCTAATTTCAGTAGTAGGTTTGCTTGTGAAGTGAATTCAGGCTTTATAGTGCCCCGGAGCCAGTTGCATTGCTTGGTTCTAACTTTTTGACAGTTACACTTGACTAAATGCCTACGTTGACCGAACTACGCCATTGGTCAGTTAACTAGTAGCGGGTTACGACCATACTTGGCTCTTCCGTCCGAGCAATGCAACTGGCTGGGCTGTGTAAACCAGAAACAGAAACTCGCTATAACCATAATGGAGAGAAAGAATGTGTTGTTGTTGTTTTTTCTTGTGTAGATGTTTCCGCTTTGCTTGTCTTTCTGTATCTATGTCTTTCTGTGTATCTTTTTGTCTGTTTATCTGTCAGTCTGTTTGTCATCAAAATGGAAGCACGTGCAATATTTCTAAATCGACAGGGCACAAAGTCCTCACGGTAAACAATGTCAACATCTTGTGGGTTCCGATGGTCAACTTGAAACACGTGCTGCTCAGGTAAGGGACAACAAAATAATGTTGAATTCCATATTGCTATCATATGTCTACTGTTAGTGTGCTATTTACCCCCCGAAAGTGGAGTATAGCTGCCTACATGGCGGATTAAAAACGGTCATACACGTAAAAGCCCACTCGCGTATATAGGAGTGAACGTGGGAGTTGCAGCCCACAAACGCAGAAGAAGAAGAAAAAGTATGCTATTTTGTGTCTATTTTATGCCTGTCCTTTCGCTGTGATTTTGTATTTCACATGTATGGCTGTGATGACGTACGTATGATTTAAAGATTTCTGTTGTTGTTGTTGCTGTTGTTGTTGTTGCTGCTGCTGTCTACTGTGACTATTCATAGTACGCATGGGTTGCTTTAGGTTGTCATCTACACATTTTATGTCTTTTATGTATACATGTTGAATGACTGTGATTTTCATGTTTTGTTTTATGTGTTTTACACCACAAATGAATTTCTCATGCTGAGATAATTAAGTATTTTGTATTCTGTAACAGCTGACGGCAGTCTTGAAGCACCGAACTTGATCCTATAGCTTTTAGCGGAACCGTCTGTCGACCTGAATTATTGGAGTTAAAATGTGATTCTATAGCTTTTAGCGAAACCGTCTGTCGACCTGAATTATTGGAGTTAAAATGTGATCCTATAGCTTTTAGCGAAACCGTCTGTCGACCTGAATTATTGGAGTTAAAATGTGATCCTATAGCTTTTAGCGGAACCGTCTGTCGACCTGAATTATTGGAGTTAAAATGTGATCCTATAGCTTTTAGCGGAACCGTCTGTCGACCTGAATTATTGGAGTTAAAATGTGATCCTATAGCTTTTAGATATAGATAGATAGATGATAACGACAGTGGCATTATTGAAGACACCATCAGTAATGACGACATTGATCATGATGATTACGACAGTGACGTTATTGAAGACACCATCAGTAATGACGACATTGATCATGATGATTACGACAGTGACGTTATTGAAGACACCATCAGTAATGACGACATTGATCATGATGATTACGACAGTGGCATTATTGAAGACACCATCAGTAATGACGACACTGACCATGATGATTACGACAGTGGCATTATTGAAGACACCATCAGTAATGACGACACTGACCACGATGATAACGACAGTGGCATTATTGTAGACACCATCAGTAATGACGACACTGACCATGATGATTACGACAGTGACGTTATTGAAGACACCATCAGTAATGACGACACTGACCATGATGATAACGACAGTGACGTTATTGAAGACACCATCAGTAATGACGACACTGACCATGATGATTACGACAGTGGCATTATTGAAGACACCATCAGTAATGACGACATTGACGACACTGACCATGATGATTACGACAGTGGCATTATTGAAGACACCATCAGTAATGACGACATTGACGACACTGACCATGATGATTACGACAGTGGCATTATTGTAGACACCATCAGTAATGACGACATTGACGACACTGACCATGATGATTACGACAGTGGCATTATTGAAGACACCATCAGTAATGACGACATTGACGACACTGACCATGATGATTACGACAGTGGCATTATTGAAGACACCATCAGTAATGACGACATTGACGACACTGACCATGATGATAACGACAGTGGCATTATTGTAGACACCATCAGTAATGACGACACTGACCATGATGATAACGACAGTGGCATTATTGAAGACACCATCAGTAATGACGACATTGACGACACTGACCATGATGACAACGACAGTGGCATTATTGTAGACACCATCAGTAATGACGACACTGACCATGATGATTACGACAGTGACGTTATTGAAGACACCATCAGTAATGACGACATTGACCATGATGATTACGACAGTGGCATTATTGAAGACACCATCAGTAATGACGACATTGACCATGATGATTACGACAGTGGCATTATTGAAGACACCATCAGTAATGACACCGAAACACATCTATCTATTGAATTTTCATATAAGATGGATTATTGCAATGCACTGACCTCAAATTCAACATCGGAATCAATAGCAAACAACGAAATTAAGGCAATGTCCATTACTCCAACAGAAATATAGTATTGTATTGTATCACTCTTTTTTGTCACATTAGATATCTCTATGTGAAATTCAGGCTGCTCTCTCCCAGGGAGAGTGCGTGGCTACACTGAGAGCGTCACCCATTTTTTGGTATTTTTTCCTGCCTGTAATTTTTTATTTGTTTCTCTTATCGAAGTGGATTTTTCTACAGAATTTTGCCAGGGACAACCCTTTTGTTGCCCTGGGTTCTTTTATGTGCGCTAAGTGCATGCTGCACACGGGACCTCGGTTTATCGTCAAATCCGAATGAGCAGCGTCCAGACCACCACTCAAGGTCTAGTGGAGGGGGAGAAAATACATGCGATTATGCCGTGATTGGAACCAGTGCGCTCACATTCTCGCTTCCTAGGCGAACGCGTTACCTCTAGGCCATCACTCTAGGCTCTGAAATTGATAGGATTGAGAGAAATCGTGGGCTTACAATCTCTAAGAGGTTAAGTACGTTATTGATTTGGTTATTGTTGTGGTTGTTTTACAAATGGATAGATAGATAGATAGATAATGCCTTTTCCACAACTGGAAATATAAAAGGAAATAGTTTTGCTACACATAACCACAGATATTGTTGGTTGAATCCCTAAGACCGTAGATACTTTTAATTTCTATGGGGGGGGGTTTCATGTAGAATACTGGAAATATTAACAGAAAACAGACTACTTATTAATCAGGCTCGACAGAACGAATTCATGCAGATATTTGGTTACTTTAAAAATAAAAGAAGCAAAAACAACATCAACAACATAAAGTGTCGTTTCCTTAGCAGCTGACGCAGCGTTGAAAGGCAGTGGGTCACCCAGACAGCCTGGCTCAGGTGGTTGTGGTGACGACTGTTGATGACGTTCAAAGAAAGTGGCGTATGCGGCAGAGGCAGAGGGGAGGTGTGTTATGGGGAGAGAGGGGGGAGGGCAGGAAGGAGAGGGGTGGTGGGGGGGGAGGTGCGGGGTACAGAAGGACATCACAGCTGCTGCTCCGGAACGGGCTGCTGAGAAAGTTGACGTGTTGATCGTACACCGGACCGGAAGTTGAGCTTCATTGCTGAGCCAGACGCATCTGGTCCCGTCACAACGGGGTTAGGTTTTTCTTTAGGGTGGGTTTTTCTTTAGGGTGGGGTTTTTTTTAGGGGGGTTTCTTCTTCTTTTTCTTCTTAATGGCCCCTTTGCGGTCGACTGGTCTTCGAGCAACATGGTTTGAATTGAGTTTCTTTCTCTCTCTTTTTTTCTTTTTTCTTCCCTTACTTCTTCTTCTTCTTCTTCTTCTTCTTCTTCTTCTTCTTCTTCTTCGTCCGTGTCTGTCTGTTTCTGTCTGTCTGTCTCTTTGTCTCTTTCTCTCCCTCTGCCTCTCTCTGTCTTTCTCTGTTCCTTCTGTCTCTTTCCAATCATATTTTTTTCACTTCTTTCTCCTTCTCTCACTCTCAGTCATTTCAAATCCCCCTCCCCCCCCCCCCCCCCCATCAATATGTCTCTCGCTCTCTCTCCATCTCTCTGTCTTTACTTCTCTCTCTCTCTCTCTCTCTCTCTCTCTCTCTCTCTCTCTCTCCTTTTCCTTTCTTTTCTTCTTTCTTTCTCTTTTTTTCGTTCCCCATTTTGTCTCCCCCTTTCCATTCTATTTCTCTCTCTCCCACAATCTCACACTCCTTCTCTCCCTCCCTGGCTCGCTGTCTCTCCCTCCCCCTCTCTCTCCCTTCCATCCCCTTTCTCTCTCTGTCTATCTGCGGCACCTTCTGTTCCTGAATTCCAGCCAGCCATTACAGTTAATACACTTGTGCTCCTAAAAGCGCCTCAGCACGAATGCATTTTAAAGCGGCACAAACACCAGCCGACACTCCCGGAGACTGTAAAACAGGACATTGCCTTGATGCAGGTTCCAAGAGAATCGTATTGATCGTTCCTGATCGCTTGCTGTATTTCTTTCACACAACTTTAATGTGGCTGCATTCGGTTTAGTTTTGTTGTTGATGTTGTTGTTGTTTTCTTCTTCTTCTTCAGAGGTTTCAATGTGACTTGCTGCTTTCAAATTTCTTTCACAAACTTTTAATGCGAGTGTTTTGATTTTTCTTTTTTAACTTCACAAGAGATTTAATGTGACAGCTGTCAATTATATTGTTCTTCACAAAACATCAACGTGTCTGCAGTCAGTGTTTCTTCACAAAACATCAACGTGTCTGCAGTCAGTGTTTCTTCACAAAACATCAACGTGTCTGCAGTCAGTGTTTCTTCACAAAACATTAACGTGTCTGTAGTCAGTGTTTCTTCACAAAACATCAACGTGTCTGCAGTCAGTGTTTCTTCACAAAACATTAACTGTCTGGAGTCAGTGTTTCTTCACAAAACATCAACGTGTCTGCAGTCAGTGTTTCTTCACAAAACATCAACGTGTCTGCAGTCAGTGTTTCTTCACAAAACATTAACGTGTCTGCAGTCAGTGTTTCTTCACAAAACATTAACGTGTCTGCAGTCAGTGTTTCTTCACAAAACATTAACGTGTCTGCAGTCAGTGTTTCTTCACAAAACATTAACTGTCTGCAGTCAGTGTTTCTTCACAAAACATCAACGTGTCTGCAGTCAGTGTTTCTTCACAAAACATTAACGTGTCTGTAGTCAGTGTTTCTTCACAAAACATTAACTGTCTGCAGTCAGTGTTTCTTCACAAAACATTAACTGTCTGTAGTCAGTGTTTCTTCACAAAACATTAACTGTCTGCAGTCAGTGTTTCTTCACAAAACATCAACGTGTCTGCAGTCAGTGTTTCTTCACAAAACATTAACTGTCTGTAGTCAGTGTTTCTTCACAAAACATTAACTGTCTGCAGTCAGTGTTTCTTCACAAAACATTAACTGTCTGTAGTCAGTGTTTCTTCACAAAACATTAACGTGTCTGCAGTCAGTGTTTCTTCACAAAACATTAACGTGTCTACAGTCAGTGTTTCTTCACAAAACATTAACGTGTCTGTAGTCAGTGTTTCTTCACAAAACATCAACGTGTCTGTAGTCAGTGTTTCTTCACAAAACATTAACTGTCTGCAGTCAGTGTTTCTTCACAAAACATCAACGTGTCTGCAGTCAGTGTTTCTTCACAAAACATTAACGTGTCTGTAGTCAGTGTTTCTTCACAAAACATTAACTGTCTGCAGTCAGTGTTTCTTCACAAAACATCAACGTGTCTGTAGTCAGTGTTTCTTCACAAAACATTAACTGTCTGTAGTCAGTGTTTCTTCACAAAACATTAACGTGTCTGCAGTCAGTGTTTCTTCACAAAACATCAACGTGTCTGCAGTCAGTGTTTCTTCACAAAACATTAACTGTCTGCAGTCAGTGTTTCTTCACAAAACATTAACGTGTCTGCAGTCAGTGTTTCTTCACAAAACATTAACGTGTCTGCAGTCAGTGTTTCTTCACAAAACATTAACGTGTCTGCAGTCAGTGTTTCTTCACAAAACATTAACTGTCTACAGTCAGTGTTTCTTCACAAAACATTAACGTGTCTGTAGTCAGTGTTTCTTCACAAAACATTAACGTGTCTACAGTCAGTGTTTCTTCACAAAACATTAACTGTCTGCAGTCAGTGTTTCTTCACAAAACATTAACGTGTGCAGTCAGTCTTTCTTCACAAAACATTAACTGTCTGCAGTCAGTGTTTCTTCACAAAACATTAACGTGTGCAGTCAGTGTTTCTTCACAAAACATTAACGTGTCTCTAGTCAGTGTTTCTTCACAAAACATTAACGTGTCTGCAGTCAGTGTTTCTTCACAAAACATTAACGTGTCTACAGTCAGTGTTTCTTCACAAAACATTAACGTTCTGCAGTCAGTGTTTCTTCACAAAACATTAACGTGTCTACAGTCAGTGTTTCTTCACAAAACATCAACGTGTCTGCAGTCAGTGTTTCTTCACAAAACATTAACTGTCTGTAGTCAGTGTTTCTTCACAAAACATTAACTGTCTGCAGTCAGTGTTTCTTCACAAAACATCAACGTGTCTGCAGTCAGTGTTTCTTCACAAAACATTAACGTGTCTGTAGTCAGTGTTTCTTCACAAAACATTAACTGTCTGCAGTCAGTGTTTCTTCACAAAACATCAACGTGTCTGTAGTCAGTGTTTCTTCACAAAACATTAACTGTCTGTAGTCAGTGTTTCTTCACAAAACATTAACGTGTCTGCAGTCAGTGTTTCTTCACAAAACATCAACGTGTCTGTAGTCAGTGTTTCTTCACAAAACGTTAACTGTCTGCAGTCAGTGTTTCTTCACAAAACATTAACGTGTCTGTAGTCAGTGTTTCTTCACAAAACATTAACGTGTCTGGAGTCAGTGTTTCTTCACAAAACATTAACGTGTCTGCAGTCAGTGTTTCTTCACAAAACATT
>NC_134904.1:41849147-41856647 GCF_041734735.1 Babylonia areolata | reverse complement strand
GTTTTTGTACATGTGTGTACATTAATATCTCAGTGTTTGGTTCAATGTCTGTGCAGAGTTTTGATATATCATTTGTGTGTGTGTGTGTGTGTGTGTGTGTGTCTGTGTGTCTGTGTGTCTGTGTGTCTGTGTGTGTGTGTGTCTGTGTCTGTGTGTGTGTGTGTTAAATAGAATGTATTTTTACTTTTTGCTCTTTTCATTGTACATCCCAGCTTAGCATGTTTTATAACATGGAAAGGCGTTCTGTAATTCGTATTATCATCAAGACGGGCGCAATAGCCGAGTGGTTAAAGCGTTGGACTTTCAATCTGAGGGTCCCGGGTTTGGATCTTGGTGACGGCACCCGGTGGGTAAAGGGTGAAGATATTTCCGATCTCCCAGGTCAACATATGTGCAGACCATCTTGTGTCTGAACCCCCTTCGTGTGTATACTCAAGCAGAACATCAAATACGCACCTTAAAGATCCTGTAATCCATGTCAGCGTTCGGTGGGTTATGGAAACAAGAACATACCCAGCATGCACACCCCCCAAAACGAGGTATGGCTGCCTACATGGCGGGATAAAAACGGCCATACACGTAAAAGCCCACTCGTGTACATACGAGCAAACGTGGGAGTTGCAGCCCACGAACGCAGAAGAAGAAGAAGATTATCATTACTGTTTCTTGCGAGAGACAAATAATTGTAGAAAGAACTGTTGCTGGTCGTTTGAAATAGAGACAGGAGGAGGGGGGAGGGGCGTTGAGGGGAGGTTAGGGGATAGGGGAGGTAGGATGGGGGGGAGGGGAGGTAGGATGGGGGGGAGGGGAGGTAGGATGGGGGGGGGAGGTTAGGGGGTAGGGGAGGTAGGATGGGGGGGGGAGGTTAGGGGGTAGGGGAGGTAGGATGGGGGGGAGGGGAGGTAGGATGGGGGGGAGGTTAGGGGGTAGGGGAGGTAGGATGGGGGGGGAGGGGAGGTAGGATGGGGGGGAGGGGAGGTTAGGGGGTAGGGGAGGTAGGATGGGGGGGGAGGGGAGGTAGGATGGGGGGGAGGGGAGGTAGGATGGGGGGGAGGGGAGGTTAGGGGGTAGGGGAGGTAGGATGGGGGGGGAGGGGAGGTAGGATGGGGGGAGGGGAGGTTAGGGGGTAGGGGAGGTAGGATGGGGGGGGAGGGGAGGTAGGATGGGGGGGAGGGGAGGTAGGATGGGGGGGAGGGGAGGTAGGATGGGGGGGGAGGGGAGGTTAGGGGGTAGGGGAGGTAGGATGGGGGGGGAGGGGAGGTTAGGGGGTAGGGGAGGTAGGATGGGGGGGGGGAGGGGAGGTTAGGGGGTAGGGGAGGTAGGATGGGGGGGGAGGGGAGGTTAGGGGGTAGAGGAGGTAGGATGGGGGGGGGGAGGGGAGGTTAGGGGGTAGGGGAGGTAGGATGGGGGGGGAGGGGAGGTTTGATGGGGGGGAGGGGAGGTAGGATGGGGGGGGGAGGGGAGGTTAGGGGGTAGGGGAGGTAGGATGGGGGGGGAGGGGAGGTTAGGGGGTAGGGGAGGTAGGTTGGGGGGGGGAGGGGAGGTAGGATGGGGGGGGAGGGGAGGTAGGATGGGGGGGAGGGGAGGTTAGGGGGTAGGGGAGGTAGGATGGGGGGGAGGGGAGGTAGGATGGGGGGGGAGGGGAGGTTAGGGGGTAGGGGAGGTAGGATGGGGGGGGAGGGGAGGTAGGATGGGGGGGGAGGGGAGGTTAGGGGGTAGGGGAGGTAGGATGGGGGGGGGGGAGGGGAGGTTAGGGGGTAGAGGAGGTAGGATGGGGGGGGAGGGGAGGTAGGTTGGGGGGGGAGGGGAGGTTAGGGGGTAGGGGAGGTAGGATGGGGGGGAGGGGAGGTTAGGGGGTAGGGGAGGTAGGATGGGGGGGAGGGGAGGTAGGATGGGGGGGAGGGGAGGTTAGGGGGTAGGGGAGGTAGGATGGGGGGGAGGGGAGGTTAGGGGGTAGGGGAGGTAGGATGGGGGGGGAGGGGAGGTAGGATGGGGGGGGAGGGGAGGTTAGGGGGTAGAGGAGGTAGGTTGGGGGGGGGAGGGGAGGTTAGGGGGTAGGGGAGGTAGGATGGGGGGGAGGGGAGGTTAGGGGGTAGGGGAGGTAGGATGGGGGGGGAGGGGAGGTAGGATGGGGGGGAGGGGAGGTTAGGGGGTAGGGGAGGTAGGTTGGGGGGGGAGGGGAGGTTAGGAGGTAGGGGAGGTAGGATGGGGGGAGGGGAGGTAGGATGGGGGGGGAGGGGAGGTAGGATGGGGGGGGAGGGGAGGTTAGGGGGTAGGGGAGGTAGGTTGGGGGGGGAGGGGAGGTAGGATGGGGGGGAGGGGAGGTAGGATGGGGGGGGGAGGGGAGGTTAGGGGGTAGGGGAGGTAGGATGGGGGGGGAGGGGAGGTTAGGGGGTAGGGGAGGTAGGTTGGGGGGGGGAGGGGAGGTAGGATGGGGGGGGAGGGGAGGTAGGATGGGGGGGAGGGGAGGTTAGGGGGTAGGGGAGGTAGGATGGGGGGGAGGGGAGGTAGGATGGGGGGGGAGGGGAGGTTAGGGGGTAGGGGAGGTAGGATGGGGGGGGAGGGGAGGTAGGATGGGGGGGGAGGGGAGGTTAGGGGGTAGGGGAGGTAGGATGGGGGGGGGGGAGGGGAGGTTAGGGGGTAGAGGAGGTAGGATGGGGGGGGAGGGGAGGTAGGTTGGGGGGGGAGGGGAGGTTAGGGGGTAGGGGAGGTAGGATGGGGGGGAGGGGAGGTTAGGGGGTAGGGGAGGTAGGATGGGGGGGAGGGGAGGTAGGATGGGGGGGAGGGGAGGTTAGGGGGTAGGGGAGGTAGGATGGGGGGGAGGGGAGGTTAGGGGGTAGGGGAGGTAGGATGGGGGGGGAGGGGAGGTAGGATGGGGGGGGAGGGGAGGTTAGGGGGTAGAGGAGGTAGGTTGGGGGGGGGAGGGGAGGTTAGGGGGTAGGGGAGGTAGGATGGGGGGGAGGGGAGGTTAGGGGGTAGGGGAGGTAGGATGGGGGGGGAGGGGAGGTAGGATGGGGGGGAGGGGAGGTTAGGGGGTAGGGGAGGTAGGTTGGGGGGGGGAGGGGAGGTTAGGAGGTAGGGGAGGTAGGATGGGGGGAGGGGAGGTAGGATGGGGGGGGAGGGGAGGTAGGATGGGGGGGGAGGGGAGGTTAGGGGGTAGGGGAGGTAGGTTGGGGGGGGAGGGGAGGTTAGGGGGTAGGGGAGGTAGGATGGGGGGGAGGGGAGGTAGGATGGGGGGGGAGGGGAGGTAGGATGGGGGGGGAGGGGAGGTTAGGGGGTAGGGGAGGTAGGTTGGGGGGGGAGGGGAGGTTAGGGGGTAGGGGAGGTAGGATGGGGGGGAGGGGAGGTAGGATGGGGGGCGGGAGGGGGTGCGAGCAAGATTTGGAGTCAGCACGACGGGCCGGCATCAGTGTATTGATCACTTTGATTGCTTGCATGTTGTGCCCCCCATCCTCACCCCTCACTTCCCCTCCCCTCCCCCCCCCCCCCCCCCCCCCCCCCCTGGCCCCCCGCCCCCCCCCCCCCCCCAAAAAAAAAACACCAAAAAACCAAAAAAAAACGACCAAACAAACAAACCAAAAACACGACGTCCAGCCATGTCTCCCCTTTCTCTCACGTCTTCAGGCGAGTGTGGGGAAGGCTGGGTGGTGGGTGTGTTGGACCTGTGGAATCTGAGATAGTTGGAGAAAAAAACAGGGGCATGGATGACCAAGTGTGCAAAAAAGAAAAAAAAGAGAGAAAAGGTGGACAAAAAAAAAATAGGATGTTGGGGGACACACTGAAAAGAAGAGAAGGAAAGAAAGAAAATAGAAGGAAGGAAAAGGGAAAGGAAAAAGAAGAAAGAAAATAGAAGGAAGAAAAAAGGAAAAGAAAAAGAAGAAAGAAAGAAAAAGGATCTGTGATTGCTGTGGACGGCATGAAAAGACTGAAAGGAAAAGAAGCAGGAATGATGTCCAATATGTGAATAGGAGAGAGAGAGGGAGGGGGAAGAGAGAGAGAGGGGGGGGGAAGAGAGAGAGGGGGGAAGAGAGAGAGAGGGGGGAAGACAGAGAGGGGGGGGAAGAGAGAGAGAGGGGGGGAAGAGAGAGAGAGGGGGGGAAGACAGAGAGGGGGGGAAGAGAGAGAGAGGGAGGGGGAAGAGAGAGAGAGGGAGGGGGAAGAGAGGGAGGGGGGGAGAGAGAGAGGGGGGGAAGAGAGAGAGGGGGGGAAGAGAGAGAGAGGGAGGGGGAAGAGAGAGAGAGGGGGGGAGAGAGAGACGGCGAGGGGGAAGAGAGAGAGAGGGAGGGGGAAGAGAGAGAGGGGGGGGAGAGAGAGAGAGGGAGGGGGAAGAGAGAGAGAGGGAGGGGGAAGAGAGAGAGGGGGGGGAGAGAGAGAGGGGGGGAGAGAGAGAGGGGGAGGGGGAAGAGAGAGAGAGGGAGGGGGAAGAGAGAGCGAGGGGGGAAGAGAGAGAGGGGGAGGGGGAAGAGAGAGAGAGGGAGGGGGAAGAGAGAGAGAGGGGGTGGGAAGAGAGAGAGAGGGGGGAGAGAGAGAGGGGGGGAAGAGAGAGAGAGGGAGGGGGAAGAGAGGGAGGGGGAGGGGGAAGAGAGAGAGAGGGGGGGAAGAGAGGGGGGGGGAAGAGAGAGAGGGAGGGGGAAGAGAGAGAGAGGGAGGGGGGAAGAGATAGAGAGGGAGGGGGAAGAGAGAGAGAGGGGGGGAAGAGAGAGAGGGGGGAAGAGAGAGAGAGAGGGGGAAGAGAGAGAGGGGGGGAAGAGAGAGAGAGGGAGGGGGGAAGAGAGGGAGGGGGGAAGAGAGAGAGAGGGGGGGAAGAGAGAGAGGGGGGAAGAGAGAGAGAGGGGGGAGAGAGAGAGGGGGGAGAGAGAGAGGGGGAGGGGGAAGAGAGGGAGGGGGGGAAGAGAGAGAGAGGGGGGGAGAGAGAGAGGGGGGAGAGAGAGAGGGGGAGGGGGAAGAGAGAGAGAGGGAGGGGGAAGAGAGAGAGAGGGGGGGAGAGAGAGAGGGGGGGAGAGAGAGAGAGGGGGAGGGGGAAGAGAGGGAGGGGGGGAAGAGAGAGAGAGGGGGGGGAAGAGAGAGAGGGAGGGGGAAGAGAGGGAGGGGGGAAGAGAGAGAGAGGGAGGGGGGAAGAGAGAGGGGGGAAGAGAGAGAGGGGGGGGAAGAGAGAGAGAGGGAGGGGGGAAGAGAGAGGGGGGGAAGAGAGAGAGGGAGGGGGGAAGAGAGAGAGAGGGGGGGAAGAGAGAGAGGGGGGGAAGAGAGAGAGAGGGAGGGGGAAGAGAGAGAGAGGGAGGGGGGAAGAGAGGGAGGGGGAAGAGAGAGAGAGGGGGGAAGAGAGAGAGGGGGAGGGGGGAAGAGAGGGAGGGGGAAGAGAGAGAGGGGGGGAAGAGAGAGAGAGGGAGGGGGAAGAGAGGGAGGGGGAAGAGAGAGAGAGGGAGGGGGGAAAAGAGAGAGGGGGGGAAGAGAGAGAGGGGTGGAAGAGAGAGAGAGGGAGGGGGAAGAGAGGGAGGGGGAAGAGAGAGAGAGGGAGGGGGGGAGAGAGAGAGGGGGGGAAGAGAGAGGGGGGGAAGAGAGAGAGAGGGAGGGGGAAGAGAGAGAGAGGGAGGGGGGAAGAGAGGGAGGGGGAAGAGAGAGAGAGGGGGGAAGAGAGAGAGGGGGAGGGGGGAAGAGAGGGAGGGGGAAGAGAGAGAGGGGGGGAAGAGAGAGAGAGGGAGGGGGAAGAGAGGGAGGGGGAAGAGAGAGAGAGGGAGGGGGGAAAAGAGAGAGGGGGGGAAGAGAGAGAGGGGTGGAAGAGAGAGAGAGGGAGGGGGAAGAGAGAGAGGGAGGGGGGAAGAGAGGGAGGGGGAAGAGAGAGAGAGGGAGGGGGGAAGAGAGAGAGGGGGGAAGAGAGAGAGGGGGGAAGAGAGAGAGAGGGAGGGGGGAAGAGAGGGAGGGGGAAGAGAGAGAGAGGGAGGGGGAAGAGAGAGAGGGGAAGGAAGAGAGAGAGAGGGAGGGGGGAAGAGAGGGAGGGGTAAGAGAGAGAGAGGGAGGGGGGAAGAGAGGGAGGGGGAAGAGAGAGAGAGGGAGGGGGAAGAGAGAGAGGGGGGAAGAGAGAGAGGGGGGAAGAGAGAGAGAGGGAGGGGGAAGAGAGAGAGAGGGAGGGGGGGAAGAGAGGGAGGGGGAAGAGAGAGAGGGAGGGGGAAGAGAGAGAGAGGGAGGGGGGAAGAGAGAGGGGGGGGAATAGTGAGGGAAGAAGAAGGGAGAGGGGGACAGAGCAGACAGAGAGAGAGAGGGGGGGAAAGAGAGAGAGAGAGGGAGGGAGAAGGAGAGAGAGAGAAAGGGAGGGAGAGAGGGGGAGAGATAGAGGTAGAGAAAAAAAAGAGAGTGAGAGAGTGAGAGAAAGAGAGAGTGAGATATATAGAGAAAGAGAGAGGGGAGAAGAAGAAGTGAGAGGTGAAGAGAAAGATGGAGATGCAGAGAGAGGGATAGAGAGAGAGGGGGAGGGAGAGATGGAGAGAGAAAAAGAGGGGGAGGGAGAAGAAGAAAGAGAGAGAAAGAGAAAGGGAGGGAGAGAGAGAGAAAGAGAGAGAGGAGGAGGCGGAAGAAGAGAAGTCCAGTTCTTTAACCACTCGGCTATTGCGCCCGTCGAGCTGTGTGACGCTGACCTGAGGACGTTTACTACAGCCGGTGGGTGTTTTGTCTTTCACAGTGATTTGGGGAGGGGTAGGATGGATTTCTTTGAGGGAGGGGGTGAGGGACAGAGAGAGGGAGGGAGGGAGGGAGGGAGGGAAGGGGGATACATTATTTTGACCGAGAGTGGAGATGGGGGGTGGGGAAAGTGGTTGTGTGCGTGAGAAGAACTCCTTTTCTGGTGTGTGTGTGTGTGTGTGTGTGTGTGTGTGTGTGTGTGTGTGTGTGGTTTTTCAAACAGCAGGTACAGAGGAAGGACAGTGGAACCATGCCATGCTAATACCTGTCGGTCTGTGTGTGTGTGTGTGTGTGTGTGTGTGTGTGTGTAAGCTCCCCCCCCTCCTCCCACAGACATCGCTGTTTCTGTTTCCTTTCGCCGTCTTCTTTCCATTGTTCTTTCACTTTCTTCTTCTTCTTCTTCTTCTTCTTCTTCTTCTTCTTCTCCTCCTCCTCCTCCTCCTCCTCCTCCTTCTCCTTCTCCTCCTCCTTCTTCTCCTTCTCCTCCTCCTCCTCCTCCTTCTTCTTCTTCTCCTTTTCCTCCCCCTCCTCCTCCTCCTCCTTCTTCTTCTTCTCCTTTTCCTCCTCCTCCTCCTCCTTCTTTTTCTTCTCCTTTTCCTCCTCCTCCTCCTCCTTCTTCTTCTCCTTTTCCTCCTCCTCCTCCTCCTCCTTCTTCTTCTCCTTTTCCTCCTCCTCCTCCTCCTTCTTCTTCTTCTCCTTTTCCTCCTCCTCCTCCTCCTCCTCGTTCTTCTTCTTCTTCTTCTCCTTCTTCGTCTTCCTTTTTTTCTCCTCCTCCTCCCCCTTCTTCTTCGTCTTTTTTTTTTCTTCTCCTTCTCCTTCCTCTTCTTC
>NC_134904.1:41811647-41839147 GCF_041734735.1 Babylonia areolata | reverse complement strand
ACTGCACAGAGATGTTGATGAAGGCGGGGAGCGTGTGTGTGTATCGGGGAGGTGGGGGGAGGGGGAGAGAGAGAGAGAGAGTGACGGGCAGAGGGTGCAGTGTCTCAGAGACTGCCGGACCAGTCGTGGCAGCACTAATTCTGTTCAACAGGGGAAGTAATTCCCGTTGCAGTAAGCTGAGGCTCAGAGCCTCTCTACCCTGGCCTTCACTGGCTGTCACGTGACTAGAGTGTGCGTGGATCAGGTGTCACGTGTGCTGAGGCTGTGAACAGTGGGGATTTTTTTCCGGTATGGTTCGTGGAGAATTTAGGTTTAATTTTCTTATACAACCATATCAGAGATGTGGTAGAAATCTCCATTTATGAATATGTGTAGATATATATATATATATATATATATATATATATATATATAGAGAGAGAGAGAGAGAGAGAGAGAGAGAGAGATTTGTGTGTGTGTGTGTGTGTGTGTGTTAGACTCAAGTCACTGCCAGTTGTTGTTTTTTTAAGATTTGGCAGATGTATCTTTTGACATGACAAGAATTTGGTAAGTCAGATAACAAATTGACAAACACTATATATATATATATATATATATATATATATATATATATAAAAGATCTCTCAGTTTTCAAATTCAACGATTTTTTTTCCTTCGAGACCGTCAAGACACCCCCTGCATCTCCCTTACCCCTCTCTTTTTTTCCCACACGAAAATCGTTCAAGGTAAAGCCTTCTCGGGGTTATCTTGAACCTCCAAAGGCGACCTCCACTTCGGAGAGGACGCTCACTCAGTATGGCTCTGTGACGGAGGTGGTTGTCAGGGCGGCTTTGTGGGGAGTGTCCTGCGTGTGTTGAATCGGGACAAGCACCATCAAGGACCCACTGCAGGAGAGAAGACCTTCCTGACGACCCAGCCTTGATGTGTCACTTGTGTGCTGCCGCTGCAGAGACAGAATCAGACGAACCAGAGTGTGGCCGTGTGTGGAGAACTGGAATTGAGTGGCTGAGGAGCAAAGCCATTGAGTTTCAGGTTCAGTTTTCTCAAGGAGGCGTCACTGCGTTCGGGCAAATCCATAATATTATAGGCTACATCACAATCATCTGCTAGGCAGATGCCTGACAGCAGCAAAACCCAGCACGCTTGTCAGGACTTGAGTGCATGTTTGTATGATAATAATGATAATGGTAATAATAATAATAATAATGATAACGATAATAGTAATAATAATAGTAATAGCTGGACATTTATCAGCGCTTTCCTCAGTGCACAAAGCTGATATATTTTTGTACCTATCAGAGTGGATTTCATTTTACATTATTTTGCAAGAGGACAAAGACTTTTGTTGCCATGGGGTATTTTTCAGTGCGCCAAGTGCGTGCTGCACACGGGGCCTCAGTTTATCGAGTGACCAGACGCTCAGTTTTATTTTAACAGTCAAACTTGGGAGAAAGGGCAAGAGCGGGATTCGAACCCAGACCCTCACGGACTCTGTGTTGGCAGATGTGTGTCTTAACCATTGTGCCACCTGTATCCACCACGAGGATGGCTTCAGAGGAATCCCTCAACCCCCCACAGACAGAAGGGAGACCTGGTTGGCGGTGAGGGGGGGAGGGGGGGGGGGCCACAGAAGGGAGACCTGGTTGGCGGGGAGGGAGGGAGGGGGGGGGGGCCACAGAAGGGAGACCTGGTTGGCGGGGAGGGAGGGGGGGGGGCCACAGAAGGGAGACCTGGTTGGCGGGGAGGGGGGGAGGTTGGGCCCACAGACAGAAGGGAGACCTGGTTGGCGGTGGGGGGGGGGGAGGTTGGGGGCTTAGGGGGGCAAGGGGTCATAAGGGAGACAATCTTCTCTTCCCCCTCCCCCCTCCCCCTCTGCCATCAGATGACCTGATGATGATGGGTGATGTGACGGCTGACTGCTCACAAGCGAATCAGTCTGTGATGGAGTTAAGTCCCCCTATGCCACCCAGTTGTCTGTGATGGAGAGTTAAGTCCCCTATGCTGGCTGGATGGGATCAGGGTGACGTCAGTGGGTATGGCAGCCCAGTGGGGTCAGTCAGTGAGAAAATCATATGGTGTGGTGTGGGGGATTGGAGAGGGGGCGGGGGGGAGGGGGGCGCACTGAGGAGGTGGGTGGGTTGGAGCAGGAGGAGGGTGGTGGTGGTGGTGACACTCGGCGATTAACCCTTTACCTGGTGAAGCTGGAAAGGGACGTGGATTTATACCACAGTGGATACAAGAACTATCGAATGAAATAAGGAGGAAACGTATGGCTACCTACATGGCGGGGGTTAATAAACAAAAACGGTCATACTCGTAAAAATGTTTCATATCTGTGTGTGTGTGTGTGTGTGTGTGTGTGTGTGTGTGTGTGTTTGTCTGTGTGTGTGTGTTTGTCTGTGTGTGTGTGTGTGTGTGTGTTTGTCTGTGTGTGTGTGTGTGTGCGCGTGCGCGCGCGTGACTTAAGCCTCATAGAATGGCACAGGAAACGAATGATGAGCGCCCATTGACCTGTATCGCTAATGACATCGTGTTTGTAAAGCGCTAATTAGACTTTGGTCTCTGACCCAAGACAGGCACTGTCTAAGTATCCATATCACCATCATCATCATAAGAAAGGTTCACAGGTTCGTAGGGTTTCCCTGAGAGGTGGAAGGATATCAAGCAATCTGTTTGCAACTCAGTCACCCGGCGGACCATACAAGGGAGAGCAGCACGTGGAGTGTTGGCCTGGAGGTAACGCGTCCGCTTAGAAGGCGAGAGAATCTGAGTGCACTGGTTCGAATCAAGGCACAGTCGCCAGCAGTATTTTTCTCCCCCTCCACTAGATCTTGAGTGATGGTCTGGACGCTAGTCATTCGGATGAGACGATAAACCGAGGTCCCGTGTGCAGCATGCACTTAGCGCACGTAAAAGAACCCACGGCAACAAAAAAAGTTGTTCCTGGCAAAATTCTGTAGAAAAATCCAATTCGATAGGAAAACAATTTTTTTTTAAATCCACGCAGGAAAAAATGCAAAAAAAAAAAAAAGGGGGGGTGGCGCTCTCAGTATAGCGACGCACTCTCCCTGGGGAGAGCAGCCCGAATTTCACACAGAGAAATCTGTTGTGACGAAAATTAACAATACAATACAATACAATACAATACAATACAATACAATCAAAGCAGTCAGCATCAGATAGAGGTAGCTGGAGATTTTCAACGCTCAGGGGAACCCAACATTTTGAGGAAACCAGACGGCTGAACATCCAGGAGAACAGAAGGAGAAGGAAAGACCCAGGTCCGCAGCCCAGCAACGCAGGCCAGATCTACACCTGCCCACACTGCCACAGACTGTGCAGATCACGGATTGGACTAATTAGTCATCAAAAGGCATGCCGCCCATCCCTGGCGGGAACTTCCCACTGATCATCGCAAGCGAAGAACCAGCCATCAATAAAATACAAGACAAGACAATACAATACAATACAAGACAAGACAATACAATGGGGTTCAGGGCCACAGTTCTCAAGCCTGCACGGGCGGTTTAAGATCACCAACCACAACGAGAATTGCTCGAGGTAAAAGAAATGAATACAAATAATTATTAAATCCAAAATACTCTTACCTTAGAAAGACTTTCCTTTTAGGAAGGTATGGTTGTTGTTTTTTGTTGTTTTTTTGTTTTGTTTTCTTTTTGTTTTTGGTTTATTTGTTTTTTTGCTTGTTTTTTTTTTCTTATGCGGTTCTGTGTGACAGAACATGTCACTTTGTGAAATTCATGACTTTGTCTCTGACTTTGTTTTAGAGAGTAAAAGATTCTTTATTTATATGATTTCTTTTGGTTTTTTGTTTGTTTGTTTTTTTCAACAGTCTTTCAGAATTATATTCTGTGCAAAAAGTGAAAATAAATGAATTGCTTGAAGACAGGTTTGGTCAGTCTCTCGTAAAAAGGCCAGAGAATTATGATGATTTCAAATTTCAAAACGTGACACAGGATTTAAATAGTATATTCACTCAAAATGGAAAACCACAAGGAAAGAGACTGCGAAGACAGTTTACAAAATATAAATTGTGAAATTAGCAAGGGGACGTAAAACGTTTAGATGTGTGGAATTCCGGTGACTGCAAAACCATGGGCGGGTGAGCGCAATGCAGACGCATTAGACAGCACTTAGTGATCCAACACGATGAATGGGAATAAACAAGCCCTGTCAACTCTTCAGTGACTGGGGAAAACTAATGCTTTCTGTCAATCAGTTGGGTGATGTTTTAACAACCTTCTGAATACATGACCTCTTTGTTGCTGTTGTTGTTGTTGTTGTTGTTGCCCCATCTGCGCCGTGTCAGGGGCATCACTCCCACGTCCTTCACGAGTGCCCCACACACCGCCACACCCAGGTTCGTCTGTTAGAGTCCCAGCGTCGACATTCCACGGGAGTCACCAACGTCAGGTCGCCAGGAGCCAGCTGCATTCCTCGGACGGAAGAGCCTAGTATGGTCGTAACCCGCTACTAACTGTGTGTAGTATGGAACTGACCAATGGCGTAGTTCGGTTAACGTAGGCATTTAGTCACGTGTAACTGTCAAAAAGTTAGAACCAAGCAAAGCAACTGGCACCAGGAGGCCATACACCAGAGGAGACCCTGCACTGCTGCCGAGTCACTTGTGTGGTGTTCGGTAGTGTCTGTTCTGATCTGACGTACTTAGGACACCACCTGCTGTGAATGCAGGACGTGTGGCACACTGTTAGTTGAGACATGTCCAGCAGGAAGACAACAGACGGAAGTGAAATAGAAACGAATCATGGAAGAAATGCCGTCATGTAAGCCATTAGTAAAGAATCACGTCATGTCAGCCAGTAGTAAAGAATCACGTCATGTCAGCCATTAGTAAAGAATCACGTCATGTCAGCCATTAGTAAAGAATCACGTCATGTCAGCCATTAGTAAAGAATCTCTGTTACATGTATACAGGGGAGTGATGAGGAATACGTAGCATGTGTGTGGATTTGTTTGATCACAAGACAAACTCGTCAGTTTAATATTGCAATAAATGGAACGTGTTTCCTGATAATCTTGTTCACGACTCACATTCCAACTTGTGTGTATTCTGTCCGAGGACAGAGAAACGTATCACAAACTCACTTAAAGCTGACTGCGCGAGATATTATCAATAAAATCAATCATCTGTCTCAGCTGCTGTTAGGAATCAACCAACATAATGTCAGATTGGTTTACATTTACGTTCTTGCTCTTATTCATGTCCATTCAATTGACATTGACCTTGGCTTTTGAAGTTTACAGATGACAAAGAGCGGCCCAGCAAATTTTGAGTCGTTTTTTTTTTTTTTTAGCCGTTAGTAAGCACTGCCAGTGCATGTTGCAGCATTGATTCTAGATGACACAGATTTTGCTGGGGTTTTTGGTGAATCATCGTCAGATTTCAGTTATGTTTCCATCTCTGATTGTTAGCTAATATCATCAGCTAGTACGCTTCTTATCAACTTGAAACATAGTAGAGGGAATCGTCCCGTTGTTATCTCGAGGTGAAAGCTCAGCTTCTCTGTATGTTTGAATACAAGAGGCTTGTGCTGCTAAAGCAGTGCTTCGTTCCTTTTTTCTGGAAAGGGTTGTGATCGTTTTCCATTACAGTGAAAATCTATCTCTGTCTCTCTGTCTCTCTGTCTCTCTGTCTCTCTCTTGAATATCAACATGACCAGTAAACATCACCACAGCGGAATGGTGATTGGCAGCACATCACCCCCTTGCCGTAGTGTTTGTGTGGGCTCTGGATCGCGGCAACTCTTACCAACAACCAACACGTTGAACGTCCGATCAGAAACCCCCAAATGGGAAACTCAGGGTGAAACTGCAGTGCATTAAAAAGACCTCCAATGCCTCAGATCAGGACATGGAGAACTTTACAAACACCCCTCCTTCAGAGTCCAAGGTAAAGGGAAACCCACAGAAGAATGCCTGCGGCTTCAGTCGAATCGAGGAGGGTTTTTTTCGTGTTTTTTTTCTCTCTGTTCATTGCATGCCTAGCAGCCATCGTCTGCAGTGGCAGTTTAACGACAGTCAAGAAGTCCGACAGGTCAAGAAGGAGAGACAGTGGAGGGGGGGGAGGAAGAAGAAGACAGGCGGGCGGTAAGAATGGTGGGGATGGTGGGGGGGGAGGAGGAAGAAGAAGACAGGCGGGCGGTAAGAATGGTGGGGATGGTGGGGGGAGGAGGAAGAAGAAGACAGGCGGGCGGTAAGAATGGTGGGGATGGTGGGGGGAAGGCGGAAGGGGACGAAACAAAGACAAAAGAAGTAGAGGGGGTGAGTGTGACAAGAGGCGTGGTGCCGTCACCAGCAGCTTCCAGGGCCAGTCACGCTGGAGGGTTGATGGAGGCTGCTACTGGAGTGGTCTCCCTTTCTCTTGGTTAAACATCGTCAGGGGTGTGAGTGGTGGGGGCCGGGGGGAGGGGGGGAACGATGGAAGGATGGAAGTAGTCGTTTATGTGCTGTACTAACTAACGACTGTGTGTGTGTGTGTGTGCGCGCGCGTGCGCGAGCGAGCGTGCGAGCGTGTGTGTGTGTTAGAGAGAAAGACAGACAGACAGAGAGGCAACAAAAAAAGGACGGGGGGTGGGAGGTGGAGGGGGAGGGGAAATGAGGGGGGAGGTTGGTGGGGTGGGGGGGCACTAGACTGGGTAGCACTAGACTGTTGGTGAGGGATGGGAAGGGACGAGGGGGGGGGGGCACTAGACTGGGTAGCACTAGACTGTTGGTGAGGGAAGGGAGGGGGGGGCACTAGACTGGGTAGCACTAGACTGTTGGTGAGGGAAGGGAGGGGGGGGCACTAGACTGGGTAGCACTAGACTGTTGGTGAGGGAAGGGAGGGGGGGGGGCACTAGACTGGGTAGCACTAGACTGTTGGTGAGGGAAGGGAGGGGGGGGGCACTAGACTGGGTAGCACTAGACTGTTGGTGAGGGAAGGGAGGGGTGTGGGGGGCACTAGACTGGGTAGCACTAGACTGTTGGTGAGGGAAGGGAGGGGGGGGCACTAGACTGGGTAGCACTAGACTGTTGGTGAGTGAAGGGAGGGGTGTGGGGGGGCACTAGACTGGGTAGCACTAGGCTGTCGGTGAGTGAAGGGAGGGGTGTGGGGGGGCACTAGACTGGGTAGCACTAGGCTGTTGGTGAGGGAAGGGAGGGGTGTGGGGGGGCACTAGACTGGGTAGCACTAGGCTGTTGGTGAGTGAAGGGAGGGGTGTGGGGGGGCACTAGACTGGGTAGCACTAGGCTGTTGGTGAGGGAAGGGAGGGGGAGAGTGTAGGGGGCGGGGGGGGGGGGGCGTCGGAGAGGTGCATGTGTTTCTAACTTGTGAGCGAAGGGCCTGTACATACAAGCTGGATATTGAAGAGAGAAAAAAAAAAACCCGATAATTGCAGACAGGAGATTGGCGAGAGACACGTTTGTGTAGAAAGGAGGAAGAGACAGAAGGAAAAACAAGGCTGCAGGTTGGCAGTGTTTGTTCAATGGGAAGGGAAGGCGCCATGTATTAGACTTTCAAATTCTGGAGGTGCTGCTGCTGTTGGCTGAATGTTTAAAACTCTTGTCGGAGAACGGTGCACAGAAATAGGTTTGGTAGGTCTATTGCGGAATGTACACACGCGCACGCACGCGCGCACGCACACAAGCACACATACATACACACACACAGTCGCACACACATACATACGCGATCGCGCGCGTACACACACACACACACACACACACACACACACACACAGAGGCACGCACGCACGCAGGCACGCACACACAAGTACACATGTAAGCACACAAGCAAGCACGCACGCGCGCGCGCGCGAGCACGCACACACGCACGCACGCACGCACACACACACACACACACACACACACACAAAGAGGTGTGTGTGTGTGTGCGCGCGCGCGTGCGCGTGTGTGTATGTGTATGTGAGAGAGAGAGAGAAAGAGTTGTTATTGTTGTTTTTGTCCATGACGATTTCGGAATCTTGCTGAATTACAATGCAACTTAATTCGTGATTGGGTAACCTGGTTATTGATCTAAATATCGTCTGCCTCTGATAGTCTTGCGTTCAGTCCACTGGATTATTTGCTTCTTTTGTAAAATGAACGTCAAACGAAAAGGATTATAAAAAAAATACTTTTTAAACGAACATACATCAGGTAGAAGGCCCCTTTCTACTCCATAATGATTTGCTAACTGACCACGCGATACGTGCGTGGAAAAAGGGGTTGGATCATGTGCAAAAAAACAAAAAACAAAAAAAACATTGAAAACTGTGTCCAGTGAAGCAAATAGTCACAGTCAGCAGATTTACACAATTCTGAAAACTCTGCTTGTGATCATGGACAGCTTTCGCGAGGGAGAAGGATCTCTATTGTCTGATGATTGGTTTGAAAATGAAAGTGACTGACAATGACAGTGATGAAATTGACAGCCCATTTGATGGTAGTTCAGTCCGTCCATCCAATCAGACAGCGTTTTTGAACAAGTGGCTATGACTGACAGAATTCGTGCAGCAAGTGTTGGGAGAAGGGGAGGAGAGGGAGAGGAGTGATGTAAGACGATTGGTCGTGTGTCAGCCAGAGGTCATCAAAGGGGCGTGGCTTTTAGGAATGCGTATTCTCACATTTCAATGCAGACTGTAATCGACAATCGCCAGTGCTCCACGATTTTCACGAAACGCCGGGTTGAACCTGCACTGGACGTGAAACACGTGCTTTTTGTATTTCGCGCTCTTTTTTTTCCACTGAATCAGGTGGTTGACGTGTTTGAAGAGGTGGCAAGGCTGCACGGCAGCACTGAACTCGGCCCACGTGAAACTTGAAAGGCGTGAACATCATCTCACCCTCTCCTTGCAAACGCTCTTCGCTGTCAAAGTGCTTGCCAACTCAGTTTGTGAGACTGACCTTTTACGTTGATTTTACCCACCTTTGTCATTGTTGGGACAGTGATTTACTTGCATCTTTGCGCGAGATGTGATTTGTTTTTATAACTTATAGCCTGTTTTAATTTTTTCTACAGGTGTAATCTGACAATAGGCATGCTATTTCTAGCTGTATTTTGTTTGTTTTTGTCATTATGGATGTCATTATCATGTAGAGGTGGGGATAGACTTTTTTGTTCCACAAAAAATGTTATCTTGACTTTACATGCCTGAACAGTTATCTACAATTATCCTAATTGGGCACACACAAAAAGTTCAGAAGCAGAATCTGCACTCATTTTCCTTCACAAAATCGTTTACTTTCTTTCTGTATCGCCCATAGCTTCTGGCAAGGGGAGAGCACTTTTTTCTACTTTAAAAAAAAAAATTCTCTGGCACTGAACTGGTTGGATGATATATGTTTGTAACTGTTGTTTTTATGATTGGAACTGTTGTGATCGTAAAACGCTTTGAGCAAAATCGTTTGATTAGGCGCTATACAAATACAATCATGATGATGATGATGATTATCATTATCGTTACTATTATCATTTTTGTTGTTCTTTTTATCATTATTATCGTTGTTGTTGTTATGGTGACGCGGTCTCCTTGAGAAAGGCACACCAGTTCGCAACAGAACATCAAATTATCACGGAAAAAATACGTTGTGACAAGAAAAAAAACCCACTATTCAACACAACACACACACACACACACACACACACACACACACACACACAACTATAACTTCGTTTACCCTAAATATAGTCATATTTCTTCCACCAGGTTCAAACGTTTAACTCGAGAGGGGGCACGAGAGGAAATGTAATATTCTCCCAGGTGGTTTTTTTCTGCTGACAAGTATCTGTTTTTTTCCCACGCCCAGATAGAATCAGTCTTCGGGATTTGATTTTCTCGTTCTGTCAGGGTGCTGTCTGGCTCCCTTTTTTTCTTTCTTTTTTTTTTCTAAGAGTTGTGGCGGAGTAAGTTAGAGTACAGTTTCCTGACCGGCTAGCTGTTGGCGTGGGTTCTCGTGGGGAAAAAACAGGGGGCGTCAGTTTGGACACAAAAGACAGGTTCGCTCATAGCGGTGGTTTTTGTTGTTGTTGTTGTTGTTTCTCTTTTTTTTTTCTTTCTTTCTTTCTTTTCTTTTTCTTTTGCTCTTTTTTTCCCCTTTCAATTCTTTGGGAGTGGGGTGTGGGGGATTCCAAGTAAAGTGTGTCTTGAGCTGAGACCGTGACAGAGTTTCATGTTATGTGACACTGTATTTCCTTCCTTTTCTTTCTTTTTCCCCCTTCGTTTCATTGGGGGTGGGGGGTGGGGGATTCCAAGTAAAGTGTCTTTTGAGCTCAGACCGTGACAGAGTTTCATGTCAGGCAACATTAATTTTCCTTTTCTTTGTTTCCCCTTTTTCCTGAGGGGGGCGGGGGGGGGAGGAGGGTGCGGGGGGGATGTAGGTGGGGTTAGGGTATCAGAATGGGGTGAAAGTGCTGTTTAAAAAAAATTATTTAGTTATATCATTTTTTTTCTTTTTGTTTCTATTTTGTTGTGTGCTTCCATATCTGTGCACGTGGGAGGACGCGTCAGGACAAATCGCTCCCAACACACAGACTGACCCATCCTTCACATCCAGCCCCCACTCCAGTCAGCAGACCTGTTGTGCACACACACACCCCTTTGAATTAAAACCAAACAATCTCTCCTCTCCACACAACTGGTTGGAAACCCCCACCCCCACCCCCACCCCTCATCCACCACCACCACTACCACCAACACCACCACCCTTATCCACCACCACCACCACCACCCTTATCCACCACCACCACTACCACCAACACCACTACCACCAACACCACCACCACCAACACCAACACCACCACCCTTATCCACCACCACCACTACCACCAACACCACCACCCTTATCCATCACCACCACTACCACCAACACCACCAACACCACCACCCTTATCCATCACCACCACCACCCTTATCCACCACCACCACCACCACCACCCTTATCCATCACCACCACCACACTTATCCATCACAACCACTACCACCATCACCACCACCCTTATCCACCACTACCACCATCACCACTGCCACACGACCTCCCATGTTCTCTCTCTACCCTCCTTCCCATGGTTTCAATTTGTTCCGTTGCGTGTTCTCTCTCTCTCTCTCTCTCTCTCTCGCTCTGTGTCTCTCGGTTTCTGTCTGTCTGTCTCTCCCTCTCTCTCTCTCTTGCTCCCTCTGTATCTCTCTGTCTCTGTCTCTCTCATTCTCTCTCTCTCTCTTTACAGCTAATGACACTAAACGTTTCAGTGTTCAGTGTTCTCTCTCTCTCTGCCTGTCTCTCTCTCCCTGTCTCTGTGTCTCTCTCGCGCGCGCTCTGTGTCTTTCGGTCTCTGTCTGTCTGTCTCTCTCTCTCTTTCCCTCCATCACCGCCCATCACAGTTTCTTGTTCCAAGGACCTGGAATATCATTACAACCGTCTCGCCTCTCGCATTGCTGGCTAGATGAACAGAACACAAAAACCAGAGGGGTGGGGTGGGGGGGTGGGGGTGGGGAGGAGGCGAGGGAAAGGAAAGACAGGGAGGGGTGGTGGTGGTGGTGGCAAACAGAGAAGAAAGGGGTGAGGGGGGGGGGGAAATGTTTGCGAAGGAATCGCCGAAAAAAATCAGTTAACCTGCCGATCTTCTGAGAGGGGTTGTGTTGATAAGATACACGACCCAAGATCTCTTGGTTAGCTTTTCGAAGAGGGAAACCGCTGGGCGTATTGCCATCGTTAGTCACCGTTGGTAGTCATCGTTGGTACTCTTGTGCCGGGGGTATCATGGTGATATCATGTTATGATCAGGGTGGATGACTTCGGGTATCTGTGGATCGTTTGGAGGTGAAATGCACTCAGATGACATTCTTGGTGGACTGTGTGGGTGTCACATGACAATGAAGGCATGACTGTGTGGGTGTCACGTGACAGTGAAGGCATGACTGTGTGGGTGTCACGTGACAATGAAGGCATGACTGTGTGGGTGCCACGTGACAATGAAGGCATGACTGTGTGGGTGTCACATGACAGTGAAGGCATGACTGTGCGGGTGTCACGTGACACTGAAGGCTTGACTGTGTGGGTGTCACGTGACAATGAAGGCATGACTGTGTGGGTGTCACGTGACAATGAAGGCATGACTGTGTGGGTGTCACGTGACACTGAAGGCATGATACCTGTGTTTAGCTGCGCTTGTGTGCGTCTGTGTATGTGAACAGACAGACAGACAGAGAGAGAGAGGCAGAGGCAGACACTTATAGACAGACATTGACACACACAGACACACAGATACAGACACACAGACATAGACATGCGCACACACACACACACACACACACACACACACACATATATATATATATATATATATGTGTGTGTGTGTGTGTGTGTGTGTGTGTGTGTGTGTGTGTGTGTGTGTACATATGTATATGGTGGTGTGTCCATCGAGATCGATGATGACCATCGTTGTCATCCAGCTGGGGGATGGGGGGAGGGTGGTGGTGGGGTGGGGGGGAGGATGCTCATGAATCTATCTGTGAATGCGCAGATGGCTGAATAGTCCAATCTGCGCACGAAATGTTCGCTGACAGTTGGGGCAGACAAAGACAGGCATATCATTGTCAGGGAGCTTGTTTGCCCGTGACTTTCTGGCCTGCCTCTTCTCAACAGCTGCAGCAGTCCTGTTGGCCTCGCACAACTTAGCGCCTTTGTGCACAGCAGCGCGCCATTTGTCACGGTCCACTGCAGATTCCTCCCAGGAGTCAGGGTTGATATCAAACGCTTTCAGAGAGACTTTCAGAGTATCTCTGAAGCGCTTCTTCTGACCTCCGTGTGATCTCTTCCCTTGTTGCAGCTCGCCATAGAAGAGCCTTTTGGGCAGCCGATGGTCTGGCATGCGCGCCACGTGTCCAGCCCAGCGAAGCTGGGACTGCATCAGGATGGTGAAGATGTTGGGAAGGGTGACTTTTGCGAGCACCTCTGTGTCTGGGGTCCTGTCTTGCCATTTGATGTTCAGTAGCTTCCTGAGGCATGTTGTGTGGAAGTGGTTCAGCTTTTTGGCATGTCGCTGGTACACTGTCCAAGTTTCACAGGCGTACAGTAGTGTGGGGAGAACTACTGCTCTGTAGACCTTTAGCTTGGTCTCAAGACTAATGCCTCTTCTGTTCCAGACATTTGCATTGAGTCTACCAAAAGTTGCGCTTGCTCTTGCAATCCTGACGTTCACTTCATCGTCGATGGTCGCATTTCGTGACAGTGTGCTGCCAAGGTATGTGAACCGCTCCACCGCACTGAGTCTCTGACCGTTGACTGTGATGTTGGGCTCAACGTGGGGTTTCCCTGGGGCTGGCTGATGGAAAACTTCAGTTTTCCTCGTGCTGATGGTAAGGCCGAAGTTCCTGCTGGCAGTGGCAAACTTGTCGACACTGAGTTACATGTCAGCTTCAGATCCAGCGTTGAGGGCACAGTCATCAGCAAACAAAAAGTCTCTGATGATGTCTGTCATGACCTTCGTTTTTGCTTGAAGCCTTCTGAGGTTAAACAACTTGCCATCTGTTCGGTACTTTAGGCCGATTCCAACATCGCCATCTCTGAAGGCATCAGCAAGCATTGCAGAGAACATGAGGCTGAACAGCGTTGGAGCCAGGACGCAGCCTTGCTTGACACCATTTGTGACAGCAAAAGGAGCAGATGTTTCGCCATTGTCGTGGACTCGAGCCTGCATGCCTTCATAGAATTGGCTGACCAAGGAAATAAATTTCCGAGGGCATCCGTACTTGGCCATGATCTTCCACAGTCCCTCTCTACTCACGGTGTCGAAGGCCTTAGTGAGGTCGACATAGGTGGAGAACAGATTAGCATTTCGCTCCTGACATTTCTCTTGCAGCTGCCTTGCAGCAAACACCATGTCGGTGGTTCCGCGCTCTTTCCGGAATCCACATTGGCTCTCAGGCAAATGACCTTGGTCAAGGTGTGCTGTGAGGCGGTTTAGTAGGATCCTGGCAAGTATCTTGCCTGCGATGGAGAGCAAGGAAATGCCCCGATGGTTATCACAGGCTTGCCGGTTCCCCTTTCGCTTGTACAAGTGAATGATAGATGCATCTTTGAAATCCTGGGGGATCGTCTCTTCTTTCCACATGAGTGAGTACAGCTGATGGAGCTTCTCAGTAAGCACAGTGCCTCCATCCTTGTAGACCTCCGCTGGTATGGAGTCTGAGCCAGGTGCTTTGCCACTGGAAAGCAGACGAATTGCTTTCTGGGTCTCAAGAAGTGTTGGCGGATCGTCCAGTGCTTCGTTGATGGGGACTTGTGGGAGACGGTCTATGGATTCATCATTTATGGAGGAAGGGCGATTTAAGACACTGTTGAAGTGCTCAGCGCAGCTGTTGAAGTGCTCAGCCCCCCCCCCCACCTCCCCCAATCCTCCCCCCCCACACACACACATATATATATATATATATATATGTGTGTGTGTGTGTGTGTGTGTGTGTGTGTGTGTGTGTGTGTGTGTGTACATATGTATATATATATATATATAGAGAGAGAGAGAGAGAGAGAGTGAGAGAGAGTATGTGTGTGTGTTTGAGAGAGAGAGAGAGTGTGTGTGTGTGTGTTTGAGACAGAGACAGAGAAACACAGAGAGAGAGAGAGTGTGTGTGTGTGTGTGTTTGAGAGAGAGAGAGAGAGAGAGAGAGAGAGAGAGAGACAGACAGACAGACAGACAGACAGACATACACAGAGACAGAGAGAGAGACAGACAGACAGACAGACAGAGACAAAGAGAGACAGACAGAGAGTTATAATGAAAGACACAGAGAGAGACCCAAGAAAAGTGATTCCATCCGAACAATATTTCGTGAAAACAAAATTTAAAAAAAAAAAAAAAAAGCCCAACATTTTATAACACACATCTATAAACTGTCTGGACTGTACAGTGCAGCAATCTGTCTTGGTCTCATCACAATTCTCCTTTCTCCCAGAAGTTTTCGAGAGAGAGAAAGAAAAAAATCCAGCTTAAAATAAAGCATTTTCTATACTCACACTTTTTTCTTCGCTTCCATACAAGCAGTTGTTGACTACGCATCAACATGCTGGGACTTGACGGGTGCGAACTACTTAGTTAAAAGCACCCGGAAAGATTTTACGACGCTCTTTGAAGCTGATACTTCTTGTATCATCATCTCTGAAAATGCAAAGTGACAGTAACAGTAACAAGAAACGGAATATCTTTCTAATTTACTCTCAAACGCCACTTCAATAACGTGTCTTCAAACTCTAACAAAATTTGATGAAAAAAATGGACACCATTCTGACTGTATGAGAAGAAAAAAGTGAGTTCACACACCCGCACAAATCACTGAAAAGACAGTAAGTTAATGGAGCGAAACCTCTGATTACCTGAAAATAGATGAACAATCTTCTTTCAAAGAGCACATCACAGGTATGTACTTTAGACATGTCGTGATTTTGATTGTATTTTGGCAAGCGTATGTTTAGTTTCAAGCTGACATGTTTCCGCACTTTCTCTGTCACTCTGTTTATCGATCTGTCTGTCTGTCTGTCTGTCTCTGTCTATGTCTCTTTCTCTCTGTATACCCTCCCTCTCTTTCTTTCATTCCCTCCCTTTCCCCGCTCTCTCTCTCCTCTCTCTCTCTCTCTCTCTCTCTCTCCCCCCTCTCTCTCTTTCCACCCCTCTCCCTCTCTCTCTCTGTGTCTCGCTGTCTCTCTATGTGTCTGTCTCTCTCCGCTCTTTCTCTCTGTATCTCCTCTCTCTCAGTCTCTCTCTCTCTCTCCCTCTCTCTATCTCCCTCTCTTTCTCTGTCTCTGTCTTCCTCTCCCTCCCTCCCTCTCTCTCTCCCTCCCTCCCTCCCTCTCTCTCTCCCTGTCTCACCACCCCTCTCTCATTTTCTGTCTCCATAGATGTACGTGTTTTTTCTCATATAATAATACATATATAATTTTGATGCTGATTTTGCTTTTTCATTATAATTTCATCTTTTTTTTTCTTTTTCTTTTTTTTATCAGAGAAATATACCTTTCCGGGTTGGTCTTTCTTTTCAGTTTTCGTTAGATCATTAATTTCTTTCGGTTTTGTTCATTAATTTCTTTTGGTTTTGTTCATTAATTTCTTTCGGTTTTGTTCATTAATTTCTTTCGGTTTTGTTCATTAATTTCTTTCGGTTTTGTTTGTTTGTTTTTGTTTTTGTTGTGGTTGTTTGTTGTTGGTTTGTTGTTTTCATTTTGTTTTGTTTTTGTTTTGTTTTTTGTTTGTTTTTTGTATTTGTAGTTGTATTTATATTTCTCTTTTCATCACAACAGATTTCTCTGTGTGAAATTCGGGCTGCTCTCCCCAGGGAAAGCACGTTGCTACACTACAGCGCCACCTTTTTCTTCTTCTTCTTCTTCTTCTTCTTCTTCTTCTTCTTCTTCTTTCTTTCTTTTCAGAATCTCTTTTCAAGATGCGAAGTTCATTTCATCAAGCTGATGGCTTTGTCTGTCTGTCATTTTTTCTCTGATTTTCCTGTTCAGAGGCACACATGTCTTTCCTTGTGGTTTTCCATTTCAATATTCAGTAGATTTCGTCTTCTCTTGTGTTTGTTTGTTTTACATTTTAAAGACATTTTAATTTCATCACGTTTCGCTCTGTCTCTGTCACTGTCTCTGTCTCCCTCCCTCTCTCTCTGTCTCCCCCTCTCTCTCTCTCTCTCTCTCTCTCTCTCTCTCTCTCTCTCTGCATGTCTGTCTCTGTCTCTCTGTGTTTCTCTCTCTCTGTCTGTCTGTCTCTGTCTCCTTCTCTATATCTGTGTGCTTGTGTGTGTGTGCGCGCGCGCGTGTTTGTGTGTGTGTGTGTGTGTGTGTGTTGTGTGTGTGTGTGTGTTGTGTGTGTGTGTGTGTGTGTGTGTGTGTGTGTGTGTGTGTGTGTGTGTGTGTGTGTGTGTGTGTGTGTGTGTGTGTGTGTGTGTGTGTGTGTGTGTGTGTGTGTGTGTGTGTGTTGTGTGTGTGTGTGTGTGTTTGATCTTCCCCCTCTTCTCCCTTCCTCTTCTCTTCCCCCCCCCCTCCCCACTCTTCCTCCTTCTCTTTCTCATCTGCAGTTTGGTTTTTTCCCTCACCTTTTTTTTTGAGAGCATGGTAAAAAAAAAAAAAAAGAAGAAGCTCTAAGCCTATCCTTTTACCCTCGGAAAAGCATTCGAATTTGATTTCATTCATTCTCTCTCTCTCTCTCTCTCTCTCTCTCTCTCTCTCTCTCTCTCTCTATCTATCTATCTATCTATCTATCTATCTATCTATCTATCTCTATCTCCCTCTGTTTTTCACACTGCATCAATCATCAAACTGCATCAAACCAACACACCCGGTTAAATCCCATGAGCATCTCCATAGCCTGACGACCGCAGTGCACTCCAAGATTTCCCTCAAAAGACAGACAGAGACAGAGACAAAGACAGAGACAGAGACTGCAGAAAGAAAGAGAGAGGCACAAAGAAAGCACCTCCCCACCCCCCTCACTTCTACCCTCACCCTTCCTCTCCCTCTGCCCACGTGACCTGCCCACGTGACGGCTGACTGGCCACAGACGAACCTGTCTTTCACGGTGTCCACCAGTCCGCATTCCGCAGGGCGGAGACAGCGGCATTTCGCGAGGTATGGTGGCCTGTCGGCGTCAAAAGCACCAGGGATAAAGGAGAGGGGGGGAGTGATGCAGAGGCAAGGGGAGAGTGAGGAGGGTGGCTGACAGTGATGAAACCTGTCTCCTGGTGACTTTTCCATTCCTGCCTCGCTGCTTGGATGTGTGGCGCCAGTCTCGATATGTATGGCGACATTTCAGAGCCAGACAAGAAGTTTTGGAAGAAAAAAGAATATAACGTGACTATAGTGTCAGGGTAAGAGAGGAGTTGTGTGCACTGCAGAACGGATCATGAGCGCCATTCCATGGCCTTTTTCTGGAGAGGTGACAAAGACGGTTTGTCCTGTCACAGTTCTCTTGGAGACTTGTCACTGGATTGTTATATCAAACTTCTGCGCGTGAAGTGGTCTCTCAGAACCAGTTGAGAAAACCTCAAGAACGAGACCCTGGTAGCAGCTTAGAATTTGTTGATGTGATCAGTGGCAGAAAGGTATTTCAAGATGAAATCAGTAAGTCCACAAGTCTCACACCCGTTCATGATATGGAATACCGTGACACACGATAATACTGCCAGCCTGCTTATGACAGCCTGGTGTGATCATGTAACGAAGGGATAACCAAGAGACTGAGAAATCAGACGATGGGATCCATGAACACCAATCATCTGAGTGATTCTTCCTATCATCTTCCCTCATGCAAAGCATTTCACGCAATTTTCATAGCCATCTGCTGTTGTCCAATAAGAAATTAACAACCAAATAGGTGTGAGAGAGACTGGGTGTGATGTGTTGGGTTGCGTGTGTGTGTGTGTGTGTGTGTGTGTGTGTGTGCGCGCGCGCGCGCGCGCGTCCATGCGTGCGTGCGTGTGTATGTGTGTGTACGCGCGCGCGCGCGTGTGTATCAGTGTTCATATTAATATTAACATTTACATTATTATAATACCTTTTGTAAGTAATGTCATGTGTGTATGCTGTTTATTGTTAAGCGCTTTAAGCTCCATCTTAGCGAGGAAAGCATACAACAGGTGTCTATTATCATCATTATGATCACCAGTGATATTATTACTATCATTCAGTATGTCATACAAGCATATCAGTCATTCACCTCTCCTTGTTTAAAGTCCCAACACGCGTTCGTAACATGGGCAAGGAAACCTGTTGTTGTTGTTGTTGTAGCTATCATCATCATCATCATTAGTAGTAGCAGTAGTAGTAGTAGTAGTGTTATTATTATTATTACTATTGTTGTTGTTGTTGTTATCAGTAGTAGTAGTAGTAGTAGTATCATTATTATTGTTATCATCATCATCATCATCATCATCATCATCATCATCGTCATCATCATCATCATTATTATTATTGTTGTTTTTGTTGTTGTTGTCGTCGTCTCGTTATTATTATTATTATTATTATTATTATTATTATTGTTATTGTCGTCGTCGTCGTCATTATTAGTATTATTATTATTATTGTTGTTGTTGTTGTTGTTGTTCTTCTTCTTCTTCTTCTTCTTCTTCTTCTTATTATTATTATTATTATTATCATCCAGTATAACATACAAATATGACCGTCCTTTCTCTCTCCTTGGGTAAGGCCCCAACAGGTGTGTGTTCACACAGACAAGGACACCCCACAAAATGTCAATGTGCCAGCCTGACAAATATAAACAGAAAACCACGAGGCAACACCCGAAGAGGTTCTCATGTCTTCTGGTGTTTCTGGCACTCTGGTTTCAGCACACATCCTTCCATCTGATGTTTTTCAGCCCAGAACAAGACAGCGTGCCATCCAGAAGTTGTGAAAGTGATGATCAGTTTTCAGTCAGATGTGGCCATCTTTCCCTACACACCACATCAAACACAGACACGGTGATTTCAGTTCAGACTGGGGCTTCGTTCCTTATGATGAACCAAGGGGTTGTTACGCTGAGAATACCCATGGTCACAATCAATCGACATCAGAAGTGATTCTTGTACGCTGGCAATGTTGAATTACTTATCACAGGCACGTTCTTAACCTGTTGAATTACTTATGACAGGTACGTTCTTAACCTGTTGAATTACTTATGACAGGTACGTTCTTAACCTGTTGAATTACTTATGACAGGTACGTTCTTAACCTGTTGAATTACTTATGACAGGTACGTTCTTAACCTGGACACATTCAGTTAAATCTAATACGATCACTGGACACTATGTATCAGTACTGGCATTGCTACACTGACCATCCACTGACACCAGCCGATCGTGCAGTCACAGCAGTGCTTGTTTCAAAGACACGTCAAGAAGAGTGACACTGAAACAAAACATTGTCGTGTGTGATGAGTCCTTTAGACCAGGGAAAGTCAATGCAAGAATGGCGCTAATGGAATTGAGTTAGCTGTCGCCACTCAGACACTCCGAAAGGAAAACAACGCCTGTTTTGTATTCCTTCTCCCCCCTCCCGCCCCCCTCACCCCCCAGCCCCCCTCTTTCTATATACACCTCTCGCTGTCTCAGACAAGAGAGAGAGAGAGAGAGAGAGAGAGAGATTGCTGTGTACCATTTCCTGAAATCCGTCTCCAGACTTCCAAACAGCACTGACGGTGTTTTGCAATCAAGTGGTTTCCCAGCTCCATACACTGTTCCACCACCACCACCCACCTTCTTCACTCCCCTCCCCCAAACTTCACCCCCACCCCCACCACCAAACTTCACCCCCACCCCCGACCATGTCTAATCAAGAGAAAGGGATGTCACTCTAGTCACAGTCTCCGTCAACCCTCCAGCATGACCGGTCCTGAAAGTGATGGTGAGGACACCATGCCTCTTGTCACACTCTTCCTCCTCCTCATCTTCGTTTTTCTCTCTGTTCAGTTTCAGTTTCAAGGCGGTGTCAAGTGGGAATGAGAGTGTCCTGTCAAAGGTAAACTATCACACAGTGTGCTACAAAGTGGCTGGCAAAGTGAGAGGGAGGAGGAGGAAGAGGAGGGGAGAGAGGGAGAGAGAGGGAGAGAGAGAAAAGAAGACAAGGCCAGACAAGACAAATTCTTTATTTCGAGGATAATAGATAAGCACTGGTGTGCTTTTTTTACATCCAGTCCCCGCCCTGAATAGGGTCTACACTACACAATACTAAATAAAATGAAAGCATGGTGTTAGTAGAGATACATAACAGGGAAGAAGAGAGAGAGAGAGAGAGAGAGAGAGAGAGAGAGAATACGACTACAAACACCAGTGGTGTGTTCAGCAACAGCCTTTGCCGCTTATGATGAAGAGTACACAGACATCTTCAATCCTTTTATCATCATCGTTTATTATGAATTTAAAACAAAAATATTATAAAATAAAGAAAAAAACTCTTGTCATCGCAAAAAAAAGGTGTGAAAGCGTGCGGACTTATCCATATGTGCTACGCCACATCTGCGCCAGGCCTTGAGAGCCTACCCTAGGTTTGTGTGAAACACAAACATGGAGTGAAATTAGGTCTTCTTTGTGTACAACACAAACATGGAGTGAAATTAGATGTTCTTTGTGTGAAACACAAACATGGAGTGAAATTAGATGTTCTTTGTGTGAAACACAAACATGGAGTGAAATTAGGTCTTCTTTGTGTGAAACACAAACATGGAGTGAAATTAGGTCTTCTTTGTGTGAAACACAAACATGGAGTGAAATTAGGTCTTCTTTGTGTGAAACACAAACATGGAGTGAAATTAGGTCTTCTTTGTGTACAACACAAACATGGAGTGAAATTAGATGTTCTTTGTGTGAAACACAAACATGGAGTGAAATTAGGTCTTCTTTGTGTGAAACACAAACATGGAGTGAAATTAGGTCTTCTTTGTGTGAAACACAAACATGGAGTGAAATTAGGTCTTCTTTGTGTGAAACACAAACATGGAATGAAATTAGGTCTTCTTTGTGTGAAACACAAACATGGAGTGAAATTAGGTCTTCTTTGTGTACAACATAAACATGGAGTGAAATTAGGTCTTCTTTGTGTACAACATAAACATGGAATAAAAATTAGATAATCTTTGTGTAAAACATAAACATGGAATAAAAATTAGTTTGATAATCTTCGTGTAGCAACATAACCATGGAGTGAACTTAGATCATCTTTGTGTAAAAACATGAACATGGAATGAATTTAGACAATCTTTGTGTACAAACATAAACATGGAATGAATTTAGACAATCTTTGTGTACAAACATAAACATGGAATGAATTTAGACAATCTTTGTGTACAAACATAAACATGGAATGAATTTAGACAATCTTTGTGTACAAACATAAACATGGAATGAATTTAGACAATCTTTGTGTACAAACATAAACATGGAATGAATTTAGACAATCTTTGTGTACAAACATGAACATGGAATGAATTTAGACAATCTTTGTGTACAAACATGAACATGGAATGAATTTAGACAATCTTTGTGTACAAACATGAACATGGAATGAATTTAGACAATCTTTGTGTACAAACATGAACATGGAGTTAAATCAGATAATCTGTGTGTAAAACATAACCATGGAGTGAACTTAGATCATCTTTGTGTAAAAACATGAACATGGAATGAATTTAGACAATCTTTGTGTACAAACATAAACATGGAATGAATTTAGACAATCTTTGTGTACAAACATAAACATGGAATGAATTTAGACAATCTTTGTGTACAAACATAAACATGGAATGAATTTAGACAATCTTTGTGTACAAACATAAACATGGAATGAATTTAGACAATCTTTGTGTACAAACATAAACATGGAATGAATTTAGACAATCTTTGTGTACAAACGTGAACATGGAATGAATTTAGACAATCTTTGTGTACAAACATGAACATGGAATGAATTTAGACAATCTTTGTGTACAAACATGAACATGGAATGAATTTAGACAATCTTTGTGTACAAACATGAACATGGAGTTAAATCAGATAATCTGTGTGTAAAACATAACCATGGAACGAAATTAGATAATCTTTTGTAAACATGAATATGGAATGAAATTAGATCATCTTTGTGTAAAACATAAACGTAGAATGAAAATAGATAATCTTTGTGTACAAAACATAAACGTAGAATGAAAATAGATAATCTTTGTGTAAAAACATAAACGTAGAATGAAAATAGATAATCTTTGTGTAAAAACATAAACAAGAAATGAAAATAGATAATCTTTGTGTAAAAACATAAACAATGAATGAAAATAGATAGTCTTTGTGTAAAAACATAAACAATGAATGAAAAATAGATAATCGAGCAAATAAACAAGTAAGTAAGGTGCTTGTTCCATTGTTTTGCCTGAAGACAGGCCGTTTGATGTCAGGCCGGAACCGAATCAGTGTCAGGATGGGAGTGTGACGGCTTGAATAGGTCGCTGAACAAAAGATAAATCAATGGGAGGACTGTTCTGAAAATGGCCTTCACAACCACATGGAACGGGAGGAATGCAACAGTAGTAGCTGGTAGTAGTAGCAGTAGTAATAGTAGTTGTAGTAGCAGTAGCATGTGTGGTAATGGTAGCAGCAGTAGTAGTAGTAGTGGTAGTTGTTGCAACAGTAGTAGTAGTGGTAGCAGCAGTAGTAGTAGCAGTTGCAGTACCAGTAATAGTAGTGGTGGTAGAAGCAGCAGCAGCACCAGAAATAGCAGTGGTAGCAACAGCAGCAGTAGTAGTGGTAGTCGTTGCAGCAGTACCATTAGTAGCAGTGGTAGCAGCAGCAGCAGTAGTGGTGGTAGTCGTTGCAGCAGCACCAGAAATAGCAGTGGTAGCAACAGCAGCAGTAGTAGTGGTAGTCGTTGCAGCAGTACCATTAGTAGCAGTGGTAGCAACAGCAGCAGTAGTAGTGGTAGTCGTTGCAGCAGTAACATTAGTAGCAGTGGTAGCAACAGCAGCAGTAGTAGTGGTAGTCGTTGCAGCAGTAACATTAGTAGCAGTGGTAGCAGCAGCAGCAGTAGTAGTGGTAGTCGTTGCAGCAGTAACATTAGTAGCAGTGGTAGCAACAGCAGCAGTAGTAGTGGTAGTCGTTGCAGCAGTAACATTAGTAGCAGTGGTAGCAGCAGCAGCAGTAGAAGTAGTGGTGGTAGCACCTGCAACAGCAGCTGCTGCAGAAGTAGTGGTAGCAGCTGCAATAGCAGTAGCAGTAGTGGTAGCAGCAACAGCTTTCGCAGCAACAGTAGTAGTAGTAGTAGCAGCAGCAGTAACAACAGCAAAAGTGTTGCTGGTGGTGGTGGTGATGATGATGATGATGACGACGACGATTGTGATAATGAAAGACCCAGAAAGGGATTTGGTGTTTTCATTTTGAACATGAAGACAATGGACATGATGGTTAGAGCACAGATTCCAATCAGAGCAGCACATCACAGACAAAAGAGTAGATAGATTTTTCCTCATCTCTCAGATCAACATACGTGCAGATTTTGCCAGGTTAGCGTCTTTGTGTGTTTAAACACATGCAGAATGATCAATACACATCTTAAAGAGTCTAATATCCACGTCAGTGTTCGGTAAGGCATTTGAACATGAAATATACATACACAAAACATGCACACACACTCGAAAACGGAGTATGGCTGCATAAACGGTACACATAAAAAACCCACTGATGAAATTGGGTGAACGAAGAGACAGATAGAGAGAGAGTGACTTAGAGGGAAACGGTAGAAGAATGGGGACAATCACAAGAAGAGGAAGAGACAAAAAACATAGACATGGGCAACAACATTATTCCGGCAATATAAACATGGAAACAGAATGCAATTGAACCGGAATGAAAATTACTCTGTAAATAATTGATTGTGGAGAAAGGTAGCTGTTCAAGAAATGATTGCACGCAGGCTGTATCTGTCTGTCTGCCTGTCTCTCTCTCTCTCTCTCTCTCTCTCTCTCTCTCTCTCTCTCTCTCTGTGCCTCTCTTTCTCTGTATCTCTATCTCTGTCCCAGTCACACTCAGTCTCTATATATCCCCCTCCCTCTGCCTCTTGTTTATCAATTTACTGATTCAGATGAAGGGTTTGAAATATGTTATCGTAATTTCCTCAACATTTACAACAAACACACCCCATTCAAAACTAAACGTGCAAAAAATTAGTCTACAAAAGCTGTGGATAACGAGAGACATAGAAGACGCCATCGATTTCAGAGATTTTCTTTTGTCAGCTGGATTTCGAGAAGATTTTCAAAAACAAAGAAATGCAGTAAACAACTTAAAACGTTTAGCGAAAAAGAAAATATTTTCCAAAGTTGATAACTTCAAAGTCTGACAGTAAGTCTTTGTGGAAAGCCATAAATCAGTTGAATGATAAGAAAAGAGCCACACAAACTGCATCACTTACAGACATATTCACAGACAGACATATTCACAGACAAACTTAACTCACATTTCTGTAACATAGCTACTTCAATAAATTATATTTAAAAAAAAAATTTTTTAAATCAGGCGAAACAAACCTTAACTTTCTAGATGCTCTGTAAGAATTATGTCAATCTAAAAATATTTCATCCACATTAGATATTCCTTGTATGTGTGTACATGAAGTTCATAGTGCTCTGAACCATTTAAAACAAACAGGTACAGGATGTCTTGGTGACACAGATGGAAACATTAAAACTCTCAGCTCCTATTATAGCAGAATCCCTTACATGCATATATAATCTAAGAATTACAAAAAGCAAGATTCTAAAGACGTTCAAAACTGCTTAAGTTATTCCTATATATAAGAATGGCGATCGCTCTGAACCTTCAAACTACATGCCAATTTCTATTTTGCCGGTATCATCAAAACCCCTGGAATATGATATAAATAAACATATTCTTAAGCACTTCAATAATTTTGACTTGATTTAGAGCAAATCACTCATGTCATTCTGCACTAATAAATCTAGTAGATCAACGGCTTACTAACTTTGATAATAATGAAATTACTGGAGCTCTTGTTGACTTTATGAAGGCTTTTGATATGACTGACCATTCTCTCCTCACAAAAAAAACAACAACTAAAGATCTATGGCTTATCTTTGAATACATTAGAACTTATCTCATCTTTTCTCTCTGACAGAAAACAACTTGTGTTCACAAATGGTTCTTAATCAATGTTATTGCCAGTTAACTATGGTGTACCTCAAGGTTCTGTTTTGGGACCTATCTTATTTTCCGCATAAATAAATGACCTACCCTTATCTGTTAAGACACCATGTTTCCCAGGATGTGAAGGGGGGGGGGTGGGGGTGGAAGGGGTACTAGGGGGAGTGATGTGTGCGCGTGCGCTGAGATCCACTCTTAGTCTTACTCATGCAAAGAAGTGTGTACCAGTTTCAGTTTCAGTAGCTTCCAGACCACCACTCAAGGTCTAGTGGACGGGGAGAAAATATCGGCGGCTGAGCCGTGATTCGAACCAGCGCGCTCAGATTCTCTCGCTTCCTAGGCGGACGCGTTACCTCTAGGCCATCACTCCACAATGATAAACGCAAAACGCAGAAAGGGAAACTGCCAGCTGCAGTACAGAGTCATGATGACAATAGAGTGTGTGTGATATACGGAGTATTGTGCACAAACTATTGCAAAGCGGTGGCCTAGCAGTTGCACGTCATTCAAGGAAGTAAGAAAATCTAAGTGCACTGATTCCAATCCCATAGTCGTCGGTACATTCACTCCCCCACCCCCACCCCCTCCCCCCACTTTAGACCCAGAGTTGTGGTATGGACGTTGGTTATTTCGTTGAGACGGAAAACAGAGGTCCTGTGTTTAGTATGCACTTAGCGCACGTAAAGAACCCATGTTAACAAAAGGGTTGTCCCTGGCAAAAGCCTGTAGAAACATCCACTTTGACTGGAAAACAAATACACACACAGGCATAGAAAAAAGGCATTAAAAAATTATAGTGACGCGCTCTCCCTGGGCAGAGCAGCTCGAATTTCACACAGGGAAATCTATTGTGACAAAGTGTAATCCATACAATCCTAAACACTTGCCTTTTGCTTCTCTGGTGATGTCATACCCAGCATCCTACGCTGTGACACAGACCGGAAATGGATGACGGTGGAGATGACGATCTGATAGATAGTGTCAGACACACACAGCTCAGGGACTGAGGATTCTCTCCCCTTGTGATGCACGAGATCAGGGTAGTGTCCCTTGTGATGGTCAGCTGTGAAGAATGGGACGGGACTGTCACCTGGTCTGGCTCCAAGACTGACTGATGGCTTTGTGTCTTTGGCTCTCTGTCTGTCTCTCTGTCTGTCTGTCTGCCTGTCTCTGTCTCTCTGTCTCTGTCTCCATCTCTCTCTCTCTCTCTCTCTCTCTCTCTCTCTCTCACGCACGCACACACACACACACACACACACACACACGCACACACGCACACACCCACACCCCACACACATACACGCACACACTCTTACTCTATTCTCTCTCTCTCTATCTGTCTATATCTATACACTGATCTAATCATCTGCTGCTGTCTATCTATCTCTCTATCTATCTCTAAATCTATCTATCCATCCATCCATCCATCCGTATATCCATCCATCCATTATATCTACCTATCTATCTATCTATCTGTTTGTTTGGGGGATAGAACAATGTTGCAGAGTTGATCAAACTTAGATAAAAGAGGAAGTGTTACTCTTCATTATTAGAACAACTACAACCCGGGGACGCAGCAATCCTATAGAAACTGTTGATTGTTTTATAAACAAATAGTAAGTAGACTGATGAACAGAAAACAAATCGCTGAGAAGTATCATCAATGCAATAACAACAGAAGGTTCCAAATATCTGCAGGAAATCACTCCACCTGCTCCCTCAGCCCTCATTTTCAAATGACAAGAAAGGAACCATGATGAAAATTCCCTCAAACTGACAAACCTGGAAACACCACCAGAA
>NC_134904.1:41801647-41806647 GCF_041734735.1 Babylonia areolata | reverse complement strand
GCCAGTGTGTCTGTCTGCTCTTCCCTTTCTGTCCAGCCAGTGTGTCTGTCTGTCTTCCCTTTCTGTCCAGCCAGTGTGTCTGTCTGTCTTCCCTTTCTGTCCAGCCAGTGTGTCTGTCTGTCTTCCCTTTCTGTCCAGCCAGTGTGTCTGTCGCTCTTCCCTTTCTGTCCAGCCAGTGTGTCTGTCTGTCTTCCCTTTCTGTCCAGCCAGTGTGTCTGTCGCTCTTCCCTTTCTGTCCAGCCAGTGTGTCTGTCGCTCTTCCCTTTCTGTCCAGCCAGTGTGTCTGTCTGTCTTCCCTTTCTGTCCAGCCAGTGTGTCTGTCTGTCTTCCCTTTCTGTCCAGCCAGTGTGTCTGTCTGTCTTCCCTTTCTGTCCAGCCAGTGATGTCTGTCTGTCTTCCCTTTCTGTCCAGCCAGTGTGTCTGTCTGTCTTCCCTTTCTGTCCAGCCAGTGTGTCTGTCGCTCTTCCCTTTCTGCCCAGCCAGTATGTCTGTCTGTCTTCCCTTTCTGCCCAGCCAGTGTGTCTGTCTGTCTTCCCTTTCTGTCCAGCCAGTGTGTCTGTCTGTCTTCCCTTTCTGTCCAGCCAGTGTGTCTGTCTGTCTTCCCTTTCTGTCCAGCCAGTGTGTCTGTCGCTCTTCCCTTTCTGTCCAGCTAGTGTGTCTGTCTGTCTTCCCTTTCTGTCCAGCCAGTGTGTCTGTCTTCACTCTTGTGTCTGTCGCTCTTCCCTTTCTGTCCAGCCAGTGTGTCTGTCGCTCTTCCCTTTCTGTCCAGCCAGTGTGTCTGTCTTCACTCTTGTCAGGGTAAAGGGCAGTATGATAGTCAGTCGTGTCCAGCTATGACCATCAGAACCGCACAGGAGGCAACTGTTGTCCCATCTATCTGGGCTTTAAAAAAAATCTGATTACAATGGAGAGTGTCTTGCCCAAGTTACATCCACACTCTCTCGGTCAAGAGGATTTTTTTTTCAGGACAGTCGGCGTTTGGATGGATTCAAAAGGCCACCTAGCCCTCCCCCCCTCCACCCCCCATCTCCATTCCCCCAACACCCCGCCCACCACACCCCCTCCCCCTCCACCCATAGCTGTAGCACTAAGAGCCAGCGCACTCTTGCTTCCTGGTTTGAGTGTCATAGTCCTTCGCAAAAGACTACGCTGTATATGACTTCCCAGAAACTATTGATGGTACAGTTCTCCCTTTGCTGTTGGCCCACCTGTAAGCCTGTACCTGTCAGTCATCATTTATAAGCCAGGCGATAGGGTCAGTAGAGTGTGCGTGTGTGTGTGTGTGTGAGTGTGCGTGTGTGTGTGTGTGTGTGTGTGTGTGTGTGTGTGTGTGTGTGTGTGTGCTGTATATTGTTTTGCTGTTGGCCCACCTGTAAGCCTGTACCTGTCAGTGATCATTTATAAGCCAGGCGATAGGGTCAGTAGAGGGCAGTGCCATGCATACAATGAATGCAGAGAAAAAGATGCAGACTGAAACCCCCACCCTGGGTGACTGCTCTATATTGTTTTGCTGTGAGTTTAGCGTGTGTGTGGTTGTGTGTGTGTGTGTGTGTGTGTGTGTGTGTGTGTGTGTGTGTGTGTGTGTAGTGTGTGTGTGTGTGTGTGTGTGTGTGTGTGTGTGTGTGTGTAGTGTGTGTGTGTGTGTGTGTGTGTAGTGTGTGCGTGTGTGTGTGTGTGTGTGTGTGTGTGTGTGTGTGTGTGTGTGTGTGTAGTGTGTGTGTGTGTGTATGTGTGTGTGTGTTGTGTGTGTGTGCGTGCGTGCGTGCGTGTGTGTGTGTGTGTGTGTGTGTGTGTGTGTGTGTGTGTGTGTGTGTGTGTGTGTATGTGTGTGTGTGTAGTGTGTGCGTGCATGCGTGCGTGTGTGTGTGTGTGTGTGTGTGTGTGTGTGTGTGTGCTGTATATTGTTTTGCTGTGAGTTTAGACTGCCGTATATGTGTGTGTGTGTGTGTGTGTGTGTGTGTGTGTGCTGTGTATTGTTTTGCTGTCAGTTTAGATTGGCGTGTGTGTGTGTGTGTGTGTGTGTGTGTGTGTGTGTGTGTGTGTGTGTGGAGAGAGAGAGAGAGAGAGAGAGAGAGAGAGAGAAAGGAAAGACCCGTGCCAGGTTTTAATGAAGAGAACTTTCGACATTTTCTGAGTCTTTTCAGTTATTCGTGGAACGTACAAAGGCTTTTATCTATTTTGTTTGTTTAGTTGTTTGTTTGTTTTAAGGAAGTTTACTGTGTTTATATGTGATTATATTTTTTTGACCATTTGACACTTTTATTTCACGCATTTCAGTCAAACAAACAAAAATCTATTTATAGTCATTGGACCAGCTTTGATAAGAAATGAAAAAGTGAGGTTGTGTATATTGTTTGTCATTTGTTTTGCCCTGTACGACCAACCGAAGCCTTATTCATTCAACAAATGACATAAGTGCAGCTTTCTTGCGAATCCACTATATTGTTGAAATATGTACGTGCATAAGCGTTGTACATGTAAAACTTAGTTATACTGTTTTTGTGCATCTTCATCCTACGGTTTATCTTGCTTTTTGTGTACGTTTTTGAAAAATCAACGGAAGCCCTTTTTTGAATCCGTCTCATCAACCCTCTCTCTATCTCTCCATCTTTTCCCTCTCTCTCCTGTTTTTAGATCAGTTTCAGGTGAGTCAAGTCCATTAATGCATCTGTTATGAACGTTAGTCGCAATTCACTTCAAGACTGATGAAAATGTTCCACTTGATGAAGTCTTGGATCATAGTTGAAGGAAGATGAAAAATATCCAAAGAATATAAAATCATAGATAAAGACTCATCTGTAAATATCTATACTATCACAATATGCAAATAAAGCAATAATGAGAGTGTTTGTTCTTTTTTTTCTTTTCTCTTTTTTTTTTAATTAAAAAAAGATGTGCAGCTTAATTTTTTTTGGAGCCACTTTGTACAACAAATTTGTCAGCAGAAAAGTAAACGAACGAAGCACAGTGAGTTTGAAGAAAGCATCAGTAGTTCCATGGCCATCTAAAGACCACCACCGGAACTCCTTCGGGACATATACATACCTATCTTTCATGCGGTGCCAAGATGGAGTTTCAGTTTCAGTTTCTCAAGGAGGCGTCACTGCGTTCGGACAAATCCAGATACGCTACACCACATCTGCTAAGCAGATGCCTGACCAGCAGCATAACCCAACGCGCTTAGTCAGGTGTCGAATGCATGCATATATATTTGTGTACCTATCAGAGTGGGTTTCTTCTACAGAATTTGGCCAGAGGACAACACTCTCGTTGCCATGGGTTCTTTTTCAGTGCGCCAAGTGCGTGCTGCACACGGGACCTCGGTGTGTCGTCTCACCCAAAAGACTAGACGCTCAGTCCGATTTTCCGAACTTGGGAGAAAGGGCGAGAGCGGGATTGGAACCCAGACCCTCGCGGACTCTGTACCAGCATGAGTGTCTTCAGCGTTCCGCCACCTTCCTCTGCCAAGCCACAACAGCGTGATGTCACACACACCGGAAATGGATGACGGTGGAGATGACGGATCAGATTACGTCAGACAGGCGTATGTCAGGGACTGGGGGTTCTCTCCCCTTGTGATGCACGTGATCAGAGTACTGTCCCTTGTGATTGTCCGTCGTGAAGAATAGGACCGACCTGTCTGTCGTCTGGTCTGATGCCGAGACTGAATTGGATTTCTGTTTCTGTCTCTGTCTGTCTGTCTGCCTCTCTCTCTCTCCCTCTCTCAATCTCTTCCTTTTTCTCTCTCTCTATTCTCTCTCTCTCTCTCTTTCTCTCCCTTCTCTCTTCCTCTCTATCTCCCTCTCTCTCTCTCCCTTTTCTCCCTGTCTCTCTCTCCCTCTCTTAATCTCTCCCATTCTCTTTCTCTTCTCTCTCTCTCCCCTCTCTCTCTCTTCTCTCCCTCTCTCTCTCTCCCCCCTTTCTCTCATCTCTCCTCTCAATCTCCCCCCCCCTCTCTCTCTTCTGTACCTCTCTCTCTCTCCGTCTCTCTCTCTCTCTCTCCCTCCCTCTCTCCCCCTCTCTCCGCCCCTCTCCCTCCCTCTCTCAATCTCTCCCTCTCTCTCTCTCTCTCTCTCTCTCTCTCTCTCCCCCTGCGTGATTTATAGAGAGTGGGGGGAGGGGGGAGAGAGAGAAAGGGACAGAGGTAGGCTGACGTCTGCCCAAGTCATGGCGCCAGAGTGCCACAGGAGAAGAGAAAATGAATGGTAACAGTGCATCACCTTGTTCAGCATTCTTCAAGCACTTCGCCAGCCCCCCATCCCACCCCCTACCCCTCCCCCTCCTCCGCCCCACCCTTGCCCAAAGGCGCCAATCTTCGTAAGCACCAGATGGAAACAATGTACTGATTTACCGTCTCCAATAGAGACGTAGAAGTTCCTTTGGTGATTGAACAACGTATAGTGTGTCGATTACCGTCTACCATGACCACTCTGGGTTGTTGTAGTTCTTCTTCGGGGTGTTTGGAACACACACAAAAAATCGTGTTTATAAAATCACCGTCTGCTTTGACAACTTTGGGTCCCTTATAGTTGATCAATGCAGTGTACTGTTTTGCTTTTTGTTTTTGTTGTTGTTTGTTTTTTGTTTTGTTTTGTTTTTGTGGGTATTTTTTTATGATTAGGAATTTGAGAAAAGGATGATGCACTGTTTACCGATTTTATTTTCATTATGTAATAGTGTTTTACTCAAACCTAGGACAGACTCTCAAGGCCGGAGTTTATGTGAATGTCAAGCATTTGCTACTTTTCTTTCTCTTTTTTTTTTTTTTTTTTTTTAAACAGCAAAAGGAATGTAGCGAATATGGATCAGTCCGCACGTTTTGACACACTCTTTGAAACTGAAACTGAGGTGAAAGAGAAGGTGAGAGATAGAGAGGAGAAAGCGAGGCAATTCAAGAGACAGACAGACACACACACACACCCCACCCCCACCCCACCCCCCCACCCACCCCCCCCCACACACACACACACACACACCCTACACACACACACACACACACA
>NC_134904.1:41791647-41796647 GCF_041734735.1 Babylonia areolata | reverse complement strand
GGGGGGAGGGTGGTGGTGGCGGGGGGGGGGGATGAGTCTATCTGTGAATGTGCAGATGGCGGGGATGGATGGAGGGTGGTGGCGGGGGGGGGGGGATGAGTCTATCTGTGAATGTGCAGATGGCGGGGATAGGGGGAGGGTGGTGGTGGCGGGGGGGGGAGATGAGTCTATCTGTGAATGTGCAGATGGCGGGGATAGGGGGAGGGTGGTGGTGGCGGGGGGTGATGAGTCTATCTGTGAATGTGCAGATGGCGGGGATGGAGGGAGGGTGGTGGCGGGGGGGGGGGGGGGTGATGAGTCTATCTGTGAATGTGCAGATGGCGGGGATGGGGGGAGGGTGGTGGTGGCGGAGGGGGGGGGGGATGAGTCTATCTGTGAATGTGCAGATGGCGGGGATGGGGGGAGGGTGGTGGTGGCGGAGGGGGGGAGAGATGAGTCTATCTGTGAATGTGCAGATGGCGGGGATAGGGGGAGGGTGGTGGTGGCGGGGGGGGGGGGGAATGAGTCTGTGAATGTGCAGATGGCGGGGATGGGGGGAGGGTGGTGGCGGGGGGGGGGATGCTCATGAGTCTGTCTATGAATGGGCAGATGGCGGGGATGGATAAGGGGGGTTGTTTCGGGGGAGGGGGAGGTGGGGGAGGAGTATTGAAAATCGATCCATAAAAGAGCAATGGTGACCAAGGTTCTTTCGCCGTGTTCTGTGAGTTTCAATGGCTTCGTCATCTGAGAGCCTACTCCTTTTTCTCTCTTTTTGGATAGATCTTTTTCCCCATAGTATTCTGTTTGTTGATTAATTAATAGAATACAATATATATATATATAGTATTATACTATAATATACTATGAAATACAACATATATAACATGATGAGATGTGATGTAATGTAATATACTGTGCTATACTGTGATGTGATTTGGTATGATACGATATATGATATGAAAGTTTAAATATTTCTTTTTGTTGGTGGTGTTGCTATTGCTTCATCAGCTCAGAGCCCTCTCTCTCTCTCTCTCTCTCTCTCTCTCCCTCTCTCTCTCTCTCTCTCTCTCTCTCTCTCTCTCTCTCTCTCTGGTACTCCATTCATTTATCATGATGATGTTGTTGTTGCTAATGGTGGTTATGGTGATGATGATGGTAATGCTGATGGTGATGGTGATGATGATGATGATGTTGCTGATGATGGTGGTGGTGATGGTGATGATGATGTTGCTGATGGTGGTGGTGATGGTGATGATAATGATGATGTTGCTGATGATGGTGGTGGTGATGATGATAATGATGTTGATGGTGATGATGATGATGTTGCTGATGGTGATGATGATGATGATGTTGCTGATGGTGGTGGTGATGATGATAATGATGATGTTGCTGATGGTGGTGGTGATGATGATGATGATGATGTTGCTGATGGTGGTGGTGATGATGATAATGATGATGTTGCTGATGGTGATGATGATGATGATGTTGCTGATGGTGATGATCATGATGATGATGCTGATGGTGGTGGTGATGATGATGATGATGATGATGATGTTGCTGGTGGTGATGATAATGATGATGATGCTGATGGTGGTGATGATGATGATGATGTTGCTGGTGGTGATGATGATGATGATGTTGCTGATGGTGGTGGTGATGATGATAATGATGATGATGCTGATGGTGGTGGTGACGATGCTGATGGTGATGATGATGGTGATGATGGTGGTGATGATGATGATGATGATGTTGCTGATGGTGGTGGTGATGATGATAATGATGATGTTGCTGATGGTGATGGTGATGATGATGATGATGTTGCTGATGGTGATGATGATGATGATGTTGCTGATGGTGATGATAATGATGATGATGCTGGTGGTGATGATAATGATGATGATGCTGATGGTGATGATAATGATGATGATGCTGATGGTGGTGGTGATGATGATGATGATGATGATGGTGGTGGTGATGATAATGATGATGATGCTGATGGTGGTGGTGATGATGATAATGATGATGTTGCTGATGGTGATGATAATGATGATGATGCTGATGGTGGTGGTGATGATGATGATGATAATGATGATGTTGTTGATGGTGGTGGTGATGGTGCTGATGATGATGCTGATGGTGATGATGATAATGATGATGTTGTTGATGATGGTGATGATGGTGGTGATGATGATGATGTTGTTGATGGTGGTGGTGATGGTGCTGATGATGATGCTGATGGTGATGATGATAATGATGATGTTGTTGATGATGGTGATGATGGTGGTGATGATGATGATGATGTTGCTGGTGGTGATGATAATGATGATGATGCTGATGGTGATGATAATGATGATGATGCTGATGGTGGTGGTGATGATGATGATGATGTTGCTGGTGGTGATGATGATGATGATGCTGATGGTGATGATGATAATGATGATGTTGTTGATGGTGGTGGTGATGATGCTGATGATGATGCTGATAGTGATGATGATGGTGGTGATGATGATGATGATGCTGATGGTGGTGGTGATGGTGTTGTTGTTGTTGTTTCTGTGGTGGTGGTGGTGGTGGTGGTGGTGATGTTAATTCCTCCGACCTGAATGTAGAGAGACAGACAGACAGACAGAGACAGAGAGAGAGAGATTGACATGGTTTAGGTTTATTCATACCGGCCACAGTCCCATAGAAGGAGGATGTACATTAAAATGCTCAAGTCCTCAGTATACACTCAAAGTCTTTATTATGTGACATATACACCTCTCCTTTTGAGTGCTTTGAGAGAGAGATAGACAGACAGACAGACAGACAGACAGACAGACAGATAAAAACAGAAAGAGACAGAGACAAATAGACAAACAAATAGAGACAAAAAGAGAGAAAGAGCTTGTCTCTGAACGTCCTTGGCTTACGATGAATTATTTACGTTCTAATTCTCATTACGGATTATTTTCATTTCGTGTTCTTGCTTATTTGGCCCGCTGCTTTTTTGCCCCTCGTGTTGATGGCGTTTCCATTGTGTCGCTCACGCACACGCACGTGCGCGCACAAACACACACACACACACACACACACAAACAAGGACTGACAGAGAGAGAGAGACAACCACAACACACACACACACACACACACACACACACACACACACACACACACACACACACACACACACACACACACACAAGGACAGAGAAATATATAGAGACGCAGTGTACATATTTTCGTAGCGAGAAAAACAACAACAACAAAAAGCAAGGCCTTCCATGCAATTTGTGGCAAAGGGCAAAGGGACTTTACTTTGGAAAGGTAACCCAAATCAAAAACATACAAAATAATAGCAACAACAACAACAACAGCAACAAAAACCAACTACAAACAACATTAATTAGTGTTCACACTTCTGAAGCAAAACAAATTATTTTGAAAATTGACCATGACGCAAAAGGAATGAAACACAGATGGCGTGTAGTAGGCGTATGGATACAAACTACAGATGAACAGTGCAGGAAATAGAAAAAACAAGTGGAACAGGGACACACACACACGCGCGCGCGCACGCACGCACACAGACAGACACACAAACGCAAACACACACACACACACACACACACACACACACACACACACACACACACACACACACACACATGGAGACTAACAGGAAAACCATAGCAGTCGTCAATTAACCAGCAGAAATCAGGAAAAAGGCAGTCACTGCCGTTCAGTGAACTTGAATATCGCACACACAATGGAACAATGATGTTTTCCACAACACACACACACACACACACACACACACACACACACACACACACACACACACACCACACACACACACACACACACACACACACAAACACACACACATTTGTTTGTGCTTTCATATCTGTGAAACTGCATGTTTGTTGCATATCTGTTATGCATGTGTGTGAGAAGACCTGGCGAAAACAGGTTTGAAGACCCACACAACAAAGAAGGCAGGAGAAGACCCACACACAACAAAGAAGGCAGGAGAAGACCCACACACAACAAAGAAGGCAGGAGAAGACCCACACACAACAAAGAAGGCAGAAGAAGACCCACACACAACAAAGAAGGCAGGAGAAGACCCACACACAACAAAGAAGGCAGAAGAAGACCCACACACAACAAAGAAGGCAGGAGAAGACCCACACACAACAAAGAAGGCAGAAGAAGACCCACACACAACAAAGAAGGCAGGAGAAGACCCACAGAACAAAGAAGGCAGGAGAAGACCCACACACAACAAAGAAGGCAGGAGCAAACAAAGAAAAAAAGGGAGTCGGGGGGGTAGGGGGGTCGGGGGGGGGGAGAATTCAATCTTTTTGTGTCTCTCCACTGTCGCATAGCCTACAGGCAGACAGAATTCAACAGACAGACAGAATTCAAACTGTTAGGATTGCAACACTTGTTCCCGACTCTTCCGTGCTCAGAATGTCACACGCTTTGTCCGGCTGGATCTCCATCTTCAATTTTTGTCCACGACTTTTACGAAGGGAGTGGTGTGGTGTGCTGGGAATGTCAATGAATTCAAGACAGTGAGGGGCGGGATACGCCAGAGATGTTTTTCACCCCCCTCCAATATGCTCTTTTTATACATAATTATACAGGATTGGTTTTTCCCCTCCTAATTCGTCTAAATGGATTTCTTTTTACACATATCAACTGTTTTAAATTCGTAAAAGACGTTCCCTTTTTATCATACATGTCAAGAATGATTAAAACCAGTCAAGGGCTATTTTTGAGATACATATTCGAAATAACATTACTCATATCATATGACACATCATACATCAAGTGTCTGTCAGCGTTTTGCCTGATCATTAGTACTTTTTTCTTTCTTTTTTAACTTTATATAAGAGTGCGCAATAACTAATGTTATGGCTAGCTTCCTATGGGGAAATTAATTTCGAAGCCATAATCTTTCCAGTGTTTATCTAAAAAAAAGGTCTTGAAATTGTTAAGTGTTCCTGCAGTGACAATGTTACTGGGCAGATTAT
>NC_134904.1:41781647-41786647 GCF_041734735.1 Babylonia areolata | reverse complement strand
TTTATATGTGGTCTAAGTGGCAGCAGCACAAACACACATTTTATGTGGTCTAAGTGGCAGCAGCACAAACACACATTTTATGTGGTCTAAGTGGCAGCAGCACAAACACGTTTTATATGTGGTCTAAGTGGCAGCAGCACAAACACACGTTTTATATGTGGTCTAAGTGGCAGCAGCACAAACACGTTTTATATGTGGTCTAAGTGGCAGCAGCACAAACACGTTTTATATGTGGTCTAAGTGGCAGCAGCACAAACACACGTTTTATATGTGGTCTAAGTGGCAGCAGCACAAACACACATTTTATGTGGTCTAAGTGGCAGCAGCACAAACACACATTTTATGTGGTCTAAGTGGCAGCAGCACAAACACACATTTTATGTGGTCTAAGTGGCAGCAGCACAAACACACATTTTATGTGGTCTAAGTGGCAGCAGCACAAACACACATTTTATGTGGTCTAAGTGGCAGCAGCACAAACACACATTTTATGTGGTCTAAGTGGCAGCAGCACAAACACACATTTTATGTGGTCTAAGTGGCAGCAGCACAAACACACGTTTTATATGTGGTCTAAGTGGCAGCAGCACAAACACACGTTTTATATGTGGTCTAAGTGGCAGCAGCACAAACACACATTTTATGTGGTCTAAGTGGCAGCAGCACAAACACACATTTTATGTGGTCTAAGTGGCAGCAGCACAAACACACATTTTATGTGGTCTAAGTGGCAGCAGCACAAACACACATTTTATGTGGTCTAAGTGGCAGCAGCACAAACACACATTTTATGTGGTCTAAGTGGCAGCAGCACAAACACACATTTTATGTGGTCTAAGTGGCAGCAGCACAAACACACATTTTATGTGGTCTAAGTGGCAGCAGCACAAACACACATTTTATGTGGTCTAAGTGGCAGCAGCACAAACACACATTTTATGTGGTCTAAGTGGCAGCAGCACAAACACACATTTTATGTGGTCTAAGTGGCAGCAGCACAAACACACGAAAATAAAATCAAGCAGTAGTAGCAGCGACGGAAATAGTAGGAGTTATAGTTCTCTCTCTCTCTCTCTCTCTCTCTCTCTCTCTCTCTCTCTCTCTCTCTCTCTCTCTCTCTCTCTCTCTCTCACACACACACACACACACACACACACACACACACACACACACACACACACACACACACACACAACTATCTTTATTCAAGGAAAGGACTTTGTTTTGTTTCAATATTTGCTTTTACCATTATCATTTGTTTTATTCTAATGTTTTGTTATGCAGTGAAAGTATGTTGACGCATTTACCCATGTCATAAGAACCTCATGGCCAATGACATTAAAGTGTCAAAGCGTCAAAACGTCAAAAGCTTCTCTCTGTGTGTCTCTTTCTATCTATCTCTCTCCCTCACTCACTCCCTCCCTCCCTCTCTCCCCCTCTCTCTCTCTCTCTCTCTCTCTCTCTCTCTCTCTCTCACGTCTGAGGATAGCAGGGAGATGTAGATCTTCTGAGTGAAAAACCCGGGTATCTCAACAAGGTGTGTGTGTGTGTGTGTGTGTGTGTGTGTGTGTGTGTGTGTGTGTGTGTGTGTGTTTGTGTGTGTGTGTTTGAATATGTGAAATGGAGAATAACCACGAGTGAGGGAGGCGGTGTGTGTTTGTGGTCAACGTGGCAGCAGATCCGATTGGAAGTTGTTGTTGTTGTTGTTATCGTATTTTGCGAGCAGGACATGCCTGGTTATAACGATATGAATTCATCTTTTGCTCGTGGAGCAAAGTCTGTATATATTATCTTTTTTTCAGAAAAAAAGGAATAAACTAACAATAGTTTCGTTTCATTCCATCAAACTACCGCTGCACAGATAAACTTAGAAATTCCTCGATGCAACGCCCAGTTTATCAATCGACAACGAAAATGATAGATTAATGTATATCTTTTTTCTTTTTATTATTGATTTGACAGTCAATTGAAACATATTAGTAAATTAAAGATAAACAAGTGAATAGTGAGCCAAGAAAATCAAGTAAATAATCTCTTTATGATTTTTGTTTAATCAAATAAATAAGTAGTGAATTAATGAATACTTAAATAAATAAATGAAATAATTTGATACATTTTCAACAACAACAAAAATAAAGACATAAACATATTAACGAAAAGACTCGAAAAAAAAACTGATGTAGTATGATGTCTGTTCAAAAGAACCAAACAGGACATATCCGTATTTCACCCCGATTTGATACGGTCAAGCGGAAGTAAGGATTTCCTCTTCCGGTTCCGCTAATTCGTTCGTCGCTGTCGATTACGATGGCGTCGGCTGGTTTCACATCGAACCATTTTCTCCCTCGTTAATTGCCTCGGGGAGAAAGGGGCATGAGAGGAAAGATGTGAGTGCGTCCAGTCCTGATTGGATTGAGGTTGCTGGGACAGAAGTAAGCCTTCTTCCTCTGCTGCACCCAGAGTGCATGTCATCTCTCTCTCTGTGCGTAGTGTGTGTGTGTGTGTGTCTTTGTCTCTGTAACTCTCTGTGTCTCTGTCTCTCTGGCTCTGTAACTGTGTCTCTGGCTCTGTCTTTCTCTGCCTCTTTTTCTGTCTCCGTAACTCTGTCTCTGTATGTCTCTGCGTCTGTCTCTGTGTGTCTGTTTCTGTCTCTGTAACTCTGTCTCTGTGTGTCTCTGTTTCTGTCTCTGTGTGTCTCTGGCTCTGTGTGTCTCTGTTTCTGTCTCTGTAACTCTGTCTCTGTGTGTCTTTGGCTCTGGCTTTGGATCTGTGTGTCTCTGTGTGGCTCTGGCTCTGTGTGTCTCTGTCTCTGTAACACTGTCTCTATGTGTCTCTGGCTCTGTCTCTGTGTGGCTCTGTTTCTGTCTCTGTAACTCTGTCTCTGTGTGGCTATGTTTCTGTCTCTGTAACTCTGTCTCTGTGTGGCTATGTTTCTGTCTCTGTAACTCTGTCTCTATGTGGCTATGTTTCTGTCTCTGTAACTCTGTCTCTATGTGTCTCTGGCTCTGTCTCTGTGTGTCTCTGTAACTCTGTCTCTGTGTGGCTATGTTTCTGTCTCTGTAACACTGTCTCTGTGTGTCTCTGGCTTTGGATCTGTGTGTCTCTGGCTCTATCTCTGTGTCTCTGTCTCTGTAACTCTGTCTCTGTGTGTCTCTGGCTCTGTCTTTGTCTCTGTCTCTCTCTGTCTCTGTCTCTCTGTCTCTATCTCATTTTCTGTCTCTCTGTATCCCTCTGTCTCTGTTTCTCTCTGCCTCTGTTTCTCTGTCTCTCTGTCTCTGTCTGTCTCTCTCTCTCTCTTTCTTTCTCTCTTACCATAATGCAAATAAATCATCATAGGCTAATTCCCTCTATCTGTGTCTGTCTCTGATTCTATGTCTGTCTCTCTGTTTGTCTGTCTCTCTGTTTGTCTGTCTCTCACTCTGTCTCTCAGTCTGTTTTTGTGTCTCACTGTTTCTGTCTCACTGTCTCTCTCTTTGTCTGTCTCTCTATCTCTCTGTCTCTGTCTCTGTCTCTGTCTCTCTCTCTCTCTCTCTCTCTCTCTCTCTCTCTCTCTCTCTCTCATACACGTGTATAGTTTGATATTGGCACAATGATCTTGAAGTTCCATACTAATTCCAGTTATGTGATTGTCAGGGAAATTTTCTCGTTGTCGCTCTGCCTATCCCCCCTCCCTTTCTCTCTCTCTCCCCTCCCTCCCTCTCTCTCTCTCTCTCTCTCTCTCTCTCGCTCTCTTTCTTTCTTACCGCAATGCAAGCTAGATTGTAAATAATTCATCATTGGCCAAGGTCATTCAGACACAAGTGCATTGGAATCTCTGTTTCTCTGTTTCTCTGTCTCTGTCTGAATCTCTGTCTCTCTCTCTCTCTGTCTCTTTCTCTATTTCTATCTCCCTCTCCCCTTCTCTCTCTCTATCATTCTCACTCTTACTCTCTGTTCTGTTCATGCATATTCCCCTCCTGGGAAAAAAGAAAGTGCACTAATGATAAGAGGTTAGGAGATATAATTGTATCATCCCTGCTAGCTGGTTTTCATCACACTAACTGGAGCTGACTGATTTGATTCAAACGTCAAACAGAGCTGTGCTCTACAGGGAGATTAGGATTCGGCTTGCGTTAGATAACCCGCCGCTGGGTGCAAGGTACCACCAACACGTCCAAGTGAATTGTGTAAACCGTAAACAACTGAAAACAAATACCAGTTCTGTGTTCATTTCTTTTGTCCTTTCTTTATCCAGCTATTGAAGGAAACGGAAATGTACTGATATGTCACAATTAATGGGCAATTTGAGAACACTCCATTTTGAGAACACTTTACGAAGGTAAACCTTGGTATTGAAAACGTCCAATAGACCCATTACCGTTTGTTGTTGTTTTTTCTTGCTTCTTTTTCTTCTTTTATTTGGTTTAAATAATATTTAATTGTTGAACAGTACACATGATTACAATGCAAACAATTACAAAAGAGCATCAACAAGCTTAAAGCTTATACTGTGCTCACAACGTTGCACTTCAATTAATCTTCTTTTATTTTTTTTTATTTTTTTTTTTTATCTTCGTTCAGACAGCGAGATGACTAATAATAAATGAGTATTAGAGTCATCAGCGTCTCTTCAGGTAAAATGCAAGTAATGAGGAGAGGGACAAAACAGAAAGACAGACATGAAAAGACAGAGAGGGCGGGGGGGGGGCAGAGACAGAGACAGGCGGACAGACAGAAAGACAGAGACATGAAAAGACAGAGAGGGGCCGGGTGGGGGGGGCAGAGACAGAGACAGGCGGACAGACAGGGAGACGGAGACATGAAAAGACAGAGAGGGCGGGGGGGGGGGAGAGACAGAGACAGGCGGACAGACAGAAAGACAGACATGAAAAGACAGAGAGGGCGGGGGGGGGGGGGGGGGGCAGAGACAGAGACAGGCGGACAGACAGAAAGACAGACATGAAAAGACAGAGAGGGCGGGGGGGCGTGGGGGGGGCAGAGACAGAGACAGGCGGACAGAC
>NC_134904.1:41771647-41776647 GCF_041734735.1 Babylonia areolata | reverse complement strand
GTTAACACTTCTGCCTTATTAAATGCTAAAAGAAGTGGCAGCAGGGCTATTACTAAATGCCCCATATACAAAATATTGTGAAATATTGAATGTATTTGCAAGGGACGTTTAACGGTGGAGCACCTTTTAACCCGCTGTTTAGAAATGAAACCGTTTTTGCCTCCAGAAATGACTAAACACATGTTACCAGTTTCAAATGTCATTTTTGGGGGAAAAAGTTCAGTATTTCAAAATGTTCTTTGTTAAAGTTAGCTAGTTATGTGTTGAATAGTCACAGTTGGTGGTTTATTTTAGGTGTTAAGTTAGCCAGTTATGTGTTGAATAGTCACAGTTGGTGGTTTATTTTAGGTGTTAAGTTAGCCAGTTATGTGTTGAATAGTCACAGTTGGTGGTTTATTTTAGGTGTCCACATCATCCTCGTTTTAAATAATAATCTTTTGAAGCAGTGCATACAATATTTGATTATTGATTAATTTTCTGTCCAAATCCCACTTCCCATATCCCCCATCTCACACACACTCTTCCAATATGTTTTTTCTTTCTCCAGTAACTGACACTCACCCTCTCCATTTTACATTCTGTATATCTTTTCTACATTCTGTTCTCTCTCTCTCTCTCTCTCTCTCTCTCTCTCTCTCTCTCTTCCTTCCTCAATCATGGTGATTGTGGACATCTAATTAGATACAATGGCTTTTTCCTGTACCGTCACACATGATGGTGATTGTGGACATCTAATTAGATACAATGGCTTTTTCCTGTACCGTCACACATGATGGTGATTGTGGACATCTAATTAGATACAATGGCTTTTTCCTGTACCGTCACACATGATGGTGATTGTGGACATCTAATTAGACACAATGGCTTTTTCCTGTACCGTCACACATGATGGTGATTGTGGACATCTAATTAGACACAATGGCTTTTTCCTGTACCGTCACACATGATGGTGATTGTGGACATCTAATTAGACACAATGGCTTTTTCCTGTACCGTCACACATGATGGTGATTGTGGACATCTAATTAGACACAATGGCTTTTTCCTGTACCGTCACACATGATGGTGATTGTGGACATCTAATTAGACACAATGGCTTTTTCCTGTACCGTCACACATGATGGTGATTGTGGACATCTAATTAGACACAATGGCTTTTTCCTGTACCGTCACACATGATGGTGATTGTGGACATCTAATTAGACACAATGGCTTTTTCCTGTACCGTCACACATGATGGTGATTGTGGACATCTAATTAGACACAATGGCTTTTTCCTGTACCGTCACACATGATGGTGATTGTGGACATCTAATTAGACACAATGGCTTTTTCCTGTACCGTCACACATGATGGTGATTGTGGACATCTAATTAGACACAATGGCTTTTTCCTGTACCGTCACACATGATGGTGATTGTGGACATCTAATTAGATACAATGGCTTTTTCCTGTACCGTCACACATGATGGTGATTGTGGACATCTAATTAGATACAATGGCTTTTTCCTGTACCGTCACACATGATGGTGATTGTGGACATCTAATTAGATACAATGGCTTTTTCCTGTACCGTCACACATGATGGTGATTGTGGACATCTAATTAGACACAATGGCTTTTTCCTGTACCGTCACACATGATGGTGATTGTGGACATCTAATTAGACACAATGGCTTTTTCCTGTACCGTCACACATGATGGTGATTGTGGACATCTAATTAGACACAATGGCTTTTTCCTGTGCGACCGTTCTTGCCTCAATTTCAGGCAGCAGTACTCTGTTTTCGTGGGGTCTGTATATTGGTTATCTTCGTGTTTCCATAACCTACCGAACACTGAAATGGATTACGGAATCTTTAACGTGCGCATTATAATCTTTTGCATGTGTTTACACAAAACTGAGGGGGATGAAGCCACTACCAAGTCCACGACAGCACATGTGTTGACTTGTCCACCTTTAAATCAGCAGGCGCTCTGACCAGGAATCGAACCCAGAACCCTAAGGTGACACTTTGAACCAGTCGGACATTGCACCCCTCACCACTGACGTGTTGTTTTTGTTGTTGTTTTTTTTGTTGTTGTTTGTTTTGTTGTTTTTTGTTGTTGTTGTTTGTTTTGTTTTTTGGTTTGTTTGTTTTGTTTTGTTTTTGTTGTTTTTGTTTGTTTGTTTTTTGTGTTTTTTTTAACGATCAAGGCATTCCTTTCTAAATGCGACAAAATGGCGATGGTTTTCAGTGCGTGCTTGCACACATGACCCCCGTTCAGTTTTCTGATTGGTTGATGGGTTCAATGACTAGAGTGGAACCGGAGTGGGGGTGGGGGATGTTGCTAAATTAAGTATGCTCGTTACAGCGTTGACACCCTCCTCTCCGGCACGCGCGTCTTAAAACCGGAATGCAGTTGAAAGCACGCGATGCCGTGATGGAGGAGATGTCGTGCAGTGAGAACCTTACCTCCTCCTCCTGCCCCGTGACACCCCCCCCCCCCCACTCCCCCCCGCTCCATCATCTCTTCCAGCCTCCCCTCCCCCTCTAACCACCTCCACCCTCCCTCTCCTTTATGACACTTCCTCCTACCGGCTTCCTTTTCCGTTTCTCTTGACCTGTTTTTTTCCCCGAAACATGTTGACTGCTACAAGAAAAGAACATGGTTAGATAACAGTGTCAACCCAGTGACGATCTCTCTCTCTCGCACATACACACACACACACACACACATGAAATCATCCATGAGTGATAGAAAGACAGCAATGCAAGCTAAGCTTCTTAGTACGGAAAGCTGGTAATTCACTCGACTGATGAGTTGAATCCCCACCAGTTCTGTAATAATATATACATGTGCATACACACACACATATATATATATATATATATATATATATATATATATATATATATATATATATATATATATATATATATATATGTGTGTGTGTGTGTGTGTGTGTGTAGAATAGAATATAGAATGTCTTTATTACCAAGTGTACCGGCGTCACAATGAATATTGGTGGGGGTGGGGAAGGGGGGTGAGATAGTACATCATAGGTACAAACATGAATCGAAAATCATGCACAAACACAGATACAGTAGAATTTAGGACACATACATGTGTATATAGATATGAGATGTTGTGTGCGCGCACACACACACGCACACACACACACACACACACACACACACACACACACACACACACACACACACCACATACCACACACCACACACACACACACACACACACACACACACACACTTAAACATAAGCTGCACATTACATGTGGATGGGGCTGATGACTAGATCTTCATGTAAGTGGTTGTTGATTGCACAGCTCTCTTTAATCATACTGATTTGTTCCAGAGACAGGGCATTGACTGCTTTGGGGGAGGGGGGGGGGCTGTTGGCGAAGCGATTGTTTTTTTTTCTTAAAACTTCTGTACCGACGACCAGCGAGGAGCATCTCGAAAATCCCAAAAGCTGGATGTGATTCGTCCTGGCTGATTGATTTTGCTTTTTCAGTTTGAGTAGCCGCTTATAATATGTCGTCTAGAGAAGGTAGATCAGCCCCGGTAATCTTGGTGGCAGTTTTTACGATTCTGTTCAGGGCTGCACCTTCGAAATGTTTCCATACCAAACAGTAATAGCGAAGGTTAACACGATTTCAATGACTGCTCGATAGAAATCAACCATGATTTCATTTCTGATTCTGAACTTTTTGAGGCGCCGAAAAAAGTATAGGCGCTGTTGTGCTTTCTTAACAATTTTTTCCGTATTTTTCTCCCATTTGAAATCATTGGAAATGATCAGTCCGAGAAATGTAAAGTCGCTGATGATCTGTGCTTGTCTTTAATGCCAGGTGGTGAGGACCCCTTGTGTAGCATGCACTATGTGCACATCAAACACCCACGGTAACTAAAGGTTGGTTTGTTGGCAAAATTAAGTTCAGTGGAAACGTCCACTTCCACAGTAAAACAAATATACCTGCAGATAGATAATATATATATATATATATATATATATATATATATATATATATAAGAAAGGGGGGTGGCTATTCACTGTGGCGACGCCCAAAACTTCACACAGGGAATTCTGCTGTGACCAAAAAAATAAAAATAAAATAACGCAACGATACGGTTGTTGTTTTTTTCTGCCTTCTACAATGTAATCTCCTGATTCCCACAAATTTAAGAGGTAAAAGCGCTTTGTGGAGACACGATGTTTGGGTTTTTTTTTCCTGCCTTCTTCTTTGTGATCTACTGATTCCCACAAGTTTAAGGGGTAAAACCGCTATGTTAAGGCACCGCACGTAAGACCGTTTGTGTCACAAACACACCATGATGATATATTCCTCTGTGTTGTCCCACCTCCTCTCTATTACCGACCTCATTGCACGTGACGCCCGGCAAGTCTGTGCTCTGCATCACAAAACGCATCATTCCCTTGGTGGATTCCCCCCCCCCCCCCCCCCCTCCTGGCTTCTCACAGTATCACGATCATATTCCTGGGTAGTTTTTTTATGTTTTGGTCTGTTTTCCATGCTGTAGTCCTCTGTGGAATTTCCAGTGTGTGTAAGACGTGCATATAGTGTGTAAGAAAGGTGGTAGTATGATTAAGACGCTCAGTTGCCAATACAGAGAGTCCGTGAGGGTGTGGGTTCCAGTCCCGCTCTGGCTCTTTCTCCTAAGTTTGACTGGAAAATCAAACTGAGCGTCTAGTCTTTCGGATGAGACGGTAAACCAAGGTCCCGTGTGCAGCACGCTACTCGGCGCACTGAAATAGAACCCATGGCAACGGGAGTGTTGTCCTCTGGCAAAATTCTGCAGAAGAAATCCACTCTGATAGGTACACAAATATAACAGCAAGCACTCAGGGCCTGACAAGCGCTTTGGGTTATGCTGCTGTCAGGCATCTGCCTAGCAGATGTGGTGTAGCGTGTATGGATTTGTCCGAACGCAGTGACGCCTCCTTCAGAAACTGAAACTGAAACTGTGTGGGTC
>NC_134904.1:41764147-41766647 GCF_041734735.1 Babylonia areolata | reverse complement strand
GGTGCCCAGGTGTTTCAGCACGTGCACTTTTTCTGTTTCCGACTCCGATACCAGCCTCTTTCAGTCACGGAATGACATACCTTCTATCATTGGTCTTTGTTTGACGGGCGCCATCGCCGAGTGGTTAAAGCGTTGGACATTCAATCTGAGGTTCCAGGGTTCGAATCTCGGTGACGACGCTTGGTGGGTAAAGGGTGGAGAATTTTCCGATCTCCCAGGTCAACATTTCTGCAGACCTGCTTGTGCCTGAACCCCCCACCCCCCGCCCCCTCCCCCGTGTGTATACGCAAGCAGAAGATCAAATACGCACGTTAAAGATCATGTAATCCACGTCAGCGTTCAGTGGGTTATGGAAACAAGAACATACCCAGCAACACCCCCCCGAAAACGGAGTATGGCTGCCTACATGGGAGGGAGGGGGCGGGTTAAAAACGGTCCTACACGTAAAATCCCACGAACGAAGAAAGAAGTATTCCGGTTCCAAAAACCCACGAGGGTTTGCAGAATACATAAGCCGTACAGTCACGTGACCACTGGCCTCCACCATCTGGTGTTTTTTCCTCTTTCACCGTGACTGTGATGACCGGACACAGCAAAGGTCAAGGACGCCAACTTTTGCGCTTCTTCTTCCTGTTCCCCTCCTCAGTCACGTGACGACCGCTGAAGGCACATCGTCTCGGTTACCTCCCTTCCCTCCTCCTCGGCACCACCTTCACTGGTCTGACTGACCTCGCGAGAGTTGCGCGAGACGTGAAAAATGGCGGCTGGAAGGAGGAGAGGTGTCGGCTGCTGTGGGTGGAGACGGTGTGGCTGGGAGGTGAAAGTGTGTGTGTGCAGTGAAAGGCTGTCTGTGTGGTGAAAGGCTGTGTGTGTGGTGAAAGGCTGTGTGTGTGTGTGTGGTGAAAGGCTCTGTGTGTGTGTGTGTGTGGTGAAAGGCTGTGTGTGTGGTGAAAGGCTGTGTGTGTGTGTGTGTGTGGTGAAAGGCTCTGTGTGTGTGTGTGTGGTGAAAGGCTGTGTGTGTGTGTGTGTGTGTGTGGTGAAAGGCTGTCTGTGTGGTGAAAGGCTGTGCTGTGTGGTGAAAGGGTGTCTGTGTGGTGAAAGGCTGTCTGTGTGGTGATAGGCTGTGCTTTTTTGGTGAAAGGCTGTCTGTGTGGTGAAAGGCTGTGTGTGTGTGGTGAAAGGCTGTGCTGTGCTGTGAAAGGCTGTGTGGTGAAAGGCTGTGTGGTGAAAGGCTGTCTGTGTGGTGAAAGGCTGTGTGTGTGGTGAAAGGCTGTGCTGTGCTGTGAAAGGCTGTGTGCTGTGAAAGGCTGTGTGGTGAAAGGCTGTCTGTGTGGTGAAAGGCTGTGTGTGTGGTGAAAGGCTGTGCTGTGCTGTGAAAGGCTGTGTGGTGAAAGGCTGTGTGTGTGGTGAAAGGCTGTGTGGTGAAAGATTGTGAGGTGAAAGGCAGGCTGTGAGGTGAAAGGATGTCTGTGTGGTGAAAGGTTGTGTGGTGAAAGGCAGGCTGTGTGGTGAAAGGCAGGCTGTGTGGTGAAAGGCTGTGTGGTGAAAGGCTGTGTGGTGAAAGGCAGGCTGTGTGGTGAAAGGCAGGCTGTGTGGTGAAAGGCTGTGTGGTGAAAGGCAGGCTGTGTGGTGAAAGGCAGGCTGTGTGGTGAAAGGCTGTGTGGTGAAAGGCAGGCTGTGTGGTGAAAGGCAGGCTGTGTGGTGAAAGGCAGGCTGTGTGGTGAAAGGCTGTGTGGTGAAAGGCAGGCTGTGTGGTGAAAGGCAGGCTGTGTGGTGAAAGGCTGTGTGGTGAAAGGCAGGCTGTGTGGTGAAAGGCTGTGTGGTGAAAGGCTGTGTGGTGAAAGGCTGGCTGTGTGGTGAAAGGCAGGCTGTGTGGTGAAAGGCAGGCTGTGAGGTGAAAGGATGTCTGTGTGGTGAAAGGTTGTGTGGTGAAAGGCAGGCTGTGTGGTGAAAGGCAGGCTGTGTGGTGAAAGGCAGGCTGTGTGGTGAAAGGCTGTGTGGTGAAAGGCAGGCTGTGTGGTGAAAGGCAGGCTGTGTGGTGAAAGGCTGTGTGGTGAAAGGCAGGCTGTGTGGTGAAAGGCAGGCTGTGTGGTGAAAGGCAGGCTGTGTGGTGAAAGGCAGGCTGTGTGGTGAAAGGCAGGCTGTGTGGTGAAAGGCTGTGTGGTGAAAGGCAGGCTGTGTGGTGAAAGGCAGGCTGTGTGGTGAAAGGCTGTGTGGTGAAAGGCTGTGTGGTGAAAGGCTGGCTGTGTGGTGAAAGGCAGGCTGTGTGGTGAAAGGCAGGCTGTGTGGTGAAAGGTTGTGTGGTGAAAGGCTGTGTGGTGAAAGGCAGGTTGTGTGGTGGAAGGCAGGTTGTGTGGTGAAAGGCAGGTTGTGTGGTGAAAGGCAGGTTGTGTGGTGAAAGGCAGGTTGTGTGGTGAAAGGCAGGTTGTGTGGTGAAAGGCAGGCTGTGTGGTGAAAGGCAGGCTGTGTGGTGAAAGGCAGGTTGTGTGGTGAAAGGCAG
>NC_134904.1:41751647-41754147 GCF_041734735.1 Babylonia areolata | reverse complement strand
TCTCTCTCTCTCTGTCTCTCTCTGTCTCTCTCTCTCTCTCTCTCTCTCTGTCTGTCTGTCTGTCTGTCTGTCTGTCTCTCTCTCTCTCTCTCTCTCTCTCTCTCTCTCTCTCTCTCTCTCGCTCTTCATTCTACTGTTCTGTCTTCTTCTTTGTCGTTGTCGTCGTCGTCGTCTCTTCTTCTTCGTTCCCGTACCTTGCCAGCATAAATCATCTACCCCACCGCCAGAAGATTTATCCAGACTTTTCAAGCCATGGTTACGTCTTGCCACAACCGTTTCCAGTTCCCCCCGCTGTCTCTTTCTACCCCTCCCAGTAGTTCCACGCGCTGTTGAGCTGTGCAACCTCAGGGAAGAGATGCAAAACACACGCGTCATAATCTGCTTTCATCAACCCGGATACATTGGAAAGCGCGTGAATGTTCACTGTGCCCAAGAGTTTGGAAACTGTAAAATTATCGGTACGTTCACTGGATTTATCGCTCATGGCGAAGACACAGCTACCTTTGGCTGAGGCTGTGGTGTGGGTTATATATATATATATATATATATATATATGTGTGTGTGTGTGTGTGTGTGTGTGTGTGTGTGTGTGTGTGTGTGTGTGTGTGTGTGTGTGTGACGGTGTGTGTGTGTGTGTACAGAATTATGCAAAGTTATATACTATATAATCATAGAATAGAATAGAATGCCTTATTACCAAGTGTACCGGGGTCACAAAGAATATTGGGGGGGAGGGGGGGGGATAGTACATAACAAGATACGAACATAAATCGAAAATCATACACAAACACAGATACAGTAGAAATTAGGATACATGCAAGTGCATAACAATGTAAAAACCTGTGCATACTCACACATTCATGCACTGTACACACACACACACACACACACACACACACACACACACACACACACACACACACACACACGTGCAATGCAATGCAATGCAGTGTGATGCAACACAATGCGATGTAATGCAATGCAGTACAGTACAATACGATGCAATGTGATGCAACAGGATACGAAACAAAACGATCCAATGCAATGCGATACGGTTCGATACAATGCGGTCCAACGCGACGCAACGCAGTTTGACACAAGACAAGGCAAGGCAAGGCAAGACAAGACAAGACAAGACAAGACAGTACAATGCAATGCTATGCAACACAACACAACTTTATCAAGCTCATTCTCTGGGGGACATGAAGCAGACGATTGTAGTTCTCTTCGGCTCCTGCAACCAGTGACAAAAGGCAGAACTTGCCGTGGGTCCTTCTTTCTGGAGAACTTCCCCGGAAAATCGATTCCAGTGGAAAAGAAAGACTCTGGCACATGTCTCGCCTACCTCCCGTCTTCCTGCCCACGGTTCTCTGACAACGCCAGAAGCACTTTCCTTTATTGCACAGACTTATTTATCAGTCGCTGAACATATACGTCCGTTCACGTTTTGCTGCTGAATCTTAGATAAAGCTGGAGGGCTTTCTGTCTACGTCTTTCCAAGGACTGCTCACCTTTCTGTCTACGTCTTTCCAAGGACGGTGATCACCTTTCTGTCTACGTCTTTCCAAGGACGGTGATCACCTTTCTGTCTACGTCTTTCCAAGGACGGTGATCACCTTTCTGTCTACGTCTTTCCAAGGACTGCTCACCTTTCTGTCTACGTCTTTCCAAGGACTGCTCACCTTTCTGTCTACGTCTTTCCAAGGACTGCTCACCTTTCTGTCTACGTCTTTCCAAGGACTGCTCACCTTTCTGTCTACGCCTTTCCAAGGACGGTGCACACCTTCCCTGTGCTGCACTCTCAGGTGTATTGATTTTTCACACAAAACACCCTTTGATGACCTTCTCAACAGAAGCACAGATCGAGCCAGCGAGGAAGAGAGAGAGGGAGAGAGAGAGAGAGAGAGAAAGAGAGAGAAAGAGAGAGACGGAGAGAGGAGACGGAGAGACAAAGAGGAGAGAGAGACATGGGGAGAGAGAGGAAGGAGAGAGAGAGGAGAGAGAGAGAGAGAGAGAGAGACAGACAGACAGACAGACAGCCGGACAGATAGACGAGAGACATAACGATGAAACACACACACACACACACACACACACACACACACACACACAGAGAGAGAGAGAGAGAGAGAGAGAGAGAGAGAGGTTCCCGTTTATTTGCTTGTTTTATTGTGTTATTTGTTTATTGTTTAATTGCGTGAGTGCGTGTTGCAGGGTTGTCTTCAAGAGGGCGTCGTGAGTGGGTGGGTTGGTGGGTGGGTGGGTGATTGTTCTGTGCGCGTGTGTATTCTGGCACGTGTTCTGTGGGGGGGGGGGGGGGGAGGGGCAGGTGGGGGGGGGTATGGAGGGGAGAGTGCAGAAGTGGGGTGAACAAAATGTAAAGCTCTTTGAGCAGTATTTGTGGGAGAAAAAAACGCGCTTTTTCAATGTCCATTAATATCATCGTCATCATCATCGTCATCATCATCGTCTTCATTAGTTGTAGTAGTAGTAGTAATAG
>NC_134904.1:41731647-41744147 GCF_041734735.1 Babylonia areolata | reverse complement strand
GGGTGAGGGGGGTCAGGGGGGAAGTGGGAGGGTACTCGTGTGTGTGTGTGTGTGTGTGTGTTTAAGTGTGCGCGTGTTTTGTGTGTGCGTGCGTGGTCTTGGGGTTGTTGTTTTTTGTTGTTGCTGTTGTGGTTTGTTGTGTCATTTTTTTTGTTGTGTGTGTGTGTGCGTGCGCGCGTGCGTGCGCGCGCGCGTGTTTTGTGTGTGTGCGTGTGTAGTTTTTTGGTGTTTTTGTGTGTCTGTCAGTGTGTGTGTGTCTGTGTGAGTGTGTGCGTGTCTGTGTGTTTGTGTGCGTGCGCGTGTGTCTGTGTATGTGTGAGTTTGTTTTTTGTTGAAGGCGTGTGCGTGCGCGCGTGTGCTTGCGTGTACTGGTTGAAGACGTGAATGGTTGAATTTCTTCCCCTGAATCACGCAATGCATTAAGGACTTGAATGGATGAACGATTATTCTTCTTTCACGTCGTTTCAACCACAATGATCTGCACTCACCCTGGATGAAATAAACAAAATTTAAACGAAGAAAAAGAAGAAATGAAAAGTAGATTTTACTTAAAATCAACAGAACTAAAACAAAACAAAATGTATAATAATAAAAAAGAAAATAATATATACGAAACTGGAAAAAAAACGACTTTCTTTGTAAACCCGTTCAAATGAAAATACATATGACTATGATAAAGTCAAAGAAATATTATACGAAACCGAAAATATAACTTTCTTTATAAATCCGTGAAAAGACACATTGCTCTCGATGACTATAATAAAGTGAAAGAAGATATACAAAACCGAAAATGCAACTTTTTTTGTAAAACCCCAAGGGAAATGCCCATTGCTGTCTGGAACCAGCCACATTTTGAACAAGGTCATACAAGAGCGCCTGAACAGCTGCCACAGAAAACCAACACAGAAAAGAGAAAGCTGAGTTCCCCCAAAAAGATATAATTATAGTGACCGTATCTTTCGTCTTACGATACACTTTGTCATGTCAGAGCGTACAGTCTGCTCTCTGCAGATGTTGGCCTTAGTCCTGTACAGCTCTGTAAACAGACAGCCGATCTCATTTTCGGCATGGTAGAGTCCGAATCACCGGGTGTTGAGTAAAATTGACGTTTTTCCTGCACACCTTTATGTTTGTCATTTTTGTAGGGTCCATGTGGTGTGAGAGAGGTCCTTTTCCCTTCTTTCCGGGGCTGGGTATCCCCATTGGCAGTACAGATGTATTGTGAGAGAGGTCCTTTTCCCTTCTTTCCGGGGCTGGGTATCCCCATTGGCAGTACAGATGTATTGTGAGAGAGGTCCTTTTCCCTTCTTTCCGGGGCTGGGTATCCCCATTGGCAGTACAGATGTATTGTGAGAGAGGTCCTTTTCCCTTCTTTCCGGGGCTGGGTATCCCCATTGGCAGTACAGATGTATTGTGAGAGAGGTCCTTTTCCCTTCTTTCCGGGGCTGGGTATCCCCATTGGCAGTACAGATGTATTGTGAGAGAGGTCCTTTTCCCTTCTTTCCGGGGCTGGGTATCCCCATTGGCAGTACAGATGTATTGTGAGAGAGGTCCTTTTCCCTTCTTTCCGGGGCTGGGTATCCCCATTGGCAGTACAGATGTATTGTGAGAGAGGTCCTTTTCCCTTCTTTCCGGGGCTGGGTATCCCCATTGGCAGTACAGATGTATTGTGAGAGAGGTCCTTTTCCCTTCTTTCCGGGGCTGGGTATCCCCATTGGCAGTACAGATGTATTGTGAGAGAGGTCCTTTTCCCTTCTTTCCGGGGCTGGGTATCCCCATTGGCAGTACAGATGTGTCTGGGGATTAATGCGAATGTCGGGCATTTTTTGTGGTGTAGCGTGTATGGATCAGTCCACGCATCCTCCATTAAACTGAGACAAGTACTGATGTGTCGACGTGTAATCTCAAAAGTGAGCCACCTGCACCAGAGTCTCTTCCTTTTGTTTGGTCTTTGTCTGTACGCATACATTGTTTGTCTCTCTGCGGTGATTCGATTAATCAAGGTATCGATCCATTGAACAGTTCTCCCGTGTGGCGCCCCATTGACTTCACACAGTTCTGGTGGAAGAAGAAGGAGAAAGAAGGACGAGGACGAGGAGAAGCAGTAGGAGGAGGAGGAGGAGGAGGAAGAAGAAGAAGAAGAAGAAGAAGAAGAAGAAGAAAGGGGGAAGAACAATCGATTCGCAGTATGCCTCCAAAAGGGACGTTTGAACAGAAGGTGCGTAATCAAGATCATTTCAGAATGGGGATTTCCTCAACTGTTGCAGTTGACTGGGGCTCTGATTCGATTACAAAGCCATTTTCCTGTACACTGGAGGGCAGACAAGGAGGGTCAGAGGTGTCAGAGGGGAAAGAGAGAGGGGGCAGGAGTGTTGAAAAGAAAAGGGGGGGGGAGGGTAGTGCTGGATAGAAGTGGAGGAGGAGGAGGAGGAAAAATGGGGGAAGGGCGGTTTTGTCAGCAAAGATGGCTTGGCTTTCTGTGCTGTTGGCCTTTTTTTCTTTTCTTTTTTTTTTTTTTTTTTTTACTTTTTTTTTTAGTTCCATGTGTTGACTTGTCTGTGGGAGTCATCGTGCTGATCCAGTCATCGTGCTGATCCAGTCATCGTGCTGATCCAGTCATCGTGCTGATCCAGTCATCGTGCTGATCCAGTCATCGTGCTGATCCAGTCATCGTGCTGATCCAGCCATCAGTGCTGATCCAGTCATCGTGCTGATCCAGTCATCGTGCTGATCCAGCCATCGTGCTGATCCAGTCATCGTGCTGATCCAGTCATCGTGCTGATCCAGTCATCGTGCTGATCCAGTCATCAGTGCTGATCCAGTCATCGTGCTGATCCAGTCATCAGTCATCGTGCTGATCCAGTCATCAGTGCTGATCCAGTCATCGTGCTGATCCAGTCATCGTGCTGATCCAGTCATCAGTGCTGATCCAGTCATCGTGCTGATCCAGTCATCAGTCATCGTGCTGATCCAGTCATCAGTGCTGATCCAGTCATCGTGCTGATCCAGTCATCGTGCTGATCCAGCCATCGTGCTGATCCAGTCATCGTGCTGATCCAGTCATCAGTGCTGATCCAGTCATCGTGCTGATCCAGTCATCGTGCTGATCCAGTCATCAGTGCTGATCCAGTCATCAGTGCTGATCCAGTCATCGTGCTGATCCAGCCATCGTGCTGATCCTAGCAGAACAGAAGAGAAGCGGATTAAACACGAGTCAAAAAAAAACGATGCAAGGAAAACAACTCAAACATGCAGTGGAGAGGGAGGACGCAGATATATAAAAAGAAAAACCAAAAAATAACTGGGGTATGTGGGAAGGAATGAAAGTGAAAAGGAAAAGCCTAAAAATCCTAAAGATGGAGAAGAGCGGGCAAGATGGAAGAAAGAAGATGATAGCAAAACAAAATATCTGGCAGACGAAAAACAATGGAAAAGGGCGATGAATGGAAGGGAGGAGGAAGGAAAGAAAGTGGGACAAAGTGAAGAAATGTGGAAACAGATCTGGTGAAGGCAGAGTCAAAATGGAGGAAGGTTAGAGAAAGGCTGGAGATACATTTTCTGGATTTTTTTTAACGAGAGTATCGACTGAAACACTAGCAACACACACACACACACACACACACACACACACACACACACACACACACACACACACCAGATGAAATAACAGACTGCAGAAACAGGGAGTGATACTGACATCACAGAAATCAAATTCCCGCGCAATCCTTATCACAACACAAAACCCGAACAAAGCACCAAAACGACAAGACCCACCGCTACGGATAACCCGCCAGCCAGACATCAGCTCCCCCAATCAAGCGCACCCACTTTCAATAATTCAATCCACCAACAAACGAACGGCTGCCACTGGCTCAGGCACGCTGTCCCAAAACCAATCCCTCCCACGGACACACGCCATACAAAGCACTTCCCTGCCGACCAGATACTAATCTCCAAGGTACGCGCTCACACCGGAAGAGGCTCTGATGGGAAGTCGGCCAATCAGCGCTAACCTCGTGGTGGTCCTGATGGACAGGGATGATTTCGTTCATTTCTTGCTCGCTCTCGATGTGTTTGTCTGTTTGTGTGTTTGGGCATTCTGCCATGTTTGTCGGGGACTACAAATAATAAGATATCACACTGTGGTTGGGACTGATAAAATCCAATCAGTTTCTTTGCAACTATCTTAATTAACAAAAAGGTCAAAACAAGCTGGAGGTGTAACAATGAAAAGTTAAGTGCTTCTGACCCATTTCACTCGGGGATACTGCGTTGGCTTTCAGAGCCACCAAGTAGTAGGAAGATTTCCACGATTTTTAGCTGGAAAACCCCAGAAGTTTCTGCTGCCCAAGAGCACCAGTCATAGAACTTAATATGTCTACTTTGAATATCGATGAGGAGCAGTACCCAATCACGCTCTGTACGGTTATCCATGGGTGCTGTTTCTAATTCCCCTCCAGGAGATTCAGACGATGTTTTTTTCAAAATGGCAGACGCTGAAGAAAAAGCTGCGTGAAAAAGACAAGACTTTTTGTGATTTTGTCCCACAAGGTGTTTCAGACCCGGTACAATTAATTGACGACGAGGAGTTAAGTGCTCAGTGTGCTAAAAACTTCATAAGTTTCATTTGACGAGGATGAAGGTGAGCAAAGGGGAGGGGGGGTGCGGGGGGGGGGGGGGCGGGGGGCGGGGACTATTTGCAGAGAGAGGGGGTGTGACGTGACAGAGAAATTACTGCTCTTTGAACATCTGTGCATTTCTCGCACAGTCTTTGCATATATCTTCACATATTTAATTCATGACTGTCTGTACGTAGTTTGCTCTTTACATGTGTTGATCTCAGTCCTGTTGGTTGCCTTTATAGCTATGTCAATGGAGCACTGAGTCTGAACTACCAGGTGCGTGGTATCCTCACTGCGCACCTTAATGTTTGTCATTTTTGTAGAGCCTGTAGAGTCTGTGTAGTGTAAGACAGGTCCCCACCCCTTCTTTCCATGGGGGGGGGGGTGTTATGCCCACTGCTTGTGTGTGTGTGTGTGTGTGTGTGTGTGTGTTGATATTAAATCCAAATACAGATACCCCCCTTTCCAACCCTAACATTCCCCATTTTGTTCTTAAGAGTCTCACAGCAACATGGGAACATGTTTGTTGTTTCTTCGTCTTCTGTTTTTGTCTAATTCAGTTAAGGTCTGGAATCACTGTTCTCCTCCAAATGGGGGGTGGGGGGGGGGGGTTGGGGGTTGGGAGGGACGGTTAGGCAGTCGTTTTGAACAGGGGATGTTTAATCAAGATCATTTCAGAATGGGTTCTCCTTAACTGTTGCAGTTGATTGGGTTTTTTTCTGATTTCATTAGCAGGCCATGTCCCCGCGCACTGAGGCCGCCATGGACAGGGGCACAGTGGGAAGCGGAGAGGTGTTGAGGAGGAAGGGAGGTTTTGTCAGCAAGCATGGCCTGACGTTCAACGATGTTGGCCTCTTCTGCACTCACTGTGTTGACTTGTCTCCAGGGCTGTATTCTGAACCAGCCTTCTGTGCTTCCACTCCTTCTGTGCTTCCACTCCTTCTGTGCTTCCACTCCTTCTGTGCTTCCACTCCTTCTGTGCTTCCACTCCTGTGCTTCCACTCCAAGAGGGAGGAGGGGAATGGAGAGAAAAGAAGAAGAAAGAAAACGATGAAGCAGGGGAAGACAAAGAGGAGAACGATGATGACAAAGAAACGATGAAGCAGGGGAAGACAAAGAGAAGAACGATGATGACAAAGAAACGATGAAGCAGGGGAAGACAAAGAGGAGAACGATGATGACAAAGAAACGATGAAGCAGGGGAAGACAAAGAGAAGAACGATGATGACAAAGAAACGATGAAGCAGGGGAAGACAAAGAGAAGAACGATGATGACAAAGAAACGATGAAGCAGGGGAAGACAAAGAGAAGAACGATGACAAAGAAACGATGAAGCAGGGGAAGACAAAGAGGAGAACGATGATGACAAAGAAACGATGAAGCAGGGGAAGACAAAGAGAAGAACGATGATGACAAAGAAACGATGAAGCAGGGGAAGACAAAGAGAAGAACGATGATGACAAAGAAACGATGAAGCAGGGGAAGACAAAGAGGAGAACGATGACAAAGAAACGATGAAGCAGGGGAAGGAGGGAAAGGAGGGGGGAAGGGGGATGAAAGAATCAGAACAGTAGATGATGATGATGATGATGTTGATGATGATGATGTTGATGATGATGATGATGATGTTGATGATGATGATGATGATGATGTTGATGATGGTGATGATGATGTTGATGATGATGATGTTGATGATGATGATGATGTTGATGATGGTGATGATGGTGATGTTGATGATGTTGATGATGATGATGTTGATGATGTTGATGATGATGATGATGGTGATGTTGATGATGTTGATGATGATGTTGATGATGATGATGTTGATGATGATGTTGATGATGATGATGTTGATGATGATGATGATGATGATGATGTTGATGATGATGATGATGTTGATGATGATGATGATGTTGATGATGATGATGATGATGATGATGATGATGATGATGATGATGATGATGATGATGTTGATGATGATGATGATGATGGTGTAGATACTTTTTAGCTTATATCCTCGGTCAGAGATGAAGCCCTGAGCGCGTTACCAACATGGTCATTTGTACAACAGGCTGCCTGCCTGGTTAGAGCCGACTGACAGATGCCACTGGGCGCTCATCATTCGTTTCCTATGTCACTCAGTCAGGTTTCAGTCACACACACACACGCACACACACACACACACACACACACACACACACACACACACACACACACACACACACACACACACACACACACACACACACACACACACACACACACACACAAGTAGCATTTTACGTATATGACATGTAGGCATTCTCCGTTTCCAGGGGGCGTGGATTTAGGAGACAGAAGAGAAAGATGATACTACCATAAAGAAGTGAGTGGAGGAAGAAAACAGGAGAATGAATGGTGGGTGGGTGGGTGTTACAAGAAAGGAAACAAAGAAAGAATGCAAAGTAATTGAGTTCACCATGAAAATAACTGAAATAATTGAAGATAAAAAGAAAGGAAAGAATACTGGATGAAACGTCATGAAGTGGGAATGACGATGTTCATGATGATGACGTTTGCTCCTATTTTCAGCAAGATGTTTATATCCAATGTGTGAACAAATACATTTTGGGAGACTTTTCCACCTCCATAAATTGCTCAGCATAAAAATGTATGTAAGATAAAAACGAAAGGTCAGGCGGGAAAAGTGCCACGAAAGAACAAATCACTGCAGGGAATAAAAGGAAAGAACCGAGATACAAACGACAATTGTATAACGATAACTCTAAAAGCAAACCGAGATACAAACGATAATTGTATAACGATAACTCTAAAAGCAAACGCAGAATACGCAGCGTTCACACACTGAAAGTTCAGTGTGTTTTGCACCAGTCAGACTGAACCCCAATAAGTTTTCCTAACGAAAATATTGCGGGCATTTCAGCACACACTGTGTGAATGCTACAGACTCATCAGTGAGAAGAAGGATGGGGGGTCATTGTATTCCATCCCAGTTCTCTGTTCCCTGTCTGTCTATACACTATATTCTAACATTGTTTCTGAAACTGTGAGTTCCTGGGGTATTGTTCACCAATAACTTGGAGTTCAATATAACAATAACTTGGAGTTCAATATAACAATAACTTGGAGTTCAATATAAGGGTGCCTCAAGATATAATCAAACCACTTTACACTCTGTATTGCCTCGAACTACAGTATAGGCTGTTATGTTTTTTCTTGTTGTTGTTTTTTTAAGTTTATAGAAATCTGATTAATGTCACCCTCTCAAGTGATCTTGGACACTGCTGCAAGAGATGTTTTCTGAAAGTAACAAAGAAAATTGGGGGAGGGGGGCCTGGGGGGGGTGGTAGAAATAAAGGACAGGGATGATTTCGTTTATCGGGGAAAACGCTGGCTGTCCTTCTGTTGGTCTGTGAAGGACTGTGGGCAGCTCATGGGCCACGTGTTCACAATGGTCCATTTCTCCCTAGAACAACAAATATCGAGCAATGTGGAGGGATGAAAGAGACCTTGTTTTATTCTTTTTCAGATTTCGTTTAGTTATTTATAGTCTGTTCATCTAAGATGATGATATTAGACTGAAATAAAATGTATGATTATTATAATTATTTGGATTATTATCATTTCTATCATATTGATGATTGTTATTATTAATTAGAAATCGACATTTCTGTATATTCGAATAAAAAGGGGGTGGGTTGAGGTGGGGGAGTATGGGGGGCAAGGGGGAGGGGACTAAGAAAGGAAGAGAGAGAGAGAGAGAGAGAGAGAGAGACAGACAGACAGACAGACAGACAGACAGACAGACAGACAGACACAGAGAGAGAAGAGAGAGAGAGAACAGAATGTGGAAAAGATAGAGTACACAATGTAAAATGGAGAGGGTGAGTGTCAGTGATTAGAGAAAGAAAAAAAAACATAATATTGGAAGGGGGTGTGTGTGATGGGGGATATGGGAAGCGGGATTAGGACAACAACAACAAAAATCAATAATCAATAATCAAATATTGTATGCACTACTTCTGTAGATTATTATCTGAAAAGAGGTTCATGTGGGGACCTACAATAAACAACCAACTGAACTATTCAACACATAACTAGCTAACTTTAATGAAGAACAGTTTGAAATATATAACTTTTTTCCAAAAGATGTTAACATTTGAAACTGGTAACACGTGTTTCGTAATTTCTGGAGGAAAAAAAGGTTTCATTACTAAACATTTTACTCTACCGTTAAACGTCCCTTGCAAATGCTTTCAATATTTTCACAATATTTTGTGTATGGGGCATTTAGTAATAACCAAAATACCATGCTCTTAACAGCCCTGCCAGTTCTAATAAGGCAGAAGTGTTAACTTCTAAAGACAGAAAGGGAATTTTGCATACTTCTTTCAACAATATTACACATTTCAGACGATGATCTTTTTCGGAGTACTCGAAAAATCGATAAAAATTCGATAATTAATGGTTCAGGTTCTATCAAAGGTAAGACGGTCTCTTTTTCTGTTAACCACCCCATAATTGTTATAAAGCTATGATTCCTCACGCTAAAAGAAATGGCATCCATTATCAAATGCTATGATTCTTCACGCTAAAAGAAATGACATCTATGATTAGATACGGTTATTCTATACAGTGTTTTGCCCTTATCGGCACTTGTTCGCTTTTCACTTTTCACTCTCCGTTTTTGAATTATTGTTCCTCTCTGCTTCTCCCTCACCCACCCCAACACACACACACACACACACACACACACACACACACACACACACACACACACACTTCAGCCCTCTTATTCTCTCCTGAGAATCACACTGTTCAGCTTTGAAGAACACTTTGATTAATCTCACACTGTTCAGCTTTGAAGAACACTTTGATTAATCTCACACTGTTCAACTTTAAAGAACACTTTGATTAATCTCTACTTTAGTTTTTCACAATGGTTTTTAACCACAGTGCAATGATTTCAGAATCAGGTTTTCCTTGACAGCTGCAGTTGACCGGGATTATGAATCAATAAGTGAGCAGTTGGTCTGTACCTTGACTCCCTGACATGGGCAGACAGGTAAAGCAGAGAGGTGGGTGAGAGAGACGGGTAGAGGAACTTGTCAGCAAAGATGGCTTGCCGTTTGTTTGTTTTTTTACGGTGTTGGCCTTTTCTGGGCCAAGTGTGTTGACTTGTCCCCTGCAATTATTGTCCTGAATCACCCATCACTGGTTCTATTTCCAACGTGGAGGCGGTGAATAAAACTGGTGACAGAAAATCAACACGGCAAGGAAGGCAAAAAGAGCAAAAGATGAAATGAGGAAAGAGCGATAAAAAGTGTGTGCAGGGACAAAGGAAAAAGAAAAAAGACGGGAAAGGAATGCTAAACAAGAGGATGTGTAGGCAGGAGAGAAAGAAGGTGATAACAAAAAAGTGATTGAAAGAAGAAAGAATGAAGGAAAAGAAGGATGGTCATGTGGAAGAGACAAGGAAGAAAAGAGTGGACAGAATGAAGGAAGGAAGAAAGAAAACAAGTGCATCACAAATTGCACACATCAGGCTTACAGAAAGAAGACAGATGTGTTGGAAAACAAAATAAAACAAAGTATGGAACTGCCACACACCAAAAACAATGCAATGGATGAAGAAGCTGACTACAGAATAGACATATATTACAAAGCTGATGATTTCATATGATTCTTTGCACTCCTGTTATAACCCGAACAACTTGAAACACTACCAAGGTAGACATCACCCACCAGGTACAGCCAGCCAACCTGACGCTAACTTTTCCAATCAAGCGCACCCACTTTCAATAATTCAATCCACCAACAAACGAACGGCTGCCACTGGCTCAGGCACGCTGTCCCAAAACCAATCCCTCCCACGGACACACGCGATACAAAGCACTTCCCTGCCGACCAGATACTAATCTCCAAGGTACGCGCTCACACCGGAAGAGGCTCTGATGGGAAGTCGGCCAATCAGCGCTAACCTCGTGGTAGTCCTGACGGACAGGGATGATTTCGTTCGTGAGGTGGGCACCGTTGTTCCGGAGACTGCCCTTTTTCCCACGGGTTGGGAGAGAATGGTGGCGCGTACGTGCGCGTGTGCACCTCACCCCCATCCCCCACCCCCTCCACACACACACACACACACACACACACACACACACACACACACATACACAAGCTGTTCCAATATCAGATCTGCCCAAATGTTTGTTAGTTTTTGTTTTGTGTTTTGGTTTTTTGTTCATATTTTATTTTGTTTTTGTTTTTGCTTTTGTTTTATTGTTGTTTTTTGGGCTTTTTGTTGGTTTTGTTTTGTTTTGGGAGGCTCGTTTTCTAATTGTGTTTTGTTTTGTTTTGTTTGTTTCGTGATTTGTGCGATATTTTTTTCTATTTTGGCAAAGAGCTGTGCACATGGGTGGTTTGCATGTGAAACTTTCGCTCCCTCCCCCAGCCCCACCCCCTGTTCCCACCTCCTCTATGTCTCTCTCTCTCTCTCTCTATGTCTCTCTCTCTCTCTCTCTCTCTCTCTCTCTCTCTCTCTCTCTCAGATAGCATTTAGAAAAGGCGTGTTTCTTGGTAACAACAACGTTTGTCAACAATGGTTCTAAACTGGAAGTGGTTGACGGATGTTGTTATCTGGGCTTAACTTTACAACAATGATTAGTGCCAGGTTTGCTGCTAAACTTGTAAGTCATAAAAGGGGGAATGCTGTTGTACAATTGCACAAGGTCTTCAACGGGTATGAAGAAATGACTGCAAATACGTTCTTCCAGATATTAAATTTTGATACTTTGACTATTTCCAGCTGAAAATTCGGTTGACAAAATGTTTAGCTTTCAGTGCCTTATTTGGTCAGAAGCCTTTCACTGTTCTTTGTTGGAAAAACCCAGATCTCTCAGTATCTAATCGGCACCAGCCAGAAAGCTTACCACAAGGAGGGGCAATCAGTCACGCCTGTAGTGGGTGTTATTTTTAGCTCCCCTCTCGGAGATTCAAAGGTTGCTTTGAAAATGGTGATGGACGAAACACAACCTAGCCCAGTCAGCGTAAAATGGCAGCGTGTTGAAGAATGGTGTGTATACTTTCTTTCAATAATTTGCACGACAGATTTTGTTCAATGATTTTTACCCCTCCACGACTACTAATCGCTTCATGCACAGGAAAAAGAAGACAGAACAGTGACAGGATGGATTAAGCCCTGAAATATTATTGTTTGTTAGATTATTCCGAAATATGGGGATTAAACAGACAGGAACATATTTTTTGTCTTAAGTTCACACGATGGCGAGCAAAGGATTTCTGCAGTACGGGTAAGGATTCCCAACATAATGGGTTGAAGTGACTTTGTTAGATATCGGCTTTAAGTCAGTTCATGTACAAATTAATTTCGATATTGATTGAAGCCTGTACCAATGGATAATAACAGACTTCATAAGAATGCTTATGAGGCGCTACATGAACTGGATAGAAATGGTTGGGCTTCAAAATGAAAGAAAATTTTGTGTACATCTGGCTATAACATTATGTAGTCCAAGAATGGTTAGGGACCTTCAGAGGCAAAGATAGAATGGAAAATTACAGATCAGTCTCCATCAGTGGTATAGCTGCACTAACACAAAAAATACAATGTTCTGTCTCTCAGTATTAATGTACATTGGTAAATTGACATCCAGGTTTAAAATGTCTGTTTTGTACAGGAAGAGTCCAGTTTTGCAAGAGTACTTTGTACGCCGATCTAAGGATGAAGTTTTGAAATGGTCAGCCCATGAACCACTTTATTACTGTTCGGACCAACAGAAAGCAACCACACGCAGAATCCGTCTTTATACATTTTCCATTTCGTCAATAGGAGGAAGAACGAATTTAACTGGTGTGGCC
>NC_134904.1:41719147-41721647 GCF_041734735.1 Babylonia areolata | reverse complement strand
TGTCTCGTCACTGACTTCAAAGAGAAACGTAACTAGCGGTGTAATTAACAATTAATCATGTGATCAGCAGATAGTGGAGGAAAATGTAGTAATTTTATGATGAATGATGTGATTAGCAGATAGTGAGGGGAAAATGCAATACGTTTGTAATAAATGCTCGATTTTTTTCCGCAATAAATGATGCCGGTGATGATCCTCCTTCACGCCTGGCATTGCCACATACAGTACAGGTCCCTTCCGTCATGTCCTCTTTGTTCTCCCTATGGGCAGGAAGAAGGCCAAGAAGGAAGACAAAGAGCAAAGAGATTTTATTTCGCCAATGTTAGAAAACACGGAACAACAAAGAAAAGAAAGTAAGAAAGAAAGAAAAACAAAGAAAGAACATCTTTTAAGGCACTCCGAAACAAACGAACGAACAAAGAAGAGAAAGAGACAAAAAGAAAGCCCGTCTAAGAACACATGTGGGAGACGTTACAAGAACACATGTGGGAGACGTTACAAGAAAAGAACACATGTGGGAGACGTTACAAGAACACATGTGGGAGACGTTACAAGAACACATGTGGGAGACGTTACAAGAAAAGAACACATGTGGGAGACGTTACAAGAACAGAACACATGTGGGAGACGTTACAAGAACAGAACACATGTGGGAGACGTTACAAGAACGGAACACATGTGGGAGACGGCGTTAAAAGAACACATGTGGGAGAAGACGTTAAAAGAAAAAAACACATGTGGGAGAAGGCGTTAAAAGAACACATGTGGGAAAAGACGTTAAAAGAACACATGTGGGACAAGACGTTAAAAGAACACATGTGGGAGAAGGCGTTAAAAGAACACTTGTGGGAGAAGGCGTTAAAAGAACACATGTGGGAGAAGGCGTTAAAAGAAAAAAACACATGTGGGAGAAGGCGTTAAAAGAAAAAAACACATGTGGGAGAAGGCGTTAAAAGAAAAAAACACATGTGGGAGAAGGCGTTAAAAGAACAGAACACATGTGGGAGAAGACGTTAAAACAACAGAACACATGTGGGAGAAGACGTTAAAAGAACAGAACACATGTGGGAGAAGACGTTAAAAGAACAGAACACATGTGGGAGAAGACGTTAAAAGAACAGAACACATGTGGGAGAAGACGTTAAAACAACAGAACACATGTGGGAGAAGACGTTAAAACAACAGAACACATGTGGGAGAAGACGTTAAAAGAACAGAACACATGTGGGAGAAGGCGTTGAAGGAAAAGAACAGGAAAAACAAGACAAACAAAGAAAAAAGATGCCACGAAAGACAACACACACACACACACACACACACAGAGAGAGAGAGAGAGAGAGAGAGAGAGAGAGAGAGAGAGAGAGAGAGAGAAAGTGAGTGACAAACTTACAAAACCGAAAACAATTTGAGCTGGTCTCATTTACATGTGTTTTTGTTGTTGTTGTGCTTATTTGGTCGTGTTTTGGTTTGTTTGTTTGTTGTTTTTTGTTGTTATTGTTGTTGGTGGTGGGGTTTTTTTGTTTGGTTTTTTTTTTGTTTTGTTGTTGTTGTTGTTGTTGTTGTTCTTTGTTTGTTTGGTTGGGTTTTTTTGGGGGGGTTGTTTTGTTGTTTGTTGTTGTTGTTTTTCGTTTGGGAGGGGGGGGGGTTGCTTTCATATGGTTTGGCTTGTTGGTTGTTTTTGCTGGTTTACTTCACTGAAAAAGGAAGGGGTGAGAGGCAGACAAAACCACATCCTGCAACAGCCACAGAGACAGACAATGGACAAGGAGCCTGCTAGTAAGCACTTGGACATTTTCTTTCTTTGAAGACCTTTCTTTCTTTCTTTCTTTCTTTCTTTCTTTCTTTCTTTCTTTTTTCTTTCTTTCTTTCTTTCTTTCTTTCTTTCTTTCTTTCTTTCTTTCTTTCTTTCTTTCTTTCTTTCTTTCTTTCTTTCTTTCTTTTCTTTTTCCCCCCAAAAAACCACAGAACAATGGGGCCGCAACTGGCAGAAGAAATACAGTCGGCCTTCCTGCTGAAGACAGGCAGCGGTTGGCAAAGTGGACAAATGTTTATTATTGCAGAAAGATCAGGTGGGAAAGGAAGCGCCGGGTATTCTCTCTCTTCTACACTCCCCACCCCCACCCCCACACCCCACCCCTTGCCCTTCCGCTCCTTCTCTGTCTCAGTCCCTATCTCTCTCTGTCTGTCTGTCTGTCTGTCTGCCTCTCTGTCTGTCTGTCTGTTTCTCTCTCTCTCTCTCTCTCTCTCTCTCTCTCTCTCTCTCTCTCTCTCTCCCCTTCTCGCCATGTCTCTGTCCGTCTGTCTCCCCATCTCTCTCTCCCTCTCTCTCTGTATCTATCTATCTATCTGTCATTTTTGTGGGCTGTTTTGTTTTGTATTAGGTCCATTTAATTGTTTTTGCCCTCAGTCTCTCTCTATCTGTGTGTGTGTGTGTGTGTGTGTGTGTGTGTGTGTGTGTGTGTGTCCTGTTTCTTTTTGGATTCTTCTTTGTTTGTTTTGG
>NC_134904.1:41651647-41709147 GCF_041734735.1 Babylonia areolata | reverse complement strand
GTGGAAAGTTTAAAGCGGTGACTTGTTTTTATTGGGGGTTTTATGTTGTTGTTTTTTTGGGGGGATTAACTCTTGTAGTAGGTATTAACGTGGCGATAGCCTTGAGATGGCCTTGGTGGTCGGCGAGGCTCTAAGCACCATCATTTCATTTGGATCAGTCCTGACGCTTTGACTACACACCCTTGAAACCGGCGGACTTCAAACTGACAACAAAGTGACACACTTTCATGCGTCATCTCAGCTCGCATCAAAGTCTCCGATGTCGACAGACTCACGGGGGGGACTATCGCTGGGGGTGGAGGAGGGAGGTTGGCGCGGAGGGGTTGGGGGGTGTGGTGCTGTAATCCACTTCTTGAGAGACGCTCACTCAGTCTGGCTCCAAGGCTGACAGGGCCAGTGTTTTTTTTGTTCTCTTTTGTTTTCAACCTGAAATGATTTTTCGTTTGTGGGCACGACTGTAGACGACACTAAGCTGATTTGATTGGATTTGATTTCAACAAGAAGTAGCGACCCTGATTTTTTTTTTCCCCGAACCTTTTCAGGACACCCGCGGCGTTATCAAGCCCCCCCCTGAACCGATCCTTTTCTCACATAGGAAGCAGACGACACGCGCGAGGAATCAGCGCGCCATCTGTCTTCCGGTCTGTCTCTTAAAAGGGAGACCATTCCTCGCCCCCATTGTGACAGCGTAAGATGCCATCGGCGGCGCGGCGACACCCCGGGGGTGGAAGGAGAGGTGGGTGGGGAGGAGGAGGGGGAGGAGGAAAGGGAGGAGAGTGGAGAAAGATTCCTCCTTTGGTTGTCAAGTTATCGGATGGAATGTCCCAACTGAACAGTCTCCCGGGCGGTCAAGCAGGGCACTGACGCAGAACCGTCTTCAGAAGAGAAGTTCCGAAGTCAGGATTCCCAGGCGGTTTCCTGGTCTCGCCGCTGATGGCGGTCACACCTCTGAGAAATTCCCGTATATAGTCTGCCCGTCCTATCTCCTGCAGAGAAGCACGAGCAATCCTGAAGAGCCAGTTCAGACAGCAATGGAGAAACAAACACCAAGCTGGATCGGAGGACGATGCTCTCTGGACCACACAGAGTACAGCAAGTAGTTCTCTTCCGACTGATAAATGGACATTGTAGGCTCCTTTCCCACCTCTACAGACTGAGAACTGGACATTGTAGGCTCCTTTCCCACCTCTACAGACTGTGGACATTGTAGGCTCCTTTCCCACCTCTACAGACTGAGAACTGGACATTGTAGGCTCCTTTCCCACCTCTACAGACTGAGAACTGGACATTGTAGGCTCCTTTCCCACCTCTACAGACTGAGAACTGGACATTGTAGGCTCCTTTCCCACCTCTACAGACTGAGAACTGGACATTGTAGGCTCCTTTCCCACCTCTACAGACTGAGAACTGGACATTGTAGGCTCCTTTCACACCTCTACAGACTGAGAACTGGACATTGTAGGCTCCTTTCCCACCTCTACAGACTGAGAACTGGACATTGTAGGCTCCTTTCACACCTCTACAGACTGAAACTGTCTCCTACTGACGAATGCCCACGTGACACGGGTTCGCAGACACCAGAGCATTTGCCTCAGTTCTGCCCAACCTTTGGTGTACTGAGGAGGTAAACCTGGCCCTGTGCGGTGGAAGCCCACGAGAAGCTCTGGGGACCACCTGCTGCACTGCAGAGGACGGCGGACTTCGCGCTGCAGACCAGACCGGATGGACCATCTGCAGCATGACCTTGGGAACGGAACGCAGAAGAAGAGAAGACAATGACCCACGGTCTGTTTCTGATTGCAGTGGAAAAGACACCAACTCTTGTCCATTGCACTGTAAAGCAATATACATTACCTTAATGACCTACGGTCTGTTTCTGATTGCAGTGGAAAAGACACCAACTCTTGTCCATTGCACTGTAAAGCGATATACATTACCTTAATGACCTACGGTCTGTTTCTGATTGCAGTGGAAAAGACACCAACTCTTGTCCATTGCACTGTAAAGCAATATACATTACCTTAATGACCTACGGTCTGTTTCTGATTGCAGTGGAAAAGACACCAACTCTTGTCCATTGCACTGTAAAGCAATATACATTACCTTAATGACCCACGGTCTGTTTCTGATTGCAGTGGAAAAGACACCAACTCTTGTCCATTGCACTGTAAAGCGATATACATTACCTTAATGACCTACGGTCTGTTTCTGATTACAGTGGAAAAGACATCAACTCTTGTCCATTGCACTGTAAAGCAATATACATTACCTTAATGACCTACGGTCTGTTTCTGATTACAGTGGAAAAGACACCAACTCTTGTCCATTGCACTGTAAAGCAATATACATTACCTTAATGACCCACGGTCTGTTTCTGATTGCAGTGGAAAAGACACCAACTCTTGTCCATTGCACTGTAAAGCAATATACATTACCTTAATGACCCACGGTCTGTTTCTGATTGCAGTGGAAAAGACACCAACTCTTGTCCATTGCACTGTAAAGCAATATACATTACCTTAATGACCCACGGTCTGTTTCTGATTGCAGTGGAAAAGACACCAACTCTTGTCCATTGCACTGTAAAGCGATATACATTACCTTAATGACCTACGGTCTGTTTCTGATTACAGTGGAAAAGACATCAACTCTTGTCCATTGCACTGTAAAGCAATATACATTACCTTAATGACCTACGGTCTGTTTCTGATTACAGTGGAAAAGACACCAACTCTTGTCCATTGCACTGTAAAGCAATATACATTACCTTAATGACCCACGGTCTGTTTCTGATTGCAGTGGAAAAGACACCAACTCTTGTCCATTGCACTGTAAAGCGATATACATTACCTTAATGACCTACGGTCTGTTTCTGATTACAGTGGAAAAGACACCAACTCTTGTCCATTGCACTGTAAAGCAATATACATTACCTTAATGACCTACGGTCTGTTTCTGATTACAGTGGAAAAGACACCAACTCTTGTCCATTGCACTGTAAAGCAATATACATTACCTTAATGACCCACGGTCTGTTTCTGATTGCAGTGGAAAAGACACCAGCTCTTGTCCATTGCACTGTAAAGCAATATACATTACCTTAATGACCCACGGTCTTTTTCGGATTGCAGTGGAAAAGACACCAACTCTTGTCCATTGCACTGTAAAGCAATATACATTACCTTAATGACCTACGGTCTGTTTCTGATTGCAGTGGAAAAGACACCAACTCTTGTCCATTGCACTGTAAAGCAATATACATTACCTTAATGACCTACGGTCTGTTTCTGATTGCAGTGGAAAAGACACCAACTCTTGTCCATTGCACTGTAAAGCAATATACATTACCTTAATGACCTACGGTCTGTTTCTGATTGCAGTGGAAAAGACACCAACTCTTGTCCATTGCACTGTAAAGCAATATACATTACCTTAATGACCTACGGTCTGTTTCTGATTGCAGTGGAAAAGACACCAACTCTTGTCCATTGCACTGTAAAGCAATATACATTACCTTTAGCGTCCGAGTTGAAAAAAACAAACAAATATTTATTCATCACTTTCATTACTTCCGGAGTCGCCATCGTCATAATCCACAACACAGACACTAGTACAGTAGATAGCAGATATTAGTGTCTATGTCCACACAATCACTGATCGTCGTCTCCGACAACTGAAGTTGTCAAAAGCGTTGGAATCATCGTCATCGTCGTGAACGTTCCAATGTCACCATCGTCATTAACCTTCTCTTTTTTTGGGGGGGGGGGGGGGGGGGGGGGGGGGGGGGGGGGGGGGGGGGGTTGTTTTTTTGTTTTGTTTTGTTTTGTTTTTTGTTCTTGGTTGTTTGTTTTTGTTTGTTTTTTTGTTGTTTGTGTGGGGGTTTTTTTTGTTTGTTTGTTTGTTTTTGGTTGTTTTTGGTTGTTGTTTTTCTTCATTTCCACCATAATAATCATTGATGATAATCGTCATCATGTACTTCGTCATTTCTTGAACATGATCGGTGGCTCCACGCCGGTACACCGGAATCCGATGACAGTGTTCAGTAATAAATCATGAACGGTTCCCTCAACATTACTGGCAGGAAATGTGCGCTGCGAACTTCCTCTGTTCTGTCTGTCTCTTTACACTCTTTTCCCCGCAAAGCTGCTGCCCACGATTGGTGATGTCAAGAATACAAAGAAAACACGAAGACGAAACATGCAATTCAGGATTTATATAGGAACTAATAAATGACGAATAGACGAAATATAGATTTCTCTGTGTGAAATTCGGGCTGTTGTCCCCAGGGAGAGCGCGTCGCAACACTACAGCGCCACCCTTTTTTTTCTGTTTTTTCCTGCGTACAGTTTTATTTGTTTTTCCTATTAATTGGATTTTCTACAGAATTTTGCCAGGAACAACCCTTTTGTTGCAGTGGGTTCTTTTACGTGCGTTAAGTGCACGCTGTACACGGGACCTCGGTTTATCGTCTCATCCGAATGACTAGCGTCCAGACCACCACTCAAGGTCTAGTGGAGGGGGAGAAAATATCGGCAGCTGAGCCGTGATTCGAGCCAGCGCGTTCAGATTATCTCGCTTTCTAGGCGGACGCGTTACCTCTAGGCCATCACTCCACATTGATCTTCTATTCTCCATTCAGTGTTCAAGTTTGACAAAATCCTATACCAGAGTAGGCTCTCAAGGCTGATCAGCATGTTGGGTTTCTAAGAAGATCGGGTATCTGCTCTTCTTTCTTTCTGTTTCTTTTAACAGCAGGTGTAGGGAAGCGTAGATGGATCACTCCGCGCGCTTTGTATTTATCTATTATTTATTTACTTTTTTTATGTTTGTTGTTGTTGTTGTTGTTTTGTTTGGGGTTTGTTTTGTTTTTTTGTTTGTTTGTTTGTTTTTGTTTTGTTTTTTTGTGTTTTGTTGTTGTTGTTGTTGTTTCTTTTTTGGGGGGGTTGTTTTGTTTTTGTTTTGTTTTTTGTTTTGTTTTTTGTCGTTGTTTTTGTTGTTGTTGTTTTTTTTTGTTGTTGTTTTTTTTGTTTTGTTTTTTTTGCTTTTGTTTGTTTTTTGGGTTTTTTTCTCAAAACCTAACTAAGCGCGTTGGGTTACGCTGCTGGTCAGGCATCTGCTTAGCAGATGTTGTGTAGCGTATATTGGATTTGTCCGAACGCAGTGACGCCTCCTTGAGCTACTAATACTGACACTGATACTGACACCACCTTGAAATTGAAAACTGGGACTGATCTTTGAACGTTATGTTTGAAGATCCAAGAGGATGCAAAGGAGGTTAAAATGTGTGCACAGAGACAAACCTGGGTGTGGCAGTACACGGGGGACATGGGATGCCACAGAAACGGTACAGAAGATGGGGCAGCAAAAAATGAATAAATAAATAAATAAATAAATAAGCGAAATTTGCTGTGGTTAGTTCTGCTTTGTCACCGAACCATCATCAAATGAGCACCAACACTGGGAGGTCCTGGGAAAAGTTACCTGTGAAGATGTTCCTTTCGTCTTCAGTTTGACTTAACCCTTTCAGCGCCAGTCAATTTAGAGTACAAAATTCCCTTGTAGTATAAACACAGAAAAGACAGTTACTAAGAATAGTTGGGGATTCCCAGACCAACGAATGGTCACCTTTCAGTGACATGGGTCCTCTACCACGCCTGTGCATAAATACGAGCCTGGCGGTGAAAGGGTTAAACCGCTCGGATCTTATACTATGCTGATGAGCGTATTGTCCCGCGCTGACTGACCCACCAGTTCAACATGCAAGTGGTGAGATTCATTTGTCACCTGCGTTGGTGGATGCGTGTGGATAAATCGGTATGTTCGTTCGTTCGTTCGTTCTTTTGCTTAACGTCTATCCACATTTGTGATTTTAGACGAAAATCTGTCATCTCCCCCACCCCACCCATGCCTTAAATCATCACCACTTTCCCTGCTCTCTCCTCAATTAGCATTTTAAAAAAATAAATAAATAAACAAATAAAACAAAATAACTAGTCAACCAGTAGAATTACAACAAAGAGCCAATTGGGCTCCTACTTAAATCGGTGTGTGTGTGTGTGATGTGTTGTATGTGTGTGTGTGTACGCGTGTGATTTGTAGTGCGTGTGTGTGTGTTGTGTGTGTATGCGCGCTTGTGTGTGTGTGTGTGTGTTTGTGTATGTGTGTGTGCGTGTGCACGTGTGTGTTGTGCGTGTATGTGTGTGTGTGTGTGTGTGTGTGTGTGTACGCATGTGATGTGTAGTGCGTGTGTGTGTGTGTATGCGCGCTTGTGTGTGTGTGCGTGCGTGTGCGTGTGTGTGAATAGAATAGAATAGATTTTATTGTTATGAAACCGTAAGGTTTATAAGACACAAGGGCAATGGTAAATAAATGAATGAATGAAAAACACACAATTAATCAGTCAGTTAATGCAGTAAATTGCAGCAGCATCCATAAACAAATTTTCCTAATCTTGTTTGTATATATTCATCATCTGTTAGCATCACCTGACTGGAAATATTTCCTGTGTTATTCAAATTTTGAATATCTTTTTAAAATTGTGTGTTTGTGTGTGTGTGTGTGTGTGTGTGTGTGTGTGTGTGTGTGTGTGTGTGTGTGTGTGTGTGTGCGTGCGTGTGTGTGCGTGCGTGTGTGTGTGTGTGTGTGTGTGTGTGTGTGTGTGTGTAGGCCTACGTTTTCCAAGTTGTGGTGCAGTTCATATGTCCTGAATGTTTAAAAGTCACTGTCACTTTTTTCAGTTCACCAATCAACCAAGACACAACGTGCACCAAGGACCAGAAAACAAATCACACATGGAAAGCGTGTGGCATAGATAAAAATGATGAAATGCAAAAGTAGTTTTGAAAGATGTAACAAACTCAAAGCCAGGCCCTAGTAACTGATGTAACTCCTAACTGATCACATTCACAGAAGCCTTTAGCCCTGTCTTTCGTTCTTTGATGTTGATGTTCCAGTCATTTTAGGAACGCGTGGGGTCCTTCACATAAAGAGCAGCTCCAAGCTACACAACTTTGTGGCTTGTATCGTATATATCTTCGTGTACATCGTGTTTGTGAATCAATCTTTCAACCATTTCCCTTTGTGCGGTAGAGCTGGGGGGGGGGGGGGGGTTGTTATGCATGTCACTCAGTCTTACCCTCGATCCCCAATGTTTGGGGGTCGGGGGGGGGGGGGGGGGGGGCGGGGGGGCGTCGAGGGGGTAAATGTGTGTGTGCGAGCGCGCGCTCTATAAAATATAAGCGTGCAGATACGTACAAGTGTGTGTGTGTGTGTGTTTGCTCTAATGAATATAAGCGTGCAGATACCTACATGTGTGTGTGGAAGTGAGAGAGAGACAGGCAGACAGACAGTGTAGTTTGGATGGCGTGCATTGCAGAGAAGCAAATCGCTCATGCCATAAATCGTGAAACAAGGACGAGTACTCTTTATATTGTTCATAACACAGTCAGTGATGATTGTTTCCCTTTAATTTTCATTCATTCTTTCCGATTTAGTGACGTTAGTGTGTGTGTTTGTTGTGTGGGGGTGGGTTTGCGTGTATGTGTGAGTGTGTGGAAGTGTGTGTGAGTGTGTCTGTTTGTGTAATATGTATGTGTGTTGAATGTGTGTGTGTGTGTGTGTGTGTGTGCGTGTGTTCCTTTGGTTGTTTTTGTTTTTTAAATATTTGTCCTGTGCAGGCATGTTTGTGTGTGCTTAAGTGTGCATGTGTGTGCGTCTATGTGTGCGTTTACATGTGAATGTGTTCTTTCTTTGTTGTGTATCTGTTCACACTGCAAATCATAACACACACACTGACACACACACACTGATACACACTGACACACACACATTCAAACACTCACAGATACGACTTGATATAACCAAGAACAAAAAGAGCAGTTGTTTCTTGTTCACTTTACCATTTCAAAATTCTGACTTTGACACACACACACAGACAGATGCACACATTTTGACAGACACGAGAGAGACAGACGGGAGAGAGACAGACAGATGCATGCAAGCGCGCGCGCGCACATCATCATCATGGCCTGGCTTCGCTGACGAAGATCTAGGAAGGGCGTTGTCCACGTCTGATGCAGGCACGCTCATGGCTGACAAGGCCAATGCGGGAAAAGCAGAGTCGGCCGCAGCGGTTGCAAGGGAAAGTCTGGTCTGGGTTCGCGGCTGCAGCGTCGTGGTTCTTCCTCCTCCTGCGTTTGTCCTCAAGGCTGGCCCTGCGGTTGTTTTCGAAGGAGGAGACAGCTTGGTGGATGGTGCGTCGCCAGGTCTCTCGATCAGCGGCTACTGCGGACCACTGGCGATGGTCAATGTGACAGGCACCGAGAGCTTTCTTCAAGGAGTCTTTGTATCTCTTCTTGGGTGCTCCTCTGTCACGGTGGGCTCCTCTGTCACGCGCGCGCGCACACACACACACAAACTAACGCCACAAAGAGCAGTTGGTCTGTTCCATCTGATTTATTACACCTCACCAAACACACACACACGGATGGACTCAACATCAAGACTCAACACCACAGCACAACACAGGTCACAGGTACACACTGCAGTCCACACAAAACACCGCCCTTTCTACACATGACCACACGGCTACTTCTTTTCTCCCATGTCATCGATGTCGTCTTCATCAATCTGAAACAAACAAGCAATGCTTTTACAAGTTTGTGAGCTACACATTACAAATACTTGGCATTGTTCGTATGTATGTGTGTGTGTGTGTGAGAGAGAGTGTGAGTGAGTATGTGTGTGTGTGTGGTTCTGATTTTTTCTAAGACCTTAAGGGAAATTGATCTTTTAATAATCTTTTGGTCTTAGTATTTTCATGTGGAGCAGTGGACCAATGGTGATGCGCCCAACTAGGAACTGAGAGTCCGCAGGTTCGAGTCCCAAGTGCAGAGTGCACTTAAAACATGTATACAAAATGTAAAAGAACCCATGGCAACAGAAGGGTTGTGTCTGAAACAATAGTGCCAAAAAACCCAGTTCGACAGTAAAACAAATACACTAGCAGACAGAAAATGACCACACAAAAAATATGGATGGCACTGCACTATGGCAACGTGTTCCGTCTCTGGGGAGAGCAGCCTGAATTTCAAACAGAGAAATCTCTTGTGACAAAAAGTAATACAGTACAATACAATCCAGTATACTGCAATGCAATGCAACACAACACAACTCAACTCAATACAATGGCAAAGACTTCAGAAGCAGACATCACCTGTGGCCATTTTTCAGGCAGGATGTCCAACAGGTCGTACTTGACGTCGCCCTGAATCACAATCTCATCCTCACTGCTCACAGAGGACCCGCAGGAAAATTTGGTTGCAAAAAATTTACTGGCGTCTTTCAGGTCGATTTCTGAAACACACTCCAGGAATTATATCAATGACTTCTTCAATAACTGGTTCAGTCCAGCTGTTACAACAGATATAAACTCTCTCTCTCTCTCTCTTGTTCACACATGGCAAATCAATCCAGAGGTCAGTGTTTCACTGTTTGTCTTTTCTTTTTTTTTTAATTGAATTTCCTCCATCATTTCAAAATAGTCATCACTCTGCCTGTCTCCTGTTCCATGAGAGATCAGTCACTCCAGCATACACACCCCTCACTCTCACGTCACCCCAAAATCACATTATACACATATATGTATGCATGTACACACAAAAACATGCTCATACACACATTTGCTCAAACAAACAAACACACACAGGCACACATACTCACACTTGTACACAAACTAATACACCCACACATAAGCCCCCAAATTCCCACCAAACATTTACACACGCATCATGCTAAATTAGATATGTTTTAAAAACTTGCATGAACGTATCATCACTAGTAATGTAGTATGACACAGACACATATATTCTACCTCAATGCACACACACACACACACACACACACACACACACACACACACACACAGATAAATACACAAAACACACATACTCTAAGATAAAAACACAAACATGCACTAACATTCTCTCTCTCTCTCTCTCTCTCTCTCTCTCAACCATTTTTGTTCTGATTTGTACCCACCATGTCACTAGATCCATACAGCTAATGAAAACAGTTAAGTGTTCAGTGTTCTCTCTCTCTCTGTCTCGACCATTTTTGTTCTGATTTGTACCCACCAACTAGAGCTATACAGCTAATGAAAACAGTTGAGTGTTCACTCTCTCTCTCTCTCGCTCTCTCTCTCTGTCACCAGTCACTCACTCACTCACCGTAAGAGGCCAAGCCGACGACGATGGTGACCTTCTTCTTCTTGCCTCTGCTGGCCGTCCACAGCCGCACGCCTTGTGGCTCCACCTTCTTCTTGGCCTTCATCAGCCCCTTGCCTCCCCTGGTCTGTCGCTTCTTCTTCTCCTCCCCTCCTCCTGCCGCCCCGTCCTCCTTCTTGTCTCCGTCACCTTCGTCATCTCATCACCATCATCATGATAATGTTTATAACAATCATTATAACCACCATCATCACCATTATAATAGTAATACTAACAATAATAATAATGATGATGAAGATAACAGTAACAAATGCATTCATATGGTACTTATCTCCTTCGTCATCTGATCATCATCATAATAATAATCATAATAATATGTTAAAATATGGATAATAATAATAATGATGATGATGATGATGATGATAGTAGCAAATGTATCAATTAAGTGCCAGTCTCCTTTCTCATCTCATAATTAATAGGAAGAAGAAAAAAAAAGAAATAACAATAATAATAATAATAATAATAATATCAATAAAGATTATAACAATAATATATGTATTTACATAACACTCAATCTTGTGCGGAAACAAATCCAAGCACTTTCACTTGCATGCACAACTGAGTATACTCTGAATGGAAGGGATGCAAGACAAAGCTTACAAATGCAAGTAGATAGAAGGCTGTTGAAACTACGGATGGAAGGACACACACACACACACTCTGTATAAACTATAGACAGAAGGACACACACACACACACGCACAGACACACCTATTCACACACACTATGACACACACACACACACACACACACACACACACACACACACACATGCATGCACATGCACACACACACACACACACACAGAGATGAGTGCACATAAACTGGAATGTGCTATGGAGGAGAGTTCTCTGGGTATTACCTTTGGTGACTGACAGTTTTTCAAATTCCTTGGGGAGGTTCTTCTGAAGCCATTCCTTGCACTTGTCAGAATTGACGTAATACTCACAGTACTGAAAACAAAAGCTGTGGCAATAAATCTATAAAACAGTGTCATGAAAATGGTACTGATTAATCAAATAAACTTCTAAAAAAATGAAATTAGATAACCTAATCTTAACTAAAATAATGAAACAAATTGACTAAACTAACCTTAAGTAAAATAATCAAAACAAAAAAAATACAACTATTCTAAAATGAACCACCTGCACATCCGCTTATATGTGCACCCAAACATACACACACCACACACTTTTTAGCCTTCACATTAGCCTTCACACACACACACACACACACACACACACACACACACACACACACACACACACACACAACTATTTTCAAACATGTTAACATGGAATTTATACTCACCTCTATTGGCATAGTGCATTCTGAAACACAAAGGAAACAATTTTGTATTGACTTCATGCACAACCAATGATTTGGCAAATAATCAAAGTTAAACTGTTAAAGTTAACAGTTCAAACTCAGTCATCCTTCACAGTATAAACTTTCTTCACATTAACTGTCTCTGACTGGGGGGGGGGGGGGGGGGGGATCCAAAACAAAAAATCAAATGTGTTGCTTAAAACTTTTGACATGGCAAAAATAATCTGAATTCAGCAAATTGTACAATTCTTGTAAGACCATATGCCACTGTTCAAATGGGTGCATGCATAAGTTTTTTTTTGTGTGAGTGTGTGTGTGTGTGTGCGCACGCGCAAGTGTGTCTGTAAGTGTGTGTGTGTCACCATGTATATAGTATGTACATGTGTGCATGTGTCTCCACAGATGCAGTCATCAATGCTACATGTGTGACAATGTCACAATGTGAGAATGCAAAGTAAACCATAATCATTGTTTGTCAGTGTTTCACTTTCAGCTGAGTGTATGCAGTCACACAAATTCACTTGTCAGTGTTTCACAATCTCTACATCAAACTATTAAAAAAAAAGAAATAATATATACATATAAAGTTTAAATAATATATACATATAAAGTTTATGCCTGTATGTTACTATGGTTGTGTTTACTACTAGATTCTTGATGTGTGTCTTAGCAGAGACTGAATTTCCCATGTGAGGGATTAACAAAGTAATATAGTATTGTACTGTATTGTGTTGTTTTGTTTTGTTATTGTATTGAAAGTAAACTGAATCCTCTTCTCACCTCCACAGTATACAACCCGAACTGGGTAGCTGACCCCTTTCTGTGGACCATCGTAGGTCAGGAACTGTCGCTCAACTGGTCCTTCTGCTTCCGCCATGATTGTTTCAGTCACTGATTCTTGCTGCAAGGGGTGAGACCACGTTAAGATTCACGACAAAGAAAGATCAAAAAAGTGTGAAAAAACGCATTCAGTTACAACCAAAATGTGATAGATTTGACAATACCGATTCAGTACAATTCATAAAATCTTAATATATCCGAGTCAGACACCCAACACTCAGGCAACAGTCACATGCTTCAGTTATTATAATCAAGTTATTGAGTAATTAATACAAAACAGCCTGGACAAGAGAAATGTCCTGGGTTGAAGGCCCTGAATGAAAACGACATCTGACTTTTTCATCAGTTTACTGTTACATAGTATTTTGTATTCATACTTTGTATTTCTTTTTATCACAACAGATTTCTCTGTTAAGAGATTACTGGATTACCACTGATGAGATTTGTCCACCCTCCACCAACTCGAATGCCACAGCAAGTAGGTATGTGGCACCTACACAATAAACAGACCAGATGATAATCACGGGGAGAGTTTTCCTTGTCTCATCTAGGCTCTAAAGCAGTGATCAAGGGAAGAACTCAACAGTGCAAGTAAGAAATAATCTGGCACGTGGGTGGAAATAATATACGAGACAGATCAAAAAATGACAACAGCCGACATTACGGACGAAAGATGAAAACGAAACCGCTGAATCAAAATCGTGCTGAGGCAAACATGTTGTAGAAAGTCAAGTCAAAACATTTCTGCGACCAACAAACTTTTTAGTAATAAAACTTTTTACCATACTGAAAGTGAGACAGCACAGATTGAGACTTGAGACCGAGAGCGACATGTTTTTCTTTAACTTTCTTCTTCTTCTTCCGGTGATGTCCAACTGCTAACCTTGGCAATTACTGACATTTGGAGAAGCTGTGCACCATGTCAGTATCAGAGGAAGAGAGAGAGAAAGAGCGAGGGAGGCTGTTGGCAGAATGGAGGGGGGCCTGGGGGTTGTGCTAATTTGCAGTATACAGCTGTATGCAGAACTGCACCACAGCTGTTAGGCCTTGTCCTTGTCCAGCAAGCTGGAGGCAAGTGGTGCCCCAGGGCACAAATTTTGTGAGGGGGGGTATGGGTGGGGGAGGAGGTTGGGGGCTGGTCGGGGGGGAGGGTGTAGGTGGAGGGTTAGGGGGGTGGGAGGGGGGCTTCACGGATGAATGAAGTCTACTGCTTGGACACCCTCCGGAGGAAGATGCCCAGGGCTGGGGACTAGACAGCGCTACTTTAACAGACGACTGTTCATTAAAGAAAACTTTTTACCTGTGACAAAATAAGTAAACACTTACTTTAACCAAACAGTCTGGTGATTAGAAACAAAAATAATCACTGTGAAGCCCGCATAACTTACCGAGTCAGCATGCGAGGACTAACCGGAAACTAAAGTTAAACAAAGCTACCCCGGTAAATAAATCTAACAAAAATAACAAGAACACAATCCAGTTCAGAATTGAGCTGTTTGACTATAGTATATATTTTGTTATTGATTGTTTATTTATCTTTTTGAGTAAAGTTTTTACTTGTGATATTCTGAATATTTACTATTTTCTTAATACATTAATGATGTTTTATTTACACAAAGCTGTCGATATACAAAATGCACTGGTCGTTTATTCGGATAGTGCTTTATCGAGAAACGGCCATACCATGTTGCGCCAGATGGCAGAAGCAGACGACAAGCCGTGGGGCACGCACACTGGATTCTTTCAAAGTTTTGTCACGGTCAGAAACGACCGGGCTTTTATATGTATTGTGTCTCATTGAATGTATGTTAATCAGCAATGATTCGGGAAAGTGATCTGAGCATCACTGGCAATTTTCCAGTGAAAGACGGGAAACTGCAGGAGTTTCTTGATGCAGCAACAGTCTGGATCAACAAGCCACATGTCGCGAACAAAAGGTTGAGTGGGACAAAAATTGTCCAGATCAGAACTGCAGATTCACTGAACACTGTAGACGAAATGTTGAAGATTTTTTTGTCAAATAAAAGTCAAAACACTGCTTCTGACTGTGGGAAGACGCACAGTTTGGAAGTTGATCTCAGAGGAAACGAGGAAAAGTTTGTGATAATTGTTCGAGAGTTGCATCCAAAACAGCTGAAAGCATTCCCAGTTCTCTTGGAGGCTGTCATCTATGGTGGGTAGAGTATGTTGTAGTATGACACATGTGTGCAGTAGTGTCATCTATGGTGGGTAGAGTATGTTGTAGTATGACACACATGTGTGCAGTAGTTGATTACTTTTGCTTTTGATATTATCGGTCATCCAGTGATGGATCAACAACCTGTGAGCAGAGGCAGTACATGTGTTGTTAATTGTGTGTGTGTGTGTGTGTGTGTGTGACTTTGTGTAAAAGCATTTTAGTGTGTGTGTGTGTGTGTGTGTGTGACTTTGTATGAAAGCATTTTGAAAGCTTATTAACTTGCTTACATGATACTATGTTTATGAGATTAATCATCATCATGAGTGTCATCATCTTCAGTATGGTTAAAGATGTTCTGGAAGGACCCCCACACAATCACACATGCAGGGTGGAGTTGGGGTGCAAAAAAAGCAGAACTGACAGTGGGGCAGTGAAACATCATCATTAGATAATATGAAATATGTCCACAGAAAATGTGGAAATTATATTTCGCTCTGTGTTGTAACCTGTTTATACAAGCATGTATGTTTGTACAAGCATTATGTCTTTAGATAGATAGATCCCATAGTTAGATCCCATAGTTATTAGTATGTAGACTGACACAGACACACATAGAGAGGGGTAAGTCCCCATAAAAACAAGCTCTTGGGAAGAAAAACATTAACTTGATTATCTATTATATGAAATAGTGTGTCAAAGACAAATGTTTCGATCACAGCATGCTCTTTCTTTTTCTTTTCTTTTTTTCTTTTTTTGTTGTTGTTGTTTTGTTGTTGTTGTTGTTGCTTTGTTTCTGTACAAAGTTGAATATTAATTGCTGTATGACATCCATTCTGACTGACTGCAGATCAGAGTTCACAAAGAGTAACATTCCTTCCCCTCTGCTACACCACCAACACAGCTGAGGAGGGTGACAGCAATGTCTCTTCTGAAGTGGCTTATTGCTTCACTTTCCTTCAGCAGGATGACGGGAACAGGTACTGAAACTTTTAGAAACTAATGTAAAATTCAAAATAGGCATTGTAATTTGTCTCCCTTTCTCTCCCTCTGTGTGTGTTGAAAGTTGGGAGAGGATACATGTACAGGTTACTTATAACAGAAATTGTCACAAGATTTGTGATGTGTGAGAATATTTATCAGTGTGATCATGTCAGACCGTTGTAGTTTCTTCTTAGTTTTGCTTGCTTGCTGACTGGCTGAATAACTTTATTGTTTTATTGGGGGGGGGGGGGTTCCTATTCTTTTTTTTTCCAAGTGAAATACAGGCATCTACACACACAGTTGGCATGTTATACACTTACACAACATAAATATAATGATGAAGTCAGTATACTATATGAATACCATGCTATAAAACAACACAACAAAGGTTTAAGCAAATAAGGCATGAAGATGTCAAATTATAACAGCAAAATGAACATTTTTACATTGAGCTAAACAGTCTCAACTAAGGCATAAAGAACATCAAACTGCAACACTAAAATGAACATTTTTTTACAATAAACTAAAAACATCTGAACTGAAATGCAATTGTATGTAAGGAAAAAAAAGATAAATGAAATGGAACAAAATAAAATAAAGCATCACTTCCATGACCCCCGCAGTACCATACAGCTGAAAATGGAACAAAATGAAATAATCAGTTCCATGACCCCCACAGTACCATACAGCTGAGCTGCAGCAGACCCCAGCCCCAGGAGTCAGGCCGCACGCCCCACGCACACTCCTCGCTGCCCTGGTTGAGGGACACCCTGGCGCCAAAACTGCAGCGCTGGACACAGCAGTCGAACCTGTCCACTGCCATCAGGTCCCTGCGCCTGGTGGGCGTTGACCGCTACGCCAAGCTGTACTCTGAGCTGAAAGACAAGTACGGGGCGGAGCTGGTCAAGGTATGAGATCCGCTTTCATTTTCTCAAGGAGGCATTACTGCATTCAGACAAATCCTATATATATATATATATATATATATATATATATATATGCTGTACCACATCTGCTCGGCAGATACCTGACCAGCAGCATAACCCAACGCGCTTGGTCAGGGCTTGAGTGCATGCTTATAAAATATATTTGTGTAGCTATCAGAGTGGATTTCGTCTACAGAATGTTGCCAGAGGACAAATTATCGTTGCCATGAGTTCTTTCCCTGTGCGCCAAGTGTGTGCTGCACACTGGACCTCAGTTTATCGTCTCATCCAAATGACTAGTGCGCCAAGTGTGTGCTGCACACTGGACCTCAGTTTATCGTCTCATCCAAATGACTAGAATCTAGATGCTCAGTTTGATTTTCCAGTCAAACTTGGGAGAAAGGGCGAGAGCGGGATTTGAACCCACACCCTCACAGACTCTCTTTATTGGCAGCTGAGTGTCTTGACCATTCTGCCACCTTCCTCCTGGTCAAAGTATGAGGAAAAATGAATGCCTGTAGTGTTTTGTTTGTGGAAGACTCGGTGTGTCTGTCAGTTTGACTTCCTCCTTGTCTGTCTGTTGTTTGACATTTTTTTAAAGGTCTGTGTTGGTTATTCTGTCTGACTGTCATTGAATGTTGTGTGAATACATGATTGTTGCTGTGGTAATGTTAGTGTGTGTGTGTGCATTAAATTTATGTGTGGTTGATGTACTAATATATAATGGTGGGTTAGTCTGTGAGTTGGGAATGTGAGAGATTGTGTTTTTCTATATCTGTGACTGTCTGTGCCTGTTAAACTGTCCTTAATTTTCATCTCTTTAATTTCCCTCCAACCCCATGCCTGTCTCTCTTAGTCTCATTCTGTCTTTCTTTCTTTTTCCAAGTTTAATCCATCTTTCTTTTTTCCCATAATTCGTATTGTAACTGTTGATACAATGTATGGTTGACCTGAAGATATGCGATGCATACTCATTTATTCACAAACATGCACATCCATCTCTCTCTCTCTGTCTCTGTCTCTCTCTCTCTCTCTCTCTCTCTCTCTCTCTCTCTCTCTCTCTCTCTCTCTTCTCTTCTCTTCTCTTCTCTTCTCTTCCTGTATGTGGAATATGACTTGTGGATGACTTTTTTTTCCCTTTTTTTCCCCCATTTTTTGCCCAGATGGCTGTAAAAAAAAAAGTAGTAGTGCTTATTCGACTGCCCTCTTGAAATAATGTTTATATCTGTATGTGTGTTTGTTTGTGTGTGTGTGTGTGTCTGTGTGTGTGTGTGTGTATGTGCGTGCATATATTGGGTTGTTTTTAAGAATGAATTGATAATTTATACTATAGACAGATTCTATTGCAATAGTCATTTTCTGATAATACCAGTTTGTTTGTACATATATGATAAATCTCCTTTCTTTCCATAACAGAACTGGACAGAGTCGACAGACCCACAAAAATTTGTTTATGAGGACATTGGGATAGCAGCTTACCTTCTGGTAAATATCATCATTATACTTCAGTGACTTCTCTGTTTTGTTTGTTGGTTGGTTGGTTTTTTGTTTTTTTTATTTTTTCTCAGCTGGTATGTGTTTGACTGATTGGTTACTATTGTTTGTTACATTGTATATCTTTTGTATATCTTGATTCAACACCGACTGTCCTAGAAACCCACTTGGCCGAGAGAGTGGGACGTAACTTGGTCAGAAACTCTCCACTATAATCAGATTCTAGCCCAGATAGATGGGACAGCAGTTGCCTCCTCTGCTGTTGTTATGGTCATCGTCAGACACCACTGATTATCATTGCCTCCTCTGCTGTTCTTATGGTCATCGTCAGACACCACTGATTATCATTGCCTCCTCTGCTGTTCTTATGGTCATCGTCAGACACCACTGATTATCATTGCCTCCTCTGCTGTTCTTTCAGACACCACTGATTATCATTGCCTCCTCTGCTGTTCTTATGGTCATCGTCAGACACCACTGATTATCATTGCCTCCTCTGCTGTTCTTATGGTCATAGTCAGACACCACTGATTATCATACATATCTTGGTTCGAAGCAACATGATACACAACTACTAGTATATATATATATATTGTCGGCTTGGATCAGAATTCCAAATCCATTTACATAAATCTGTGCTCATCAGAAATTATGTGTTAACAATTTCAAATTCATTTTTGTACAATACAGACAGACTTGCATTGGGTCTTTATCACCATGATGTCATACTCAGAAATTTCAGAAACATATAAAATTAAATATATCACTGAGTCATTGTTAGTGTGTGTTTATGCGATATGAAATGTATTTGGCAGATATTAAAATGTTTAAATGATATGTTCAGTATGATGCAAGAAGTTATAATGGGTCAATTTGGGGCAGGTTTTCTTTTTCCAGAATAATCCTTTCTTAATGTAATGTACTGGCTTAGAAAAAAAATCCTATATTGCATTCTAGAATGCTGTGATTATAGTATTTAACATGCCATTTAAAAAAATAATAATGATGAATTTATAGTTGTGTTTACATTCTGAAACAGTGTTTCCAAAAATACATGACTGTTATAGTAGAACTTTTTTTTTTCTTTTTCTTTTTTTGCGTAATTCAAGCCATTGTGTTTCATCACTTTCATGTGTGAAGTAGTTCATGTTTTACTTTTTATCATTTTAGTCCAGCCTTTGTCATTTTGTTGTGTGTGTCAGACTTGACCATGAGTTGAGAGACTGTGTGGTGTGAGTGATGAGCCTCTAGATGCACAGACATTTTCCAGTCAGATGAATAAAGATTAATATATTGTGAGATGTGTCTGAGATTTTATCATTTAGGTACTCTGATATTTGATACGTATGTTGAGCGTTGTGCGTGATGGTTTCATGTGTGTTCAAAAATAGATCACTGTCAGTGTTTGGTCAGATGCCTATGCTGCGTTATGTTTGTAAGTTGTTTTACTTGGAGTTGATGTGCATGTTTTACTTGTCAGTTTTATAATGTACATGGCAATTGAGCATGTTTTGCATGGAAAGGTGCTACATAAATTATGTCATTATTAGAGCATGTTTAAATTACACATACTTAACCGTGACCTACTAGTGCAGACTCTACATGGAAAAGTGCTACATAAATTAAGTCATTATTATCATTATTATTATTATTATTATTAAGTACTGTCATTGTAGTTGTTATTATCATTATTATCAGTGTTTTGTTTTTATAATCAAATTTATTATCATCATTATTGGGGTTTTTTAATCACAGTCATCATTATTATTATCATCATTGTCATAAGTTTTGATATCATTATTGTTGTTGTTGTTGTTGTCATTATTATTATCATCATTTTTATTATTACTGATATTGTTATTATCATTATTATTATTATGCTCGCCATCAATATCATCATTATCATTATAATCAAAATTATTATCATCATTGATGTTTTTTTTATCACAGTCATCATTATTATCATCATTATCATAATTTTTATATTATTTTTGTATTATGATTATTATTATTGTATTGTACGTTGACAGCTGATATGGGAAGAGGACAGGCAGGGCAGCAGTGAGAAGAAGAAACAGTCGTTTGTGGACCTGGGCTGTGGGAACGGCTTGCTGGTCTACATTCTGACAAAAGAGGGGGTGAGTAGAGATGACGACTGTTATGATTTTACTGTATTTTGTTAAGCTTGACCGCAGTTTTACGGCTTGCTGGTCTACATTCTGACAAAAGAGGGGGTGAGCAGAGATGACGACTGTTATGATTTTACTGTATTTTGTTAAGCTTGACCGCAGTTTTACGGCTTGCTGGTTTACATTCTGACAAAAGAGGGGGTGAGCAGAGATGACGACTGTTATGATTTTACTGTATTTTGTTAAGCTTGACCGCAGTTTTACGGCTTGCTGGTCTACATTCTGACAAAAGAGGGGGTGAGCAGAGATGACGACTGTTATGATTTTACTGTATTTTGTTAAGCTTGACCGCAGTTTTACGGCTTGCTGGTCTACATTCTGACAAAAGAGGGGGTGAGTAGAGATGCCGACTGTTATGATTTTACTGTATTTTGTTAAGCTTGACCGCAGTTTTACGGCTTGCTGGTCTACATTCTGACAAAAGAGGGGGTGAGCAGAGATGACGACTGTTATGATTTGCCATATTTTGTTAAGCTTGATCGCAGTTTGTTCTGATGTTACACTTACGTCAAAATTGTTCTGACAAGTTCATTTTCCACTACATAGCATTGTCACATGCTATCCCGTCGTAGCATTACACAGATGCTGTGGAGTTCATTTTTGCCTACATAGCATGGTAACATGTATTCCTGTCATAACATTACCCAGACACTCTAGACCCATTGATTATGAGGTCAGGGTAGTCACTTCTAAACTTGGTCTCACGTGATGATGCTTAGCTAATCGCATGCCTGTTTACATTGAAACAGCATTGAGCAGACAATCAGGTTAATCGTAGTAGTTACACCGTGTTGCAGGTAGGCCCAAGTGTTTGTTTGCCTTGTAGATAATGTACATTGGCTCTGAGTCCGAGTGTTCCTACCAAATTCAAAATGTTCAAACCAAATTTCCTGATTGTTCCTTCAAACACTTGACAAGGGTTGGCATCTCTGGGTGAGTGTAATGACCTGGCGCTGATGCTGCTATCATGCGTGTTATCTTTTCATCTGCCTATGAAGTTCCAGAACTAACTGTCCACCAAGTCAACCGAATGCATTCTGACCTGTTGAGGATAAAAGCCTTCTTTTATTGGACACTGTCTTCTTGCCACAAGTCAGTACAGTCATCCCCATGATGCTAGCAGCACCTCTCCCAGATTCAGTGACAGATAGTTTCCTTTCTCCTAATGTATATGTACATATATATATAGAGAGAGAGAGACCGACACACAGACATATATATCTATAGATACATATAGATAGATATCTCTCTACTCAAATCTCAGTGTCAGAAATTAGAGAAAACAACTTTCAAAAACCCAACAGAACTTAGTCTGTGTGTATACGGTGTGAATGACAGCACAAAAGCCTAACAATGAGACAGAGTCTGAGGGCACTTTTTGTTGTGATGGTGGTGTTGTCAGTGAATTCAGGGCTTCCCATCAGTAAAAAGTCTTATGGGTCCCACAGACTCTTTAGCAATAATTCTTAACAGGGTTATTCTAATGCTGCACAATGTAATCAGATCTGAATTGCATGCTACATGCAAAGTCATGCATACCTTGTGTGGGTTTCTGGGCCAGGAAATTTCCAAGGGAAACAACTCTTCTTTGTCGCAGACGATCCTGGCATTAGAGTGAATCTCAGTATTACCTCTTTCAGCACCAAGTTTCTCTTTGAAAAACACTTTCTGGCACCAAGTGTTGTAGACTCGATGCTCTCACTCACACGTTTTGGTCCATGTCAAAACAACACAGTGGATGTGCTCTCATCAGACTTGGTCAGGGGGCGAAGTTAGTCATTGTTCTATTGCACAGGAAACTGGCTGCAGCTGTCAGCTTTAGGATACAGTTGATGTGATGTCTTGTGGGTTAACCTGTCTTCATGGATATTTCTTTTTTATTCCATTTTAATTTTAAATGGGGGTTTTTGTTGTTGTTGTTGTTTGTTTGTTTGCTTTTTTTTTTTTTTTTTTTTTTTTTTTTTTTTTTTTTCATGGTCTGATCATCTGGTTTTGGTTTGTTGACAGCATCCTGGTCTTGGTATCGACCTCCGTAAGAGAAACATCTGGAACTCGTTTGGCTCCGATGTGAAGCTGGAGGTGAGATCAGCGCACACACACACACACACACACACATACACACACTCACACATACACACACACACACACACACACACACACACACACTCACACATACACACACACACACACACACACACACACACACACACACACACCACACACACACACACACACACACTCACACACACAGATGTAATGCACATGAATGCTTCTGTTCTGACTGATCGTGTCATGTCACTTGTCTTTCTACCTCCAACCAGGAGAGATCCATCACACCCTCAGCTGACAACCTCTTTCCAGAATTTGATTGGATCATCGGTAACCATAGCGATGAGCTGACCCCATGGATTCCAGTCATTGCTGCCAGGTAAGCCGGTAGAGACAATACAGTGTGATACAATGCAATACAGTGCAATATAATACAGTGCAGTGCAATACAGTATGATACAATGCAATACAGTATGATACAATGCAATACAGTATGATACAATGCAATACAATACAGTATGATACAGTGCAATACAGTGCATATAATACAATACAGTATGATACAATGCAATACAATACAATACAATGCAATACAGTGCAATACAGTATGATACAATACAATACAATACAGTATGATACAATGCAATACAGTATGATACAATACAATACAGTATGATACAGTGCAATACAATACTGTATGATACAATGCAATACAATACAGTATGATACAGTGCAATACAATATAATACAATGCAATACAGTGCAATATAATACAATACAATATGATACAATGCAATACAATATAATACAATGCAATACAGTGCAATATAATACAATACAATATGATACAATATAATACAATACAATACAGTATGATACAATGCAATACAATACAGTATGATACAATACAATATGATACAATGCAATACAATACAATATGATACAATGCAATACAGTATGATACAATGCACTACAATACAATATGATTCAATGCAATACAATACAGTATGATACAATACAATATGATGCAATACAATACAATATGATACAATGCAATACAGTATGATACAATGCAATACAATACAATATGATACAATGCAATACAATACAGTATGATACAATGCAATACAATACTGTATGATACAATGCAATACAATATGATACAATGCAATACAATACAGTATGATACAATGCAATACAATACAGTATGATACAATGCAATACAATACTGTATGATACAATGCAATACAATACTGTATGATACAATGCAATACAATACAGTATGATACAATGCAATACAATACAGTATGATACAATGCAATACAATACAGTATGATACAATGCAATACAGTATGATACAATGCAATACAATACAGTATGATATAATGCAATACAATACAGTATGATATAATGCAATACAGTATGATACAATGCAATACAATACAATATGATACAATGCAATACAATACAGTATGATACAATGCAATACAATACTGTATGATACAATGCAATACAATACTGTATGATACAATGCAATACAATACAGTATGATACAATGCAATACAATACAGTATGATATAATGCAATACAGTATGATACAATGCAATACAGTACAGTATGATATAATGCAATACAATACAGTATGATACAATGCAATACAATACTGTATGATACAATGCAATACAGTATGATACAATGCAATACAATACTGTATGATACAATGCAATACAATACAGTATGATACAATGCAATACAATACAGTATGATACAATGCAATACAATACAGTATGATATAATGCAATACAATATGATACAATGCAATACAATACAGTATGATATAATGCAATACAATACAGTATGATACAATGCAATACAATACTGTATGATACAATGCAATACAGTATGATACAATGCAATACAATACTGTATGATACAATGCAATACAATACAGTATGATACAATGCAATACAATACAGTATGATACAATGCAATACAGTATGATACAATGCAATACAATACAGTATGATACAATGCAATACAATACTGTATGATACAATGCAATACAATACTGTATGATACAATGCAATACAATACTGTATGATACAATACAATACAATATAATACAGTGCAGTGCAGTACAATATAATACAGTGCAGTGCAGTACAGTGCAGTGCAATATAATATAGTTCAATACAATACAGCACAAAAACTGAGTAAACTGAAAAATTCTAAAACTCTTCGTTCAGATCATCGTACACCTGCAGCTACTTTGTACTGCCCTGCTGCCTGCATGACTTCAACTGCCGCTTCAACAACAAGGTGAAGGGGGAATCGAACTACCGGTCCTACCTGACCTACGTGGGCCAGGTGGGGGAGGCCTGCGGCTTTCGGGTGGAGGAAGACACACTGCGCATCCCTTCCACCAAGAGGGTGAGTCACGCCTCCTGCACAGTGCACTGATGATGCATTCTTCCTCCTCCTACCCTCCCTACTTATCCCTCTGCTGAAACCTTCATGTGGTGTGTGTGTGTGTGGGGGGGGGGGGGGGTACTGTGTTTGTGTGTGCGCTAGTGTGTGTATGTGCAGTGGGGGTGTGTGTGCAGGGAATTTTTTACGTGTCTAGTGTGTGTGAGTTGTGTGTGTGTGTGCATGTGTGTGTGTGATTGTTCATATCTTCATAGGAAGAGAGTCCGTCAGGGTGTGGACTTGAATCTCGCCCTTGCCCCTTCTCCCAAGTTTGACCGGAAAATCAAACTGTACAAACTACTTTTCTCCTCATTAAACATAACACACTGAACATGCACAGCATCTCCAACAGTGTCTAAAAGTAAACTTTCATCAGCACCATCGTCAACAGGTGTGTCAGATCGGTCGTCACCGCACCTACCCCCCTGACCAGGAAGCGGCCGCCGATCAACAGCGACAGGAGTTCATCAACAAAAGATGCACCATGAACTCCGCAGCCAGATCCAGTGAACCTGAGCAGTCTTCCGGAACGCACCCTCAGTCCTCAGCAACACCTTGTCTGAAGAGAGCACACGGAGGTGACGGTTGTGAGGAGGAGTGTGGATGTCGTTCTCACGCAGACAGTGAAGGCTGTGACTCGAAGCCGCTGTGGACAGAGTCCTTCCAGGCCAGAAGCGATAAGGAACAGGTGAGGAACTGTCAGAAGGTGGGCCAGGCGGTCAAGGGGCGCGTGGTGCGTGCCGTGTTTGACGCCGTGCTGACTGCAGACGACGCCACGGAGGTGACGGGGCAGGAAGGGAGGCGATGGAGGAAGGGAGGTAAGCATTGTGCTTTTTTTTTCTTTTCTTTTTTTCTTTGATGACAGTTGTTGTTATTAAATCACTTTATATGCACACCAAGGGACCAGCTGGACTGGAATGGCCAGAACAGCCCAGAACAGAGTGCGATGGCGAGGGGTCGTCGATGGCCTATGCTCCACAGGGAGCGATGGGCATAATGATGAATGATATGCACACATGAGAAAAGAAGAAGAAAAAATATGCAGACAACAGACAGGTCACCAGGGTCGTTCATACATCGGGAGCAATCTCACATTGGTAATCCCTCACAGGGGTAACGTTTGTGTCTGCTCAAACACATCAAGAATCACACAAGACAAAATGATGCAGACAACAGACTTTCTGTGGCTTCTTCTTCTTCTTCTTTGTTCATGGTCTGCAGCTCCCACGTTCACTCATATGTACATGAGTGGGCTTTTACGTGTTTGGTCATTTTTACCCCGCCATATAGGCAGCCATTCTCCGTTTTCAGGGTTCTGCATGCTGGCTATGTTCTTGTTTCCAAAGCCCACCGAACGCTGACATGGATTACAGGATTTTTAACGTGCATATTTGATCTTCTGCTTGCGTATACACACCGTGACGAAGGGGGTTCAGGCACTAGCAGGTCTGCACATACGTTGACCTGGAAGATCGAAAAAATCTCCACCCTTTACCCACCAGGCACCATTACCGAGATTCGAACCCGGGACCCTCAGATTGAAAGTCCAACGCTTTAACCACTCGGCTATTGTGCCCGTCTTACTGTGGCTAATTTTGGGACATTTTTGCTCTATTTTTTTTGGGGGGGGTGGGGGGGGAGTTGGGAGGGGGGGTTTCATTGTTTTTGTCATCTCTTTCAATAACTTATATACACTGGGGAAAAAACATGCAATACAGCACAATACAATTCAACACAACACAACACAATATCACATTAGTAATCCCTCACAGGGGAAATTTGTTTGTCTGCTCAAACACATCAAGAATCACACAAAACACACTGATGAGAAGAATAGGTGCAAACACAGACATTACTAAAAAGATACAAACAGTACAAAAAATTCAAGGATTTTTTTTAGATACAAACAGTTTTTACTAAAATATAAAAAAAATTGTTTTAAATACAAACAGAATCTGGAAACGAATGATGAGACCCAGTAGAAGCCATCAGTTAGCTCTACCCAGGTAAGCAGCCTGTTGTGCAAATGACCCAGTGTTTGTGAAGCGTTTAGAGCTTGGTCTCCGACCGAGGGTAGGTGCTTTATAAGTATCGGTATCATCATCATCATTACCATCATCATCATCAGTAAAAAAAATTTTTTTTTAATTTTTTAATTTTTTTTTTTTTTATTAAGAATTGCAGGTCTTTCTTTTCTGCTTTTTCACAAACATGCATGAAAATGTAAAGAAATGTTGTGAGTAAAACGTGTCATGGTAACCTATAGGCAGCGTCCACCTCAGCACGGTAGCTGGGATGCTGGATGCAGAGACAAATGTTGTGAGTAAAACGTATCATGGTAACCTATAGGCAGCGTCCACCTCAGCACGGTAGCTGGGATGCTGGACGCAAAGACAAATGTTGTGAGTAAAACGTATCATGGTAACCTATAGGCAGCGTCCACCTCAGCACGGTAGCTGGGATGCTGGATGCAGAGACAAATGTTGTGAGTAAAACGTATCATGGTAACCTATAGGCAGCGTCCACCTCGGCACGGTAGCTGGGATGCTGGATGCAGAGACAAATGTTGTGAGTAAAACGTGTCATGGTAACCCATAGGCAGCGTCCACCTCGGCACGGTAGCTGGGATGCTGGACGCAGAGACAAATGTTGTGAATAAAATGTGTCATGGTAACCTATAGGCAGCGTCCACCTCGGCACGGTAGCTGGGATGCTGGATGCAGAGACAAATGTTGTGAGTAAAATGTGTCATGGTAACCTATAGGCAGCGTCCACCTCGGCACGGTAGCTGGGATGCTGGATGCAGAGACAAATGTTGTGAGTAAAATGTGTCATGGTAACCCATAGGCAGCGTCCACCTCGGCACGGTAGCTGGGATGCTGGACGCAGAGACAAATGTTGTGAATAAAATGTGTCATGGTAACCTATAGGCAGCGTCCACCTCGGCACGGTAGCTGGGATGCTGGATGCAGAGACTCGTGATGACCTCAAGTCAGAGTGTGGTGGGGTGCAGACACTGCTCCGTAACCATAGCAACATCTTTCAGGGTAAGTTCATCATCATTCTTTCCTTTATGTTTCTTTGCTTCTTGCTGTTGCTACTTTGTGTGTGTGTGTGCATTTGTGTGGGTGTGTGTATGTGCATTTGTGTGTGTGTGTGTGTGTGTGTGTGATATAAACAGTAGATAGATTACATTTCTTAACTTCTATAACTGCGACAATAGTGATCTGATTCTGAATATCTTCTTTGTTCATGGGCTGCAACTCCCGCGTTCACTCGTATCTATACAAGTGTGCTTTTACGTGCATGGACGTTTTTACCCCACCACATAGGCAGCCATACTCCATTTTGGGGGGTATTCTGAATATGTAAGAGCTTGAACAGGAGTCAAGATGGCTGCCAGAAAAAGAGGGCGCTAGTCAGGGGGGCAAAGGGGAGGTTACCTACTTCCGGGAGGTTATCGGCCGTAGCTACTTTCATTTTCTCCGCTTAGACGGATAGTAGTTTGCACAGGACAGGAATGTCAGACCCCTGCCGGAGTCTGCACTAGTGGGTCACAGTAAGTATGTTACTTAAACGTAATTTTAGGAAGAAAATTTCCTATATTTCTCTGTTGTAAGCTGATTGGTTCTGTGGATAATCAGTTAAGTTTATGTATCAGTTGGATGTATTATATAGACTCTTCAGTAAAGTGTTGTTGCAGATATTGCCACTACCTGGAAGATAATGGGTGTCTTGATGTTGAAATGATGAAAGTTCTTTCTTGGGAGAACAAAATAAGAAGGGGAGAGTGGGGAATGGGATGGGGGTACACAGTTCTATTGCTAAACACAAGACACAGAGCCACATGCTGGGTTTGTGATTATGTTGTCGTTTTGGGATCACAGTCTTTGCAGGATGTTAGTTCATACTGGAAGTGAAACCAAAGAATTTTCTTCTCTTTTTTTTTTCCTTTCTTTTTTTTTGGTGGTGGGGGCTATGTGAATATACATATGTTTACAAGTATTCTGTGATACACATTTATATACACAGCACGTAAGTTATGGGCATTTCAAAGCATGTAGCAACATTATATGACACCATAAACCAAGGTCCTGTGTGCAGCACGCACATGGCGCACTGAAAAAGAAACCATTACAACAAAAGTGCTGCCCTCTGGCAGAATTCTGTAGAAGAAATCCACTCTGATAGGTGCACAAATATACATGCATGCACTCACAGCCTGCCTTGCACCTCGCTTATGCTGCTGTCAGGCATCTGCCTAGCAGATGTGGTGTAGCGTATATGGATTTTTCTGAACACAGTGATGCCGCCTTCTGAAACTGAAACTGCAGCAGCATGTTTTGGTAAGCACCCAGAGAAGTTTATCTGGACAGAGTGCCAAATAAGTATCCATTATTAGCAGTATTGCAGTCTGTCTGGATAAGAGTGCTATATAAGTATCCATTATTAAATGGTATTGCAGTTTATTTTGAAAGAATGTCAAATAAGTATCCATTATTAGTAGTAATACAGTTTATCTGGATAGAGTGCTATATAAGTATCCATTATTAGTGGTATTGAGTTTATCTGGATAAGAGTGCCATAGAAGTATCTAGTATTAGTAGTGATACAGTTTATCTGGATAGAGTGCTTTATAAGTATCCATTATTAGTAGTATTGCTGTTTATCTGGATAGAGTACCCATTATTAGTAATACATGTGTTACAGTTTTTCTGGATAAGAGTACCATGATTTTATAAGTATCCATTATAAGTAGTATTGCTGTTTATTATTTGTATGACTATTCATTATTAATATTATTATCATCACCATCATCATCATTGTTCCAGTGTCCGGGGGCCGGGTTCAGCTGAGGGACTTCAGTGTGGACGACCCCTGGAGCCCCTTCAGCAAGGCCAGGAAGGCGCGGAGATCCGACCCCGCAACACGCAAAGTCTCCCTGTGCTGGTTCCACAGCAACCACCCAGACGGCTGTCCCCGAACGGCCGCCAACTGTTCCTTTGCTCACGGTGAGGGGGAGCTGAGGCCGAGGGAGGTGCGGAAGACTGAGAGATAGGTGTGTTCATACAGAGAAATCTGATGGGATAAAAAGTGACGTAATGTGACACACTGCAACACAGTACAATACAGTACAATGTAATACAATACAATACAGTACAATGTAATGCAGTACAATACAATACAATATAATACAGTACAATACAATACGATACAATATAATACAATACAATACAATATAATACATTACAATACAATACAATACAATACAATACAATACAATACAGTACAATACAATACAATACAATACAATACAGTACAGTACAATACAATACAGTACAATACAATACAATACAATACAATACAATACAATACAATACAATACAATACAATACAATACAATACAATACAATACAATACAATACAGTACAATACAAGAACGGAGGCCCCGTGGGGTGCAGAAGTAAGAGAGATAGACGTGCTGGGAGAGTGGTACTTGATTTCTTACAGAGAAATTTGTTGTGATAAAAGTGCCATCTTGTGACAATAGAATACAGTACATTACAATATAATGCAATATAATACAGTACATTACAATATAATGCAATATAGGAACTGAGGCCCAGGGGGTGAAGACGGAAAATAGACATGTTGGAGAGCCGCCCTGATTTCATACAGAGAAATCTGTTGTGACAAAAAGTGATACAGTACAGTGCAATGCAGTGCAAAGCAACACAGTGCAATGCAGTACAATACAATACAATACAATACAATGCAGTACAATACAATACAATGCAGTACAATACAATACAATACAATGCAGTACAATACAATCCAATGCAGTACAATACAATGCAATGCAGTACAATACAATACAATGCAATGCAGTACAATACAATCCAATGCAGTACAATACAATACAATGCAGTACAATACAATACAATACAATACAATACAATACAATGCAGTACAATACAATACAATACAGTACAATACAATACAATGCAATGCAGTACAATACAATGCAATGCAGTACAATACAATGCAATGCAGTACAATACAATACAATACAATGCAGTACAATACAATCCAATGCAGTACAATACAATACAATGCAGTACAATACAATCCAATGCAGTACAATACAATCCAATGCAGTACAATACAATACAATGCAATGCAGTACAATACAATCCAATGCAGTACAATACAATACAATCCAATGCAGTACAATACAATCCAATGCAGTACAATACAATACAATGCAGTACAATACAATCCAATGCAGTACAATACAATACAATACAATGCAGTACAATACAATCCAATGCAGTACAATACAATACAATGCAATGCAGTACAATACAATCCAATGCAGTACAATACAATACAATCCAATGCAGTACAATACAATACAATACAATCCAATGCAGTACAGTACAATACAATACAATGCAATGCAGTACAATACAATCCAATGCAGTACAATACAATACAATGCAGTACAATACAATCCAATGCAGTACAATACAATACAATGCAGTACAATACAAGAACTGGGGTCCCAGGGGGTGCAGAAGACAGAGAGATAGATGTGTTGGAGAGTGGCCCTGATTTCATAGGGAGAAAGCTGTTTTGACAAAAAATGATACAATATGACAATACAACACAACACAGAATACACAATACTCAATACAGTACAGTACCCTACTAATACAACACAACACAGAATACACAATACTCAATACAGTACAGTACCCTACTAATACAACACAACACATAACACACAATACTCAATACAGTACAGTACCCTACTAACACAACACAACACAGAATACACAATACTCAATACAGTACAGTACCCTACTAATACAACACAACACAGAATACACAATACTCAATACAGTACAGTACCCTACTAATACAACACAACACAGAATACACAATACTCAATACAGCACAGTACCCTACTAATACAACACAACACAGAATACACAATACTCAATACAGTACAGTACCCTACTAATACAACACAACACAGAATACACAATACTCAATACAGTACAGTACCCTACTAATACAACACAACACAGAATACACAATACTCAATACAGTACAGTACCCTACTATATAGGAACTGGGACCTAGAGTGTGAAGACAGAGATAGAGTGTATAGTGATGGAGAAGATATAGTGAACAGAAGACCCTGTGATGAGCAGTCTTTTATAGATTCTGTAAGGATTGTTTTTCCTGTTACTCTTTTAGTTTTGTAAACAAAGTGATCAGAAGACCCTTTGACTGGCAAACGTTTACAGACTCTAAGGATTTTTCCCTTTAGGCGAAGTGGTGGTTTTATAAACATTATTGTAGAATCTTTGATAGTTGTTTAGCATTTTCATTGATCATGTGTTACAATCCTTTCGTTTTCTGGATTTGAGAACTGGGGTAGAATGCATGGAGGAAGGGGGTGGGGAGGGGAAGCAGGTGAATTAGAATACTGGAGCCATGTTTTATATGGGTGTGTGTGTATATCTGTCCATCCATCCATGAACAGGTGAATTAGAACACTGGAGCCATGTTTTATTTGGGTGTGTGTGTGTATCTGTCCATCCATCCATGAACAGGTGAATTAGAACACTGGAGCCATGTTTTATATGGGTGTGTGTGTATATCTGTCCATCCATCCATGAACAGGTGAATTAGAACACTGGAGCCATGTTTTATATGGGTGTGTGTGTATATCTGTCCATCCATCCATGAACAGGTGAATTAGAACACTGGAGCTATGTTTTATTTGGGTGTGTGTGTGTATATCTGTCCATCCATCCATGAACAGGTGAATTAGAACACTGGAGCCATGTTTTATATGGGTGTGTGTGTATATCTGTCCATCCATCCATGAACAGGTGAATTAGAACACTGGAGCTATGTTTTATTTGGGTGTGTGTGTATATCTGTCCATCCATCCATGAACAGGTGAATTAGAACACTGGAGCCATGTTTTATATGGGTGTGTGTGTATATCTGTCCATCCATCCATGAACAGGTGAATTAGAACACTGGAGCCATGTTTTATATGGGTGTGTGTGTGTATCTGTCCATTCATCCATGAACAGTGATTTTGTGTAACTTTAGGAAACATTTTCAGTGCAGCTTGGAACAAATTAAATTATGAGACATCATTTGATTATTTTTTATTTGATTGGAAATGAGCAGTTATGGGTTGATCTTGATCGCATAACTAGGACAAGGAAATTTAATATGCATGTGTTTGTCTGTCACACACACTGACTGATTTCAGTGCAAGTTGAACTGAACGATGCATTGTTTGAACATCTGTTTTGAATTCATTTTAGTTCATTTTAACCTTGTTTCTGCCATTTGTGCTTGAATCTGTAAAACCATTGAACTGACTTTGATGGGGTCAGACACAGACAACCCTGGTGGAGCAACAGCTGAGTGGTTAAAGCGCTGGACTTTCAATCTTGAGAAGTCTGGGTTCAATCCCAGTATCAGCGCTTGGAGGGTTGATGGTGAAGGTAAGATATTTCCCATCTCCCAGGACGAGCTATGTGCTAGTGCCTTAATCATCCTTGTGTATGTATGATGTATGGATAATCATATAGCACCTTTCCTTGGTCAGAGACCAAGCTCTAAGTGCTTTACAAACACAAAGTCATTTGCACGACAGGCTGCCTACGTGGGTAGAGACCAAGCTCTAAGTGCTTTACAAACACAAAGTCATTTGCACGACAGGCTGCCTACGTGGGTAGAGACCAAGCTCTAAGTGCTTTACAAACACAAAGTCATTTGCACGACAGGCTGCCTACGTGGGTAGAGACCAAGCTCTAAGTGCTTTACAAACACAAAGTCATTTGCACGACAGGCTGCCTACGTGGGTAGAGACCAAGCTCTAAGTGCTTTATAAACAAAGTCATTTGCACGACAGGCTGCCTACGTGGGTAGAGACCAAGCTCTAAGTGCTTTATAAACAAAGTCATTTGCACGACAGGCTGCCTACGTGGGTAGAGCCGATTGACAGCCGTCAGTGGGTGTTCATCATTCGTTTCCTGTGTCGTTCAGTCCAATGTCAGTCACACAAACACTCATGTATGATGAGCACAGTATCAAGCAGGCAACTTAAAGATCCTATCATCCATGTCAGTGCTGGCTGGGTTATGGAAACATGAACAAATGGCATGCACAGTCCTGAAAGCGGAGAACTGCTGTTGTCACAGCAGGATTAAAACATCTCCACACATGAATGCCCAACTCATAGATACAATTAGCGTGGGAACTGTGCCCCACAAACACAGAACGAAAGTGGAAGAAAAAAAACACCAACCCTGATACTGATAGTGCTCAGATGTTCTGTTTGGTCACCTTGACAAGAGCATTATTGGTTGGGTTTGTTTAAATGAATAGTTTTATTTTATTTCTATGGATCGGGGGTGGGGGATGGTTCGGTTTTTGTTTTTTTGTTGTTGTTGTTTTTTCTCTTTTGTTTTTCCACATGAATTTGAATCCATTTTGATGTGATGTACACTAAGAGGTGTAGAATATCAGTGTCTGTAGGATGTGGTGACTTTCATCACCACTTTGGCTCTTGATTTCAAACCATTTGACTGACTTGAATGAATGAATGAAATGTTACATTAATGTGTGTGTGTGCAACAGGGAGTAAAGTATATTGCTACAATGATGCACAGTCACCCACCCACCCTTATCTCAGTAAAGTATATTGCTACAATGATGCACAGTCACCCACCCACCCTTATCTCAGTAAAGTATATTGCTACAATGATGCACAGTCACCCACCCACCCTTATCTCAGTAAAGTATATTGCTACAATGATGCACAGTCACCCACCCACCTTTCATTTTGTTGTCTGATTGTGTAGTATTTTTGCCGGTTGCTTTTCTCAAGAATTTTGTCCTGATAACTTGTGTTGCTGTGAGTTCTTTTACATACACTTGTGACACCTTGAATGCTGGACTTCATTACATTTTTATCTCATCCAAAATACTAATACTCAAACCATGCGTAAGGTATACAGGAGAAAGAGAGAGACAGAAGCATGCATGGGGAAAAAAAATGCTTGCATGTTTGTGCATGTTGGTGTGAAAGCAGCATGTTCCTCCTTTGATTTTTTTTCTCTCTTCTCACCGTAACTACAAAACAAAACTAACCAACTATTTCTTTTTTTTAACCACTAGCTGATTTTGTTCTCTATTCTCACCATAACTACAAAACAAAACTAACCAACTATTTCTTTTTTTTAACCACTAGCTGATTTTGTTCTCTATTCTCACCATAACTACAAAACAAAACTAACCAACTATTTCTTTTTTTTAACCACTAGCTGATTAAAAAAAAAAAAAAAAAGAATCAACTGACAGGATGCGATATTCGGCAGTTTATTGAAAATCACACCAGTCTTTTCCACTTGAAAGCAGCCACACCCATCTCATCAATCAATCATACTTTTCAATGAAATAATAATCATCCATGAAATTGTTCACACTGCAAAGAGAAGCTTCACATGTACAGAGCTGACCACAAAATATGTGTACATGAGAAATCCTGTCACAAAGTACTTTATTCAAAAAAATTACAAGCACCGACACCATAAATATATGTCATAAAAATGACCAAGATATTCTTGATGAAGAAGCAAATAGTGACAGTTGTGAGAATAACAATGAGGAACTTTGTAATGGATTTCTTTTTGTGTTTTTTATTTGTGACACTGACAAAAAGCATTATTACTGTTAATTGCCTTGTAAACACTTACCCCACCCCACCCCCACTTTGCACAAAGTTCATCCTTAGTTTCAGTTTCAGTCAAGGAGGCCACAAATTTGCATACGCTACACCACATCTGCTAAGCAGATGCCTGACCAGCAGCATAACCCAATGCACTTAGTCAGACCTCGAGTGCAGGCATATATATTTGTGTACCTATACGAGTGGATTTCTTCCACAGACTTTTGCCAGAGAACAAAACTCTAGTTGCCATGGGTTCTTTTTCAGTGCAGCAAGTGTGTGCTGCATGGGACCTCAGTTTATCATCACATCCGAATGACTAGACGCTCTGTTCAATTTTCCAGTCAAACTTGGGAGAAAGGGGGAACCCAGACCCTCAGACTGTGTATTGACAGACGAGGGAACCCAGACCCTCACAGACTGTGTATTGACAGACGAGGGAACCCAGACCCTAACAGACTGTGTATTGACAGACGAGGGAACCCAGACCCTCAGACTGTGTATTGACAGACGAGGGAACCCAGACCCTAACAGACTGTGTATTGACAGACAGGGGAACCCAGACCCTCACAGACTGTGTATTGACAGACGAGGGAACCCAGACCCTAACAGACTATTGACAGACGAGGGAACCCAGACCCTAACAGACTGTGTATTGACAGACGAGGGAACCCAGACCCTCACAGACTGTGTATTGACAGACAGGGGAACCCAGACCCACAGACTGTGTATTGACAGACAGGGGAACCCAGACTATTGACAGACGAGGGAACCCAGACCCTCACAGACTGTGTATTGACAGACGAGGGAACCCAGACCCTCACAGACTATTGACAGACGAGGGAACCCAGACCCTCACAGACTGTGTATTGACAGACGAGGGAACCCAGACCCTAACAGACTGTGTATTGACAGACGAGGGAACCCAGACCCACAGACTGTGTATTGACAGACAGGGGAACCCAGACCCTAACAGACTCTGTATTGACAGACGAGGGAACCCAGACCCTAACAGACTCTGTATTGACAGACGAGGGAACCCAGACCCTCACAGACTGTGTATTGACAGACGAGGGAACCCAGACCCTCACAGACTGTGTATTGACAGACGAGGGAACCCAGACCCTCACAGACTGTGTATTGACAGACGAGGGAACCCAGACCCTCACAGACTATTGACAGACAGGGGAACCCAGACCCTCACAGACTGTGTATTGACAGACGAGGGAACCCAGACCCTCACAGACTGTGTATTGACAGACGAGGGAACCCAGACCCTCACAGACTATTGACAGACGAGGGAACCCAGACCCTCACAGACTATTCACAGACGAGGGAACCCAGACCCTCACAGACTGTATTGACAGACGAGGGAACCCAGACCCACAGACTCTGTATTGACAGACGAGGGAACCCAGACCCACAGACTGTGTATTGACAGACGAGGGAACCCAGACCCTCACAGACTGTATTGACAGACGAGGGAACCCAGACCCTCACAGACTGTGTATTGACAGACGAGGGAACCCAGACCCTCACAGACTATTGACAGACAAGGGAACCCAGACCCTCACAGACTATTGACAGATGAGGGAACCCAGACCCACAGACTGTGTATTGACAGACGAGGGAACCCAGACCCTCACAGACTGTGTATTGACAGACGAGGGAACCCAGACCCTCACAGACTATTGACAGACGAGGGAACCCAGACCCTCACAGACTATTGACAGACGAGGGAACCCAGACCCTCACAGACTGTGTATTGACAGACAGGGGAACCCAGACCCTCACAGACTGTGTATTGACAGACGGAACCCAGACCCTCACAGACTGTGTATTGACAGACAGGGGAACCCAGACCCTCACAGACTCTGTATTGACAGGGGAACCCAGACCCTAAAAGACTGTGTATTGACAGACAGGGGAACCCAGACCCTAACAGACTGTGTATTGACAGACGAGGGAACCCAGACCCTCACAGACTATTGACAGACGAAGGAACCCAGACCCTAACAGACTGTATTGACAGACAGGGGAACCCAGACCCTCACAGACTGTGTATTGACAGACAGGGGAACCCAGACCCACAGACTGTGTATTGACAGACGAGGGAACCCAGACCCTCACAGACTGTGTATTGACAGACGAGGGAACCCAGACCCTCACAGACTCTGTATTGACAGACGAGGGAACCCAGACCCTCACAGACTGTGTATTGACAGACGAGGGAACCCAGACCCTCACAGACTCTGTATTGACAGACGAGGGAACCCAGACCCTAACAGACTATTGACAGACGAGGGAACCCAGACCCTCACAGACTCTGTATTGACAGACGAGGGAACCCAGACCCTCACAGACTCTGTATTGACAGACGAGGGAACCCAGACCTCAGACTCTGTATTGACAGACGAGCATCTAAACCATTCTGCCCCCTTCCTCATCCACCCTGTAGTTGGGGGGTGGATGTAACTGGGTACTTTACTGTTTGCACGGGGCCCATTCTCTCACAGTTTCATCACACAGCACTGGCAATGCTGGGAGTGAGAACAGAACACTAGCTACTGAAACGTGACAGTGCATCATGGAGTGACGCCATGCTCTCACTTGGTTTTTCCATGACACATTGACATCTCATGCAGGTGTTCTGTATCACTGGATCTAAATTTGCACAACTTTGTAAAACAACATAAGCACAAGCACAATTTAAAATGAATTATCACTAATTCATGATAATTTTCTTTTTCTTTTCTGTCTTGTTATTGTTTTTTATTCATGTGGTGGTTGGGCACTGACAAGGTATTTCACACTGCACAGTTTTTTACCCAAAATGGGGGCTGGGCGTTCACTAGATACAAGGCATTTACACGGTAGTATACAGTAAACTTTTTTAATTTGAAGTTTGAAAAACACGATGCGATGAGCTGCTCACTTTATCAGAGACATTATCACATCAGTGCATGGCAAAGAACATTATGTTTACCACACTCGCACACACACACACACACACAGTCTTGCAAGCATAAATTCTGACAAATTTTGCACACAATTTCAGTCTCTCTGAAATTCCTTCTCTCTAACGATGAACTATTTTTTCAATCTTCTTTCTTGTTCTTCCCTATTTTTCTTTTCAGTTTTCACACAAATGTACGCACTGTCACATGCACACACATAGACATCATTCTCAGGTCATATGACCCCTCCACCCCCTTTTTTTTTCAGCCAAAAAACCTTAAAATTAAAAAAATTCCCTCCCTTTTTTCTGTAGAAAATTCTAGAGAAAAACAACAGAAAATCGGCCAGTGGGAGGAAACGTTCATGCCTGTGAAACAGACTTCTCCATTCCTGTCAAATGTCCTTTCCTTGCAACCGCAGTTCAGCCAATTATGTGCTGCCATAGAAACAGCTGAGCAAGTGGTCTTCACTGCAACAACACCTGACAAGCTTTCATGGCTGAGAGAGAGGGTTTGCACATGGCTGGAAAAAAATACGAGACAAGCAACATTGTCAGGGTCAGCTCAAGTCTGACCAGCAATTCCTGAAAGAAACAAAGGTGATATTTTTCTTTCCATTTCCAAAGCCAAAAACAAGGCTTGAAGATGAAGACAACCCAGACGTCATTTTCTCTTGGCTTGCCAGGCAGGAGAGAGGCTTTGTGCCTGAAGTGAAACGTTTTGATGCAGGCCATCTTTGTGACTTGGCAGGCAACAGTCAGCTTCCTACAATGCACTGCAGCACTTCACAAGGCAACAGTCAGCTTCCTGCAATGCACTGCAGCACTTCACAAGGCAACAGTCAGCTTCCTGCAATGCACTGCAGCACTTCACAAGGCAACAGTCAGCTTCCTGCAATGCACTGCAGCACTTCACAAGGCAACAGTCGGCTTCCTGCAATGCACTGCAGCACTTCACAAGGCAACAGTCAGCTTCCTGCAATGCACTGCAGCACTTCACAAGGCAACAGTCAGCTTCCTGCAATGCACTGCAGCACTTCACAAGGCAACAGTCAGCTTCCTGCAATGCACTGCAGCACTTCACAAGGCAACAGTCAGCTTCCTGCAATGCACTGCAGCACTTCACAAGGCAACAGTCAGCTTCCTGCAATGCACTGCAGCACTTCACAAGGCAACAGTCAGCTTCCTGCAATGCACTGCAGCACTTCACAAGGCAACAGTCAGCTTCCTGCAATGCACTGCAGCACTTCACAAGGCAACAGTCAGCTTCCTGCAATGCACTGCAGCACTTCACAATCAACATAAATTATATGTTCATCAACAAACAGGGACTGTCACAAGAACATCGTCATGTTTGATGCTGAGGCTTTAGTTAAAGGGAGAAAACCCCATATAACCCATAGATTTTATGTTGGAGGAGTTAAGTTTCCCAGATTCTTTTACTAGTTTTTGGTCAACAACATATGGTGGTTGTTGGTAGTGACTCAATAAAACTTAACTCTATACCTTGCCTGACCTCTGCTAAAGCACAGGTGTTAGCGAGCAAGGTAACAAGTAACAACAACAACATAACGTCACAAACATTACAAACGTGACATGTTCAAACCTTCCAGTTCCATTCACACAGTACATGTACACAAAATACAAAACCAGAACACAGTACAAATGATTCTTTCACACATAAAGTCTATACACTTTTTACACCCATGTTAACACCATGATCCAATTCATCCACATATTTTTTTGTTTTTACAAAATATACAATTTCATCACAGATGAACACTTTATAAATACAATACTTTCCTTTCAAAGGGTATGGAGATGGAATGGAGAGCTAGTCCAAACCACAAAGTATACACAAATAAACGACAAACAAAACGTCTGAGATATTAAGTTGCATCGCAAAAGACCTGTCTGTTTTCATAAAGTGCACATAACCTTATCAGATTAGTTATTAATTCATTTGTTAATTGAAATATCATCTCTCAAACAAATCAAAGTGACAGATAATTGTCCCCTTTGTATCACACATTATGCTGGCTTCTTTCTATCTGTTGCTGTATTTATCATCTTCATCCAATACAAACAAAAATGAAAGAAAAACAAAAACAAAAAAAAGGAAGAGAAGTTTTAAAACGCTCCTGGAAAATGTTAAAGAAATCATAGATGTCTGTAGAGCTCTAGTCTGTGGCTGGAGTTGTTTTCACATGAAATACTCAACATAAAATATAACAATGATGGAGTTGTTTTCACATGAAATACTCAACATAAAATATAACAATGACAGAAGATAAATTACTTTGCAGGTGACATTAAAGATAAACATAATAACAAATAATAATAGAAGACCCATTCACATTAAAAACCAAAGCAGGAATGGTACAACCTACACCTGGGAAGAAGGACTTCACTGAAAACATATTGTCTGTCGTATCACACTATTATCACTGACGCATTTCTGTTTCAGAATTGCGTTCACATGCTCATGGGCACACACACACACACACACTCACTCACTCATCTTACATACACACACAATGCAACATCAGAATTGTGTTCAAAAGCATGCACACACAAGTACACATGGTCATATACATGCTCAAAATCTAAGAATTGCATGGCAAATGCATACACACATGAACACAAACAACAAACACATGCACGCACGCACACACACACACACAATTCTTGTCGGCAGAGTGATACAAAGCATCAAGCTGTTCTTCTTTCAGATCTAGGTATAAAATAATAAATTATTTCATGATTTCACTTCCACTGAAATCTCTCTCAGAAAAGACTTTTCATGCCAGATGAGGATCCCATATTCCAAACTGCTGAAAGGCTGGAAAAGATACCAACAAGAAAAAAAGTTTCAAAATGTAGTTCCAACTTTCTCAAAAATGTCATATTCTACTCAGATATAAACTAATGAATGCAATGCCATGGTGCTGGGCTAGATAGATAAAAACGATTACACTTTTTGATAAGGTACAAGCCAGTTCAAAATCATATACCTTGTTTGTGCACATTAATAGGGCTTCATGTGGGTCACTTTACCTGAAGAAATGCACACACACACACACACACAAACCCTTGTATGCACACATCAACAAATGTGTCTCTTCATAAAAACCCACACATGGCTGAGAAATAATGTTGTGTTCACAAACACACACGCACACACACACATATATATATATATACATTTATACATATCTGTGTTTTATGTATAGATAGATATTTAGATATATAAATACACATAAGCATGCATGCACTCAATCACTCACATACATGTGCATATGCACGCACTTCCACATGTGCGTGCCTATCTTCACACTCTCGTGCACAGTATCGTTTGACTTTCAGAGGATTAAAACAAAATTCAAAGAAATTCTTAACAAAGCCAGATTTTTTAATTAAAAAAATAATAATAATAAATTTAAAAATCAGCACTCACCACTAACATCAATATCACCAACGGAAAACCATGTGAAGAGCAAACCTTCACACACAATCATTTCATTACAGTAAATATTCTCTGACAAATTCCATAGAAAAAAAAAAACGTACACAAAAAAAAAAAAAAAAGAAACCCACTGGAGCTTCCTGGAATGCTTGCAAAAAAGGGAGCTCACTCACTCCTTCAGCATCAAAAGGGGCAGTCACTCTCAGTACCACTGCAGGGAAGGGCTGGTACTCCCATCCTGCCACAGAGGGTCATCGGTGATCTGGGCTCGGCACATGGGACACGTCTTTTCCCGGTCAAACCACAGCGAGATGCAGTTCTCACAAAATATGTGCTGGGTGGAGACAACAACAATAATAATAATAATCGTAAAACCGCGAACTAGAATAGATTTGTTTTTTCTATCTTGGTAACAATCATGACAATGAATATTACTTTCTTATCATTACAATCAATATGATTATTACCAGTCTGATTATTACCCTTATGATTATCATTTGTATTGGAATAATTGTTCATATTATCATAATTAGATCTCACACACACGCACTCTCTCACAGACATACACAAACACACACACAAACGCACACTAAAGATCACCAACTATTCCCTGAATAAAAAACCATGAACAGAAACACCCACACACACAAACACACACACCCACCAAACACAAACACACCATACACACACACAGACACACAAACCACAAATACACACCACACACACACACGCACACACACATACACCTAATATCCCACCCCCACCCCCTCCCCGATTACCTTGCAAGCCAGCAGTATGGGTTCTTTGTACTCCTCCTGACAGATGGAACACAACGTCCCTCTCTGCCTCAGGTCCTCAGCTGCTGGTTTGGTGCCGAAACTCTGCAACCCACGATGATAACTGTGCTCCATGCCTACAGTTTGCTTCTTAAGGACAGGTGCAACAGCCTTGGTTAAAGCGATGGATGTTCAATTTGAGGGTTTTGGGTTCGAATCTCAGTAACAGCGCCTGGAGGGTAAAGGATGGATATTTTTCCAGTCTCCCAGGTCAACATATGTGCAGACCTGCTTATGCCTGGATCCCCTTCATGTGTATACTCAAGCAGATCAAATACACACATTACTGATCCTGTTATGCATGTCAGCTTTCGGTGGGTTATGGAAACAAGAACATACCCAGCATGCACACCCCCGAAAACGGAGTATGACTGCCTACATGGCAGAGTAAAAATGGTCATACACATAAAAGCCCACTCGTGTTTAAGTGAGTAAATATGGGAGTTGCAGTCCACAAACAAAGAAGAAGATTCTCAAGGAGGTATCAATGCATTCAGACAAATCCATACATGCTACACCACATCAGGTATCAATGCATTCAGACAAATCCATACATGCTACACCACATCAGGTATCAATGCATTCAGACAAATCCATACATGCTACACCACATCAGGTATCAGTGCATTCAGACAAATCCATACATGCTACACCACATCAGGTATCAGTGCATTCAGACAAATCCATACACGCTACACCACATCAGGTATCAATGCATTCAGACAAATCCATACATGCTACACCACATCAGGTATCAATGCATTCAGACAAATCCATACACGCTACACCACATCAGGTATCAATGCATTCAGACAAATCCATACATGCTACACCACATCAGGTATCAATGCATTCAGACAAATCCATACATGCTACACCACATCAGGTATCAATGCATTCAGACAAATCCATACACGCTACACCACATCAGGTATCAATGCATTCAGACAAATCCATACACGCTACACCACATCAGGTATCAATGCATTCAGACAAATCCATACACGCTACACCACATCAGGTATCAATGCATTCAGACAATTCCATACACGCTACACCACATCTGCTAGGCAGATACCTACCAGGAGCATGTTCCATCACTATAGTCAGGCCTAGAGTGTGTACATATATGTTTTAGGAACCTGTCAGAGTGGATTTCCTCTGCAGATTTTGGACTGAGGCCAACGCTTATGTTGCCATGGGTTCTTTTTCAGTGCGCCAAGTCCATGCTACAGGACTTCTGTTTATCGCCTCATGTGAATTACCAGATGCTGAGTTTTACTTTCCAGTCAAACTTGGGAGAAAGGGTGAAGCTGGGATCCGAACCCAGATCCTCAAGGACACTGTATTGGAGGTTAAGCACCTTAACTATTCTGCTACCTTCCTCACAAGACTGAGGAAACAAAATTCCATACATAATTCTCAAACCTTGCATGAGAGGTTGGGAGAGAAAGTGGGGTGAGTAGTACAGGATGTTTGAACATTGTTGCACAAAAAAATCTCACATGAACCTTGACATGTATCTTAATCTCATCACTCAAACTGTCTGTTTTTTCTTCTTCTTCTTTTTCTTTTCTTGATGTATATAAAATCTTGAATACAGTAGGTGTGGTGAAAGGTACATGAAAATTCCAAGACTTTTTTCCAAACCTTGCAGGCTAAAACATTTATTTCTATGACTTTTCCAGCCGTGGAAACAGTCTTCCAATTTTTCCAAGACTTTTCCAGACTTTCTTTACTCCATGGGAACGAAAAGTGTGTACGCCAAACCTTCCAACTGGATGTCTTCACTTCCAGATGGCGCTTCATTTAGTTCAGCCACATGGTTTGTACATGTTTTTAATGACAACTACAAGCGTTTCAAAAACCTTTAAATGTTCCTCTTTCTTCAGCAGAGACAAAAGTAAAAACCTGAGCAAACAATGGTCATTTTTTTTTTCAAAGATTTTTAAGGACTTACACTGGCAAGTCTTTTTTTTAATTTTTCATGTTCCTCTTCCTTCAATACAGCCAAAGTTAAAGACCTATACAAACCAGGGCCTTTTTTATATTTTTAAAGACTTTCGAGGATTTAAACAGTTAAGGTTTTTTTTTTAATACAAATTCTTAAAACCTTTAAAAAAAACTGTATGGGTTCTGTGTCAGTTCCTTTGGAGAATGCTATTCATTAACATTGAAGGCAAGAGTTGGTACATCAGATGAGTTCTTATAGCGTTAATGGAATACAGAAGGAAGCAAACTCCCACATTTGCTGAACTTACCCTGTGCATCCTCAGCTTCTTCACTGCTTTACAGACATCTTTGAAAGAAGAAAGTAGCGATGTGCCCTGAAAAAGGCAACTTAATCATATTCATAGACACTCTTCATAGCAATGAAACCAAATAAAATACAGAAACAACTGCACATATATAATGCTTTTGGAAAGGAAAATATAATTAAAAACATTTTTTATGTACTTTTTTAAATACAATTGATAACAGGCACTGACACTGCTAATGGGAACCAATAAAACATAAAATGTTTAAGCACATTTAAAAGCTTTTTGAAAAGGAAACTATAATCAAAACATTCCTTGTCTTTTTTCTTTTTTTAAACTGATTTTTCTGTATAAAAGCTTAATCTATCACAAAATAATTCACTGTCAAAGGAGCATTCTCAAGAGATCACACCAACTGCTAAGTTTCTGTTCTGAATGTGGCCAAGAGCATGGCACAAAAGGACACCAGTATTGCAATGTAGTATCTCTGGAAATAACCGCTCAAAGTTCACACGGAAAACAAATTGCATCCAGAATCTAGTTCAAAACAAAGCAACGAAAAACAAGAGACAAGAAACAACAAACTAAAAAAAATTAATAACAAAATGAAATAATCAAATATGCAAATCTTCTTGTTCTCGTTAAACTGTGTGAAGAATCAGTGGGGTGGCACACAGAAGACCTGTTCAAATTCCTCCAGATCTGTCAATCAAGTATCAGGTCACAGGCTCTCCTCTGCTACTGGTAACCATGAAACCTCCTACTACCTACCGTACATTACACGGGGAGTAAACCCAACAAGAAAATCCTATACTAACCAGCCGCTGTGGCGAAGTGGTTAGTGTCACGGACCGATGGCTGGGAGGATGCGGGTTCGAATCCCAGCGGAGGTGGGTTTTTCAGCCCATGGCCGTCTCCTACCTAGAGTTAAGTGTGCTGTGGGCTTAAATGGGGAGACTGGGACCACACAGTCGAGTGTCATCCACTTCAAGGATGCGTCTTTGGGTGTGCTGCTCTAATTACCTGACCAAAACTGCGAGCGTCTGTATCTCTCGGGCCTGGTTAACGCCGGGATATCATTATGACAGGAAGCGTAGAGCACAGCCTTGTCACGCAGTCCCAAACCAAAATGAACCTCCATAGCAACATTGTCATCATCATCGTCATCCTCCTCCTCCATCATCATCAATATAAACAAAATAGTCTCAAAGTCTGTGGCCTTTTACGCCCTGCTGTCATGGTGACCTCAGTTTCGATACCCCTCCACTTCTGTGCTTGGGATGAGTCCTGTCAATGTCTTCAGTGTCGGCAGATTCATGGGGGGCTGTTGTTTGAGGGACACGGTGGCAGTCTCCGCTGTGGGAGGGACGCTCACCCAGTCTTGCTCCGCGACTAAGCCATTATTGTCGTTAGTAGGGGGCTTAGTGGTGGTGGTGGTGTGTCCATCGAGATCGATGATGACCATCGTTGTCATCCAGATGGGGGATGGGGGATGGGGGGAGGGTGGTGGTGTGGTGGGGGGAAGGATGCTCATGAATCTATCTGTGAGTGCGCAGATGGCTGAATAGTCCAATCTGCGCACGAAATGTTCGCTGACAGTTGGGGCAGACAAAGACAGGCATATCATTGTCAGGGAGCTTGTTTGCCCGTGACTTTCTGGTCTGCCTCTTCTCAACAGCTGCAGCAGTCCTGTTGGCCTCGCACAACTTGGCGCCTTTGTGCACAGCAGCGCGCCATTTGTCACGGTCCACTGCAGATTCCTCCCAGGAGTCAGGGTTGATATCAAACGCTTTCAGAGAGACTTTCAGAGTATCTCTGAAGCGCTTCTTCTGACCTCCGTATGATCTCTTCCCTTGTTGCAGCTCGCCATAGAAGAGCCTTTTGGGTAGCCGATGGTCTGGCATGCGCGCCACGTGTCCAGCCCAGCGAAGCTGGGACTGCATCAGGATGGTGAAGATGCTGGGAAGGGTGGCTTTTGCGAGCACCTCTGTGTCTGGGGTCTTGTCTTGCCACTTGATGTTCAGTAGCTTCCTGAGGCATGTTGTGTGGAAGTGGTTCAGCTTCTTGGCATGTCGTTGGTACACTGTCCAAGTTTCGCAGGCGTACAGTAGTGTGGGGAGAACTACTGCTCTGTAGACCTTTAGCTTGGTCTCAAGACTAATGCCTCTTCTGTTCCAGACATTTGCACTGAGTCTACCAAAAGTTGCGCTTGCTCTTGCAATCCTGACGTTCACTTCATCGTCGATGGTCGCATTTCGTGACAGTGTGCTGCCAAGGTATGTGAACCGCTCCACCGCACTGAGTCTCTGACCGTTGACTGTGATGTTGGGCTCAACGTAGGGTTTCCCTGGGGCTGGCTGATGGAGAACTTCAGTTTTCCTCGTGCTGATGGTAAGGCCGAAGTTCCTGCTGGCAGTGGCAAACTTGTCGACGCTGAGTTGCATGTCAGCTTCAGATCCAGCGTTGAGGGCACAATCATCAGCGAACAAAAAGTCTCTGATGATGTCTGTCATGACCTTCGTTTTTGCTTGAAGCCTTCTGAGGTTAAACAGCTTGCCATCTGTTCGGTACTTTAGGCCGATTCCAACATCGCCATCTCTGAAGGCATCAGTAAGCATTGCAGAGAACATGAGGCTGAACAGCGTTGGAGCCAGGATGCAGCCTTGCTTGACACCATTTGTGACAGCAAAAGGAGCAGATGTTTCACCATTGTCCTGGACTCGAGCCTGCATGCCTTCATGGAATTGGCTGACCAAGGAAATAAATTTCCGAGGGCATCCGTACTTGGCCATGATCTTCCACAGTCCCTCTCTACTCACGGTGTCGAAGGCCTTAGTGAGGTCGACATAGGTGGAGAACAGATCAGCATTTTGCTCCTGACATTTCTCTTGCAGCTGCCTTGCAGCAAACACCATGTCAGTGGTTCCGCGCTCTTTCCGGAATCCACATTGGCTCTCAGGCAAATGACCTTGGTCAAGGTGTGCTGTGAGGCGGTTAAGTAGGATCCTGGCAAGTATCTTGCCTGCGATGGAGAGCAAGGAAATGCCCCGATGGTTATCACAGGCTTGCCGGTTCCCCTTTCGCTTGTACAAGTGAATGATAGATGCATCTTTGAAATCCTGGGGGATCGTCTCTTCTTTCCACATGAGTGAGTACAGCTGATGAAGCTTCTCAGTCAGCACAGTGCCTCCATCCTTGTAGACCTCTGCTGGTATGGAGTCTGAGCCAGGTGCTTTGCCACTGGATAGCAGACGGATTGCTTTCTGGGTCTCAAGAAGTGTTGGCGGATCGTCCAGTGCTTCGTTGGTGGGGACTTGTGGGAGACGGTCTATGGCTTCATCATTTATGGAGGAAGGGCGATTTAAGACACTGTTGAAGTGCTCAGCCCATCGCTCGAGAATGTTCTCCTTCTCGGTGATCAAGGTATTCCCATCTGCACTGAGGAGGGGGGATGATCCTGAGGATGTGGGGCCGTAGACTTCTTTTAAGGCATCATAGAACCTCTTCATATCGTGCCTGTCAGCATATCCCTGGATCTCATCAGCTTTGTCACTCAGCCACTTATCCTGCATCTGGCGTAACTTTTGCTGAACAGTCCTGCGGATGGCATTGTATGCATCCTTTTTTGATGTGGACTTTGGGTTGCTCAGGTGGGCTTGATGCAGACGGCGTTTCTCATCCAGAAGCTGCTTGATTTCATCACAGTTTTCATCAAACCAGTCTTTGTGCTTTCTGGTCATGGGTCCCAGGGTCTCTGAAGCTGTACTATAGATCAGCTCACGCAGGGTCCTCCAGTCAGACTCCACATTCTGGTTGTCCAGAGAGGTGGATTCCAGACGATCTTCCAGCAGCTCCACAAAGGACTGTTTGATGGTGATGCTTTTCAGCTTAGCGATGTTGAGCCGTTTTGGAGTCTTCTGGCCTTGGGGGCGTCTCTTGGGTTGGATTCGAATATTCAGCTTCGAGACTACAAGGCGATGGTCTGTCCAACACTCGGCGCCGCACATGGTCTTTGTTACACGTACATCTTGCGTATCCCTTTTCCTGACGATGACATAATCGATGAGATGCCAATGCTTTGAGCGAGGGTGCATCCGTGACGTCCTGTTACGGGTAGGGAGGCAGAAAACTGTGTTGGTTATCAGCAGTTCGTGCTCTGCACAGGTCTGAAGCAAAAGCAATCCATTTGGGTTGCAGTGGCCCACACCATGCTTTCCAATCACTCCATCCCAGGAGATGTAGTCAGAGCCAACTCTAGCATTGAAGTCCCCAAGAATGATGAGCTTGTCTGCTTTAGGGATGGCAGCAATGACAGAGTGAAGGTCCTCGTAGAACTTCGCCTTCACTTCATCCGGGTTGGTCATGGTTGGGGCGTAGGCACTGACAATGGTGAGGTGCTTCTGGCCAGATGCCAGTGGGAGTTTCATGGTCATAAGCCTATCGTTGACTCCCTTTGGGATTCCAGCTAGCTTGCTGACAAGTGCTGTTTTTACTGCAAAACCAACGCCAGCCTCACGTCGCTCTTCGCTTCCTCGTCCACTCCAGAAGAAGGTGTAACCAGATCCCCGTTCACAGAGCTCGCCTTCGCCTGCAAGCCGAGTCTCACTCAAGGCTGCGATGTCGATGTTGTATCTGGCGAGTTCGGATGCAACTAGTGCTGTTCTCCTTTGGGGTCTGTCCGCGTTATCTCTGTCCAGGAGAGTCCTTATGTTCCAAGCACCAATGGTGAGAGGAACGATCCTGGTTTTTTTCTTTTCTTTCTCTTTGTTTCGACCGCTGATGTAGGGTCCACGCCAGCCACGGTATGCTGGCCAGGGTGATATGGAGCAGGCAATTTTTAGGGCACCTTTTCTAGCCCCTTCCTCATGCCAGGGAGGTGAGCAGTGCATTCCTAAAGAGGGCTGCTCAGACGCTCAGACGGCTGCCGAGCTCCATCGCTGCTCCTGTCGACGAAGAACGACCCTATGGCCTGAGCCGCCTGCGTGCAGGTCTGCGGCTGCGACTGCCAGTGTACCCACACCTGTCGTTTCGTCGCTCGCCTGTCGCCACAGGACTTGGGGGTGATGAAATGATGAAGGATGAAAGGTCATTTTGGATGACTGATGACTTGCGCGATGAGTTTGTTTAAAGTGAAGAGGAGTTGCGCAACGTCGACCTCACTCTCTCGTCCGGGTCCACCAATTTCCAGTGGCAAGACTAAGTCGAGACGACTGGAGGATGAGCATGGATGCAGTGGATGACCAAGATATCCTTTCAGTGTCTCATCTTGCTCTCTGCACTCCACAGTGCGATGCTGTAATCGCCTTCCTCTCCGTTGAACCGATAGGTTTCTTCCGCAGATTCTGCCGGATCCAGACTTCGCATACATGGGTAGACACACCCCGGAGGCCAACTGCGTGTGGCATGCACACAGCACAGTGGAGCTAGATGGCTGTCGGTGGCTCTCCTGAGCCGACGCCCTTTTATGGATCTCCATAAGGGTGTCTAGCCACCCGCCTCACCAGTCCCAGAAGGGAGCGGTGGAAGTGCCGGTTTAGTCGTCGGCAACCCGACCCTGAACAGGTTGTACTGGATTACAGGTTACCAGTAGCAGATCTAATGACCTGACCTGACCAGTAGGGGGCTTAGTAGGTGGTGTCCTAAGTACATTAAATCAGAACAGGCACCACTGAACACCACCGAAGTGACTCAGCAGCAGTGCAGGGTCTCCTTTGGTGTGTGGCCTCCTGGCGACCTAACATCGATGGTTCCCTGAGGACTGCCGACGCTGGAACTGTGACGGACGAACCCGGGTGTAGCCGTGAATGGGGAAATCTAAATGAGCAGCGTGGGAGTAATGCCACTGAAATGGTGCAGATAATGGGGCAGCAAAAAAAAAAAAATAAATAAAATAAAATAAAATCCTATACTATGAAGAATAGACTCTGCCAGATTTGACTTGCCACACGACGATGGATGCGTGTGTACAATGGAACAAAAACTCAGCACACACCACAATAACAACATCATGAACTTAAGTCATCATTCTCAGACTGCGCACAGGCCACTGCCAGCTCCTCTCCCATCTCAAGAAACTAAAAATTTCCCACACAAACCAATGTCCATGTGACACCACTCTTCAACCCCCAGCCAATGTCCTGCAAGACTGCCTCTACACACAGAGCTGAGGCACCAGATGTGGCCAAGTCCTGCAAGACTGCCTCTACACACACAGCTGAGGCACCAGATGTGGCCACATCCTGCAAGACTGCCTCTACACACAGAGCTGAGGCACCAGATGTGGCCACATCCTGCAAGACTGCCTCTACACACACAGCTGAGGCACCAGATGTGGCCACATCCTGCAAGACTGCCTCTACACACAGAGCTGAGGCACCAGATCTGGCCAAGTCCTGCAAGACTGCCTCTACACAAAGAGCTGAGGCACCAGATCTGGCCAAGTCCCACAGCGCTCCACGACAAGTTGTGGGGAGCAGCTACAGAGCTCCAGCGGACTACGGACTTCATAATGTACTCTGGACTGACCTCCTGAACATGGCCTGGGAATGCTGAGAAGAAGAAACAGCATGAACTGACCTTAAAGATAGCGTAGATGATGACGGTGACCATGGCAAACCAGCGCCCAATCTTCTGGTCGTCCTGCAGGTAGTGTATCCAGGGGATGATGGGAAGGGTGAGGCGGTACAGCTGCGACACTTTCTCGGCAAACATGTAGTACTTGCCCTGAAGCACAGTCTTAGAAAATGACCCTGTGTCAAACATCCTCATACTTACGTTAAACAGTTGGTGGGTGCATCAGCTGAGTGGTTTAAAACACTGCACTTTCAATATGATGGTCTGGGCTTTAAATCCCAGTCAAAGGGTAGAGATTTTTCCCATCTCTCAAGTCAACAGATGTGCAGATCTACGAGTGCCTGAACCCCCTTTTTGTGTATACGCACACAGAAGATCAAAACCCACATCAAAGATCCCATAATCCATGTCAGCTCCACAGGTTATAGAAACAACAACATTCCTGCCATGCACCCCCCTGAAAACAGAGTATTGCTGCCTGCATGGCAACAATAAACATCAAAACGGTCATACACGTAAAAGCCCATCCATGCATGTGACAATAATGAAGATAACAGTTACATTTCTAGGCCTTCTGTAACAGCTACTGTTGCTAGCTGCAACAGCAGTGATTATAGTAGCTAGGGCAGCAGTAGTTGTTGTAGTAGTAGTAGCAGTAACAGTAGTAGTGGTACTATTACTACAACACAGTAACAACACCAGTGGTAATAGTGGTTGTTTGTTATTTGTTAATAACTTGATGTCATAAGAAAAAAAATAAACTGCAATAATATTTTCCCAACACATACAAGCACAGAAACACACACCCACGCACACGCACACAGAAACAGATAAACACAAAGACACACATACACACATATACATACATTTAAAAACTCATTGCCACAAAACAATCCATAAAAAAAAATAAAACAGGAACTTTTTCCTGAAACACCTAATTGTGCAGATGACTCTGTGTTCATAAAGCACTTAGTTTGGTCACTGACTGATCTGTGCAGATGACTCTGTGTTCATAAAGCACTTAGTTTGGTCACTCACTGATCTGTGCAGATGACTCTGTGTTCATAAAGCACTTAGTTTGGTCACTGACTGATCTGTGCAGATGACTCTGTGTTCATAAAGCACTTAGTTTGGTCACTGACTGATTTGTGCAGATGACTGTGTTCGTAAAGCACTTAGTTTGGTCACTGACTGATTTGTGCAGATGACTGTGTTCGTAAAGCACTTAGTTTGGTCACTGACTGATTTGTGCAGATGACTCTGTGTTCATAAAGCACTTAGTTTGGTCACTGACTGATTTGTGCAGATGACTGTGTTCGTAAAGCACTTAGTTTGGTCACTGACTGATTTGTGCAGATGACTGTGTTCGTAAAGCACTTAGTTTGGTCTCTGACTGATTTGAGTTCAGTTTCTCAAGGAGGCATCACTGCGTTCAGACAAATCCATATACACTACACCACATCTGCAAAGCAGATGCCTAACCAGCAGCGTAACCCAATGTGCTTAGTCAGGTCAATGGGGAAAATTAGAAGAAAATAAGTAAAATAAGATACAAAAGTAAATAAATAGTAAACACAAGAAAATAAACTGAATGTCCTCAGAGTCTGTTGAAATGATTTAATGACTGTGAAAATCGTACCACTTCCTTTGACTGTGCCTTTTCACTTTTTTTTTTTTTTTATCTCCTTAGACTGGTTTGAACCACTACAGGGTCTAAGAGAGGGAGAGAGAAAGACAGAAAGAGAGAGAAAGAGAGAATGAGCTAGCTGACAGCTGGTGATGCAAGTGCAAATAATTGGGAATTATCATTTCATTTTAATATTTCCTCATTAATATCATGATAATTATTATAATCATCAATATCATCATCTGTGACTGAAGACAGGTGCCATATCAAAATCAATAACACCACCGATACCCGGCCACAGCACCTCACCCTGCGTCTGTGCGGCAGACAGAAGGCCGGCAGGAGGAAGACGCAGCACTTGAGGGCCACAGTGACAAACTTCACCACAAAGTCCGTCACCAGCACCACCCACAGCAAGGTCCACACGTCCACCTCCCCCACCACAGGCATCTTGTAGCGCAGCCTGTGCAAGCAACACTCAGTTCTTTCATAAGATAAGATAAGATAAGAATAACTTTATTATCTCCAACTGGAGAAATTTGGTCAGGTGCATTATCACAACACAGACAAGTAAACAACATGGGGACCATAACTGTAAAAGCCAACAACAGCCCCAACAAATATTACGAAGATACAAATGTAAAAAATATCACATACATCGTTTCATACATACATCCACTCACTGCAGGTAATAACTAGTATTCTTAATGTAAAAACAGAAAGAATTAAGAAACATTATTTGAATATAATTATAAACATAGCCTACTATACTGCACATTGATTATAATAGACAGATAAGATAAGAATAAAGATGAATTGCGGAAAACCACAACCAGATAATCAGCACACACCCGCACCGCACGCCCCCCCCCCCCCCCCCCCCCCCACACACACACACACACGCGGATAACTTGATTAAACAAGAGTAATAAACATATGTTCTCAAATAAAAGCATTTCACATATTCGCTTTTAAAAACATTGCAATTAATTATTACATCGTACTTCATTAGGCATCTTGTACCACAGCCTGTCAAAGCAAGCAACACTCAGTTTGTTCATTTAGTTAGGAATCTTGTACCAAAGCCTGTCACAGCAAGCAACACTCAATTTGTTCATTACTTAGTTAGGCATCTTGTACCACAGCCTGTCACAGCAAACAACACTCAGTTTGTTCATTACTTAGTTAGGCATCTTGTACCACAGCCTGTCACAGCAAGCAACACTCAGTTTGTTCATTACTTAGTTAGGCATCTTGTACCACAGCCTGTCACAGCAAGCAACACTCAATTTGTTCATTACTTAGTTAGGCATCTTGTACCACAGCCTGTCACAGCAAGCAACACTCAATTTGTTCATTTAGTTAGGAATCTTGTACCAAAGCCTGTCACAGCAAGCAACACTCAATTTGTTCATTACTTAGTTAGGCATCTTGTACCACAGCCTGTCACAGCAAGCAACACTCAATTTGTTCATTACTTAGGCATCTTGTACCACAGCCTGTCACAGCAAGCAACACTCAATTTGTTCATTACTTAGTTAGGCATCTTGTACCACAGCCTGTCACAGCAAGCAACACTCAATTTGTTCATTACTTAGTTAGGAATCTTGTACCACAGCCTGTCACAGCAAGCAACACTCAATTTGTTCATTACTTAGTTAGGCATCTTGTACCACAGCCTGTCACAGCAAGCAACACTCAATTTGTTCATTACTTAGTTAGGAATCTTGTACCACAGCCTGTCACAGCAAGCAACACTCAGTTTGTTCATTACTTAGTTAGGCATCTTGTACCACAGCCTGTCACAGCAAGCAACACTCAGTTTGTTCATTACTTAGGCATCTTGTACCACAGCCTGTCACAGCAAGCAACACTCAATTTGTTCATTACTTAGGCATCTTGTACCACAGCCTGTCACAGCAAGCAACACTCAATTTGTTCATTTAGTTAGGAATCTTGTACCACAGCCTGTCACAGCAAGCAACACTCAGTTTATTCATTATTTAGTTAGGCATCTTGTACCACAGCCTGTCACAGCAAGCAACACTCAATTTGTTCATTACTTAGTTAGGCATCTTGTACCACAGCCTGTCATAGCAAGCAACACTCAATTCATTCATTGTTTAGTTAGGCATCTTGTACCACAGCCTGTCACAGCAACACTCAATTCATTCACTGTTTAGTTAGGCATCTTGTACCACAGCCTGTCACAGCAACACTCAATTCATTCACTGTTTAGTTAGGCATCTTGTACCACAGCCTGTCACAGCAAGCAACACTCAATTCATTCACTGTTTAGTTAGGCATCTTGTACCACAGCCTGTCACAGCAACACTCAATTCATTCACTGTTTAGTTAGGCATCTTGTACCACAGCCTGTCACAGCAAGCAACACTCAATTCATTCACTGTTTAGTTAGGCATCTTGTACCACAGCCTGTCACAGCAACACTCAATTCATTCACTGTTTAGTTAGGCATCTTGTACCACAGCCTGTCACAGCAAGCAACACTCAATTCATTCACTGTTTAGTTAGGCATCTTGTACCACAGCCTGTCACAGCAACACTCAATTCATTCACTGTTTAGTTAGGCATCTTGTACCACAGCCTGTCACAGCAACACTCAATTCATTCATTGTTTAGTTAGGCATCTTGTACCACAGCCTGTCACAGCAAGCAACACTCAATTCATTCATTGTTTAGTTAGGCATCTTGTACCACAGCCTGTCACAGCAAGCAACACTCAATTCATTCACTGTTTAGTTAGGCATCTTGTATCACAGCCTGTCACAGCAACACTCAATTCATTCACTGTTTAGTTAGGCATCTTGTACCACAGCCTGTCACAGCAACACTCAATTCATTCACTGTTTAGTTAGGCATCTTGTACCACAGCCTGTCACAGCAACACTCAATTCATTCATTGTTTAGTTAGGCATCTTGTACCACAGCCTGTCACAGCAAGCAACACTCAATTCATTCACTGTTTAGTTAGGCATCTTGTACCACAGCCTGTCACAGCAAGCAACACTCAATTCATTCACTGTTTAGTTAGGCATCTTGTACCACAGCCTGTCACAGCAACACTCAATTCATTCACTGTTTAGTTTGGCATCTTGTACCACAGCCTGTCACAGCAAGCAACACTCAATTCATTCACTGTTTAGTTAGGCATCTTGTACCACAGCCTGTCACAGCAAGCAACACTCAATTCATTCACTGTTTAGTTTGGCATCTTGTACCACAGCCTGTCACAGCAAGCAACACTCAGTTTGTTCATTACTTAGGCATCTTGTACCACAGCCTGTCACAGCAAGCAACACTCAATTTGTTCATTACTTAGGCATCTTGTACCACAGCCTGTCACAGCAAGCAACACTCAATTTGTTCATTTAGTTAGGAATCTTGTACCACAGCCTGTCACAGCAAGCAACACTCAGTTTATTCATTATTTAGTTAGGCATCTTGTACCACAGCCTGTCACAGCAAGCAACACTCAATTTGTTCATTACTTAGTTAGGCATCTTGTACCACAGCCTGTCATAGCAAGCAACACTCAATTCATTCACTGTTTAGTTAGGCATCTTGTACCACAGCCTGTCACAGCAAGCAACACTCAATTCATTCACTGTTTAGTTAGGCATCTTGTACCACAGCCTGTCACAGCAACACTCAATTCATTCACTGTTTAGTTAGGCATCTTGTACCACAGCCTGTCACAGCAAGCAACACTCAATTCATTCACTGTTTAGTTAGGCATCTTGTACCACAGCCTGTCACAGCAAGCAACACTCAATTCATTCACTGTTTAGTTAGGCATCTTGTACCACAGCCTGTCACAGCAAGCAACACTCAATTCATTCATTGTTTAGTTAGGCATCTTGTACCACAGCCTGTCACAGCAACACTCAATTCATTCACTGTTTAGTTAGGCATCTTGTACCACAGCCTGTCACAGCAAGCAACACTCAATTCATTCATTGTTTAGTTAGGCATCTTGTACCACAGCCTGTCACAGCAACACTCAATTCATTCACTGTTTAGTTAGGCATCTTGTACCACAGCCTGTCACAGCAAGCAACACTCAATTCATTCACTGTTTAGTTAGGCATCTTGTACCACAGCCTGTCACAGCAAGCAACACTCAATTCATTCACTGTTTAGTTAGGCATCTTGTACCACAGCCTGTCACAGCAACACTCAATTCATTCACTGTTTAGTTAGGCATCTTGTACCACAGCCTGTCACAGCAACACTCAATTCATTCACTGTTTAGTTAG
>NC_134904.1:41634147-41646647 GCF_041734735.1 Babylonia areolata | reverse complement strand
ACCTTCCCTCCATGCACAGAGAACACCTAGTCCTGTTAAACCTTTACATCACCTTCCTTCCATGCACACAGAACACCCAGTCCTGTTAAACCTTTACATCACCTTCCTTCCATGCACACAGAACACCCAGTCCTGTTAAACCTTTACATCACCTTCCTTCCATGCACACAGAACACCCAGTCCTGTTAAACCTTTACATCACCTTCCTTCCATGCACACAGAACACCCAGTCCTGTTAAACCTTTACATCACCTTCCTTCCATGCACACAGAACACCCAGTCCTGTTAAACCTTTACATCACCTTCCCTCCATGCACACAGAACACCCAGTCCTGTTAAACCTTTACATCACCTTCCTTCCATGCACACAGAACACCCAGTCCTGTTAAACCTTTACATCACCTTCCTTCCATGCACACAGAACACTCAGTCCTGTTAAACCTTTACATCACCTTCCATCCATGCACAGAGAACACCTAGTCCTGTTAAAACTTTACATCACCTTCCTTCCATGCACACAGAACACCCAGTCCTGTTAAACCTTTACATCACCTTCCTTCCATGCACACAGAACACCCAGTCCTGTTAAACCTTTACATCACCTTCCTTCCATGCACACACCCAGTCCTGTTAAACCTTTACATCACCTTCCTTCCATGCACAGAGAACACCCAGTCCTGTTAAACCTTTACATCACCTTCCTTCCATGCACACAGAACACCCAGTCCTGTTAAACCTTTACACCACCTTCCATCCATGCACACAGAACACCCAGTCCTGTTAAACCTTTCCATCACAAGTCATCTCATTCTCCGGATCATGTATTTTTCAAGCAGAGAAGGCTGAAACTTAAAAATAGGGTGAAGTCGGACAAAAATTGATAAGCAAAATTTGTTTTGCTTCTGAATAGATTGTTGTAAAATTCTCTGTGTGAGTTGCATCGTGTTTACTGAAGTGTTTATACCTTGTAAAGTGAATGAAACTGGCTAGCTGGATTTGGGTGTTTGTTTTGGGGGTTTTTTGTAGTTGTTTTGTTTTGTTTTTCTCCCTAACATCTGAGGTCATTTTTTTCCTTTCGATCATCACTACCACCACAACAGTTTCATTCAACACACTTCACGTACTGAAGTTTTGATTCCACAATAAAAACAAAAACAAAACAAACAAAACAGAAAAAATAAACCAGAACTGAAAGTTGGATTTGAAACACAAGTTACTCATTCTGTGGTCTCTGTGTGTACACACTCACATGTTGAGGGTCACTAGCAACAAAGATATATATATATATATATATATATATATCATTGTAACACAATAATTGAATAAACCAGTTTCAGTGTACTCAAACTGAAAACTTGTAGGGTTCAAGGCACGAGTTCCATGTTTCCCACAGTCTCTGTTAGTGGATATACTGACATCACAAGGAATGCATAGCATGGGATGAAATGTGTCATAGACATCACAGCCAAGTACTGAAGTAGTCAAGCTGTTTCAGTTCAACGCAAAACATTCCAGGTTTGAATCCTAGCAAAGTTGTAAGTGATAATGTTTGACTTTGAGTTATTTGGTCATTTTCATGTAGGAGGTATATTTATACCCTACTCTCAGTCTCCTTGTTTCTTCCCCAAACTAACAACAACAAGAAGTGAACAACAAAACATCGCCTTGCTAACACAAACAACATTCTCTCTCTGTCTCTCTCTCTCTCCCTCTCTCCCCACACCTACCCAGACTGTGGTCATAGAGAAACCTCAGCAGCAGCAGCACGAAGAACACACCCGACGTCTGCAGCAGCTTCACCACCCCTTGCACATCCAGCTGTGACCCTGCCACCGCCGCCCCTTGACCCTCACCCCTGGGGTCGTTGCCATGGCTGTGGGCATGGGCATGGGAGTGGGTGTGGTCCCCGCCCTGAGGGGAGGTGTCGGAGGGCTCCAGGTGGGAGTGTGTGTGCTGATGCTGCTGCTGCTGCTGCTGCTGGCTGTTCATGCTGCGCAGCAGGGCTCGGATCTCCTCCATGCGTAACGCCATCTGGTGTGGGGGTCAAGGGTTAAAAGGTTAAAGATCCTATGGTCATCTAGTAGGGTAAAGGGCTAAAAGGTTAAATGGCCATCTGTGGGGTCAAGGGCTAAAAGGTTAAAGATCCCATGGCCATCTGTGGGGTCAAGGGCTAAAAGGTTAAAGATCCCATGGCCATCTGTGGGGTCAAGGGCTAAAAGGTCAAAGATCACATGGCCATCTGTGGGGTCAAGGGCTAAAAGGTTAAAGATCACATGGCCATATATGGGGTCCAGGGCTAAAAGGTTAAGGATCACATGGCCATCTATGGTGTCAAGGGCTAAAAGGTTAAAGATCCCATGGCCATCTGTGGGGTCAAGGGCTAAAAGGTTAAAGATCCCATGGCCATCTGTGGGGTCAAGGGCTAAAAGGTCAAAGATCACATGGCCATCTGTAGGGTCAAGGGCTAAAAGGTTAAAGATCACATGGCCATATATGGGGTCCAGGGCTAAAAGGTTAAGGATCACATGGCCATCTGTGGTGTCAAGGGCTAAAAGGTTAAGGATCCCATGGCCATCTGTGGGGTCAAGGGCTAAAAGGTCAAAGATCCCATGGCCATATGTGGGGTCAAGGGCTAAAAGGTCAAAGATCCCATGGCCATCTGTGGGGTCAAGGGCTAAAAGGTTAAAGATCACATGGCCATCTGTGGGGTCAAGGGCTAAAAGGTCAAAGATCCCATGGCCATCTGTGGGGTCAAGGGCTAAAAGGTTAAAGATCCCTTGGCCATATGTGGGGTCAAGGGCTAAAAGGTCAAAGATCCCATGGCCATCTGTGAGGTCAAGGGCTAAAAGGTCAAAGATCACATGGCCATATGTGGGGTCAAGGGCTAAAAAGTCAAAGATCCCATAATATATGGCCATATGTGGGGTAGGTGGGGGGTCAAAACAGTTTTAGTTTCCAGGTGGTATCAAAGCATGCAGACTGATCCATAAGCACACTGCACAAATGAGAGTTAGAACGAAAACAATGAATGATTGAATCATCTTCATTTATGATTTAGGGTACGTAAACATTTTCACTGACCTAGGTAGTGTGTTCACAGCCCCCTCCACACACACACACACACACACACACACACACTACACTGTGCATATGTATGTGTATGCATGAAAAGAGTGCATATGAGACTACTAATGAGAGGGAGTTTTTTTGTAGAATACCAGAATTTTGGATTATAATTGTAGACTATGTGTACATAATATATGGAGACACTTTTTTTCGTGTATTTTCTAGGTTTATCTCAGCTACTTTTAATGGCAATCTATAACATATTCACAAATTATCTAAAATTAATCTCATATCTAATGTTCACTCATTGCTAGCCAGTGTGTCAATTAACGTTTACACAATCAGAAACTGATAGTCTGTTCACTTTCCTTTCAGTAAAGTATGGGTGGTGCACACTTTCTTGCAGTAGTTTGCAACTAGAATGTTGTAAGCACAAGTTAGACTAAAAATGAATGTGTGGCACTGGGTGGTGGAGTTAGCAGATCATCACATGGATAGATACACTGTCCTTGAATGATACTTTCTAAGCTTTACACACACACATGTTGGCACCCCAAGATTGCAAGCATGCACAAAACATACACATAAACAAGATGAAACTCAAGCTTGCAAGGACACACACACATGGATACTCAAGCATGCAAGTGTACACAGGCTTGTGCACACACACACATACACATACACTCACACACACATACTCTCTATCACTCACACACACACACACACACACACACACACACACCCTCACATATATGAACACACACATACACACACCCTCACAAATGTGTACACACACACACACACACCCTCACACACACTCTCTCATACATTTGTACACAAACACATATATACACTCACACACACCCTCACACACACACACACCCTCATACCCACCACACACAAACACCCAGACCACCCCCCACACCCATACAAACATTGAAACCAGCTAACCTGCGGGTTAATAGTGCGTGACCCATCCTGTGACTCGTCCCCCACCATCAGAGATGACAAGTCCACTGCCACCTGCCCCCCACTCTGACCAGCAGCTGATGATGACGATGATGACGACGAAGACACCACTGCTGCCCTTGATGTCGCTGAACCATTCAGAGAACGTCGCGGCAGGTTCGGTAACAGTTCCTGGGCAAAGTCCATGGCTGTGCGAGTGTAGCGGGACTGCAGGGAGGTCAGAGGCCACAAGCCTGACCCTTGACCTCCACTGTCCCGGGGCTGGTCCCCCGAGCCCCCCTGGCTGCTGGATGCCATCCAAAGTCTCGCTTCTGAAAACTGTTCATATTTTTCTTCTATTAAGTTCTAACTGACTGCCAAATGACATCTAAGAGTCAAACTTTTAGAAAGAAATCAGACCTACACATAACACAAGTGAACACTACTATAAAGTTATTAACTTAATGTCCAGAGTCATCCCGCAACAGTGGCAAATCAGGAGTATCGCAATCAAACAAATAAACACATAGGTATTCTTTAGTAGTAATGACATCCCTGATCTTTAAGGCTTTACTTCTTAACTTGGATTGCTGAAATAATAGTTAAATTATCAATGTTTTACTTAAAATATATATATATATATATATTCACTTCCCATTCCCCATTTTAGAACTTTCTAACTTGGTCAACAGCAACAACCCTGAAACTGAGCACTTTGTTAATGTCAACTTGAAACATCCCAACGTAAACTTTAACTTAATTGTTTAATTTTCTATCACTGTCATGAGAGATTGTGAGTAAAGAGCTGCATGTGCATGTGTGTGTGTGTGTGTGTGTGTGTGTGTGTGTGTCTGGCTGTGTATCTGTCTGTGTTTGTGTAGACACTGAGATAACTCAACTGACTCATCACTCAGTTGTTTCACATCTCTTTCCAACTACCTTCAACCTATTTGATTGTGATAACTGATATTGCTTATCAACTATACGATTTGCCATTGGTTACTTCTTTTTTTTTTTTAATATAATCTTGTTATTCATTTACTACTACATATCCATTTCAGATCCACAGCTTCTTTCGTTCTAATATTAACCGTCATACAATACCAGTTTATATCACATATCAAACAGAAAGTCCGATCTGAGAAACTTTGCTGGTCGCCCTAGCACTGGACATGGGGAAAAGGAAAGGAAAATAGATCCAGCAGAAAATACTGGGAATGAAGGAAGCTTGTGAAATACGGGAACGGAACGATTGATAACTGAGTCGAATACACTGCAACACTTTGACTCTACGAATTTCTTTACCTCCTAGTCACCTACAATCCGCAAAAAGTCTGAAATTTATCGAAGGTTTACAATGATTTCGTGGCCGTCGTCTCACCTTAGTTATAAGAGTGCCATCCCTTGTTTCGAATGAAGAGCTATCAGATTTATTGCAGTTAAAGTAAAACGTGAACATTCCCGATACATTAATATCTACGTCAGGTGCATGTTCTAATAAACATAGAAAATAATATATCATACCAATATACTACAACACTAATGTTTATGTACTGAACCATTAAACATTATTTTTAGTGCTTACATATACGAAACCATCCAATGAGACTTTCACTTTCTTCTTCATTTCATTTTTCGTTCTTCGAGAACTGTGCGATTTAAAATAATAAATGAATAAATAAATAAAATAAAATAAAATGGATCGAAAGAAAATTACATGAAATTTATCTAAAGCTTGCAGGGGAGGAGGAGCGTTCTGACTGGAACAACAGTTGCACAAGAACACAAGACCATTATCTCTCGCAAAACAGCATGATTGTCGCGCCGGTGGTTGAGGCCAAGCGGCCGCCATGTCAGTGCTCCCGTGACGCGCTCGCTGACAGCCACGGTGCACCAAATGTGTGTGTGTGTGTGTGTGTGTGTGTGTGTTTAGAATAGAGATCGAGAGGGCCAGGAAAATCAATGCGTGGATGGGTTCACGGAAGGGGGAAGTTTGTTTTTCGTACTTTGAACCGTTTATTTATTCAGTTCTGTTATTTTCTTTATTTCCGATTTCTTCGGACACACTGAACTGGGAAAGACGGAGACATTCGTATAAGAAAATTAAATCCCTGATGTTCACTCAAGCGCCCCATGCGCCTCGTGCAACCACACATACATCAGTCATATCAAAATTGCCTTTCTCAACAAAGTATTATGCCACACGAAAAAAAAAAACACAACAAAAAACCGCCTGCTTCGATGTGATGACTCTCACCACACTGCTGTGGGGGGACAAAAAAAATTTAAAATGATGATGAAGATGATGAGATATACATTTGTTTCCGGCACTGCCTTTCTCTCAGGCTAAAAGCTGAGGGCGGCGCCTTACATGAAAAAAAGGGTAACAAATTACACTGACGAACCCCTCATGACCACTTTTTTTTCTCTCTCTCTCTCTCTCTCTCCCCTTCCTTCCTGTTTCACCCCATCCCCATTCTCTCTCTCTCTCTCTCTCCTTTCCCCCTTCCTTCCTGTCTCACCCTATCCCCATTCTCTCTCTCTCTCTCTCTCTCTCTCTCTTTCCCCCTTCCTTCCTGTCTCACCCCATCCCCATTTTTCTTCTTCTTTTTTTTCAACGTTTACTTCGTTTCAGTGAGCACACAAAAGTATTATGTGTATGTGTGTTTCAGCAGCAGTGTGTTGTGAATGGACCAATCACAATTGCTGTGATGTTGGAAAAGTGAAACTCGATTGAGAAGGGAAGCAATTGTGTCAATTTCACGGAATGAATACTCTCGGGGATACTTCCCCTTAGAAAATAACTGCCAATGACAATGCAAAAATATCGTCACTGCGGGCTTGGCGGCTTAGATACCGCGACGCCAGACGATCCAAAAAAGAAAAAGAAAAAAAGAAAGCGAAAGAGCTTCGGTTTGTGTGCTGGTTTGATGTGAGAGCAGTCACAGTTATCGCCAGAAAGTGGGTGTTGTGAATACGGGAGATAATGAACTTCAGACGAGAGCTGAATGCCGAGACACGGTTTATTGCAAGCACTCGAGTGTGTGAGTTTGTGAAGGTGCGTTCAATGATTTTGAAGGAAACATCTGTTTGAAGTGTTTGACCAGAACTGGTAATTGCGATTAGACATGTATTTGCTTTCGTTAGACTGAATCTCACAGCAAGTTGTCTGGTGGCGTATGTCGCAGACGCCACTTCAGGCGATATAGAAAAGTTAAGACCAGGCTTAAAATATGCTTTTCCTTTAGTTTTTGGCATACCTTTTCCCTTTCTTTTTAAATAATGCAAAATCAGTTTATAAATATAAAATGAACTGGTGAAATGAAAGAAAGATGGAGAGATGGATGTGAGGTTAATTGACTGATTTGCATTTACACGACAGAGTTTATTGGGATATTTCATGTGAACTTGCTTGGCTGAATTATATAACTTATCATTATTAACCGTATTTTGTGTTGCTTTCCGAAAATTCTGCATGATTGTAAATAATTTACACACAAGACATCAGTCAGATACTAAATGTTCAGTCATACAGTGACACACACCAGCCACAAACACACATACATTCATAGGACACATGTATGCATGTGCACACACACACACACACACACACACACACACACACACACACTCATGTGCGCACACACACACACACACACACACACACACTCATGTGCGCACACACACACACACACACACACACACACATTGTTGATTCTATTTAGTATCAGAGAATACATGGTTCTGCATTTTTCATACAGCCAATAAAAACTCTACATATTCAGGAAGACACTGCAAAATATGAAGCGTTTCACAAGTTTTGAAGAGCACCTTTTTTCTGTCTGTCTGTTCTTTGTCTGTCAGCTTCTAGGTATAGATGTATAAAGTGTGTGTACATCTGTAGATTTGCAGGCTTGCATATGTTTCTGGGGCACGCATGTATGTGTATGCACAGGTATATTTGTGTTGGAATATGCATATAATAATGTGTGTGTGTTTGTGCATGTGCAGGTGTGTGTTTGTGTGTGTGTTTCATTTTTATGGGTGTATGTGTGTACTTTATAAACATAAGCAGGCATGTACAGATTTTTGTAGTTGTTAATCATTATCTTGTCCCCAAATCCTGTAAGCTCTCTGGCTGCCTTTCACTTATTATTATCTTGTCCCCAAATCCTGTAAGCTCTCTGGCTGCCTTTCACTTATTATTATCTTGTCCCCAAATCCTGTAAGCTCTCTGGCTGTCTTTCACTTTGCTTCTGTTTTGTCTCTGAGTCTGATGGACAGCTGGTTTTATATTCTGTTTAAAGACAGTAGATTGATACAGATTGCAACTTACACTGACTTTCCCATATGTATTGAACAACACGTCTGCTTCTTCTGTTACAGGTGAACAAGCAATGAATGTGCAAGTCAATCTGATGTCCCTTCAGTTCCAGCAACAGTTTGTTGGCAGCTGCAGTTGATTTCATAACTAATGCCGTGAATGAACAGAAACCCAATATAGCATTAGCGTCAAAAGGACTGATTGATGAAAATGTTCAACAAAATCACTATGCAGCTTTTGGAGTCGATGAAAAAGCCGTGCGGTTACAGCTTAAGGAACGTGTGAGAGAGACTGGACTGAGACTGCTCAGCCTGGATTCAGCGCAGATCTGAAAAAGGGTACATGAGCATCACCCACAGAGCCAACCCCCCAGCCCATCACCGCCCCAGGATGAGTTCCCTGTCTCTCAGGGGAGGTAAACGGACGCGACCCTTGGGGTCGCTGCGACACATGATGGCGCCAGATGACAGCAAAGTTCACCTGCCGAAACTGAGCGCTGCCCCAAAGTCCCCTGAGGAAGAGAAGCTGGACGAGCGGTACTCTGGTATCCAGGGCAACGCCATGACGCTGCCCAGCCCCAAAGAGACGTCGCGCTCAGAGGACCGACGTCGGTCTATCACCACCAGCAGTTCCAGGAACCACAGCGTCTCTAAGCCACCGTCGGCAACGCCCCCCAGTGATGGGGTCTCCCACGAGGCCTGCGAGAGAGAGCTGAAGGAAGTACTGGTGAGTTTGTTGTTGTAATTGTTATTGTTATTATTATCATTATTATATTATTATTATCATGACATAGATCCATATGTAATGCGTAATGTGCGGCCTATGTTCAAACGTGTGTGTGTGTGCATGTATGTGAGTGTGCATGTGTGCATGTGAGTGTGCATGCACAAGTTTTTACAATGATACACACATGTATGTGTCCAAAATTCTACTGTATCTGTGTTTGAATAATGATTTTCGGTTTATGTTTGTACCTTTTTATGTACTATCCCCCCACCCCCACCCCCATGGTTCGTTGTGACCCTGGTACACTTGGTAATGAAGATGTAATCTATATTCTAGTCTATTCTATTATCTTCATTATTATTATTGTTGTTGTTTTTGTTGTTATAATAAATAATAATAATGATGATGATGATAATAATAATAATTATAATAATAATAATTTTATTATTATTATTATTATTATAATGATGATGATAATAATAATAATAACAGTAGTATTATTATTATTATCATCGGCATCATTATTATTATTATCATCATCATCATCACTATCATAATTATTATTGATTTTATTATTATCATCAGCATCATTATTATTATTATCATCATTATCATTATTGTAACTGTTGATACTGATAACTTTATATAGCACCAGTCTTCAGTCAGAGACCAAGCTGAAACAGTATTTCAGTTCAAACTTATCACAATACAAATGTATGGGTAATTTGACAGGACAACAAGAATGCCTCATATAATGAAACAATATTTTAAGGATCGTTTCCATTCATGATGTATTCTTTTATTTTTCCTTCCTTCTTGTCCTCTTTGTCATCTGATTTTCTGTAAAGTCACGCAGATGTTGCTGAACGAAAGAAAGGATTAGAAAAAAAGAAGAAGAAAAAGAATGCCTCTTGAGCATCTTGTTTTCGTTCACCAGGACATGATTTGTGGGTTTGTGGAAAGACCCATTTTATCTGATGGCAATGCAGCATGTAGTGATCCATGTCCAAGCTTGGCGTGTCAGGAGAGAACCATTGTAACTCGTTTCCAGATTCTCCATCTGTGGTTTGTGGGGTGAAAAAGACCCATAGGTCAATTTGTCTAGGGAATTGGTGCAAGACAAGGGTGTTTTGTTTGTTTGTTTGCTTCTTTGTTGTTGTTTTTTATTTATATACATACATGTTGTTGTTTTTCTAATGTTGTTGTTGTTGTTTGTTTTGTGTGTGTGTGTGTGTGTGTGTGTGTGTGTGTTTGCAGACCTTGTTTATTTGTTCTTGTTGTTCCCTGAGATAAACATTCTGAAAACATTCCACATCCTGGGATTTCAAGCATGTTGTTCCCTGAGATAAACATTCTGAAAGCATTCCACATCCTGGGATTTCAAGCATGTGAGGTCTAGAGCAAAGGAGTAACAAGCCTTAGAAGATGCCACACTTACACACACACATGCACATATGTGTGTGTGTGTGCACGCATGCGCGCGCACACACATGTGCATGCACACACACACACACACACACACACACACACACACACACACACACACAAACAAAAAAACAAAACAACAAAAACAAACGAATAAACAAACACTTTCCACCCACACACTCACAAACACACACCTTGCCTCCCCGACACACAGACACACACACACACACAAAACAAAAAAAACAACAAAAAACCAAAAAAAACAACAACAACAAAACAAAAAAACAACAAAAAAAACAAACAACAGCAACATCAACAAACAAACAATTCCCCCCCACACACTCACAAACACATCCACCCTACCCCCCCCCCCCCCCCCCCCCCCCCCACACACACACACACTTTGATCAAACCCAAACCACAGGCACTTTGGCCTTCCCTTCCCCTCTGGTTGGGTGGAATTCTCCCCCACTCGAGACACAAAAGGGCCCAGGGTGTTACCTTCAGGGAAAGGAAAGTGAGGCCATTGAAACGCTTCAGTAAGTTACAGGCACATATGTAGGCCTTTCCCCCAGTGTGTCAACAGGGCTGTGGAGTACAGGATTGAGAGTACACACACAAGTCTTGTGTACATGTAATGGACTTGTAATAAGGGCAAGCCTATTTCATGGTCCTTTCAGTATGTGGGTAGGGGAGGGAATGTTGGGGGGGCAAGGGGGGTGGGGGGAGGAAGAGGATTGTGTGTGTGGGGGGGGGAGGAGCGTTTGTGAGTGTAAGTGTGTGTGTGTGTGTGTGTATGTGTTTGAGTTTATGTGTGTGTTGTCAAATTGTAAGAAAAATCTTGAACGGCTTGGATATGTGTGTGTGTGTGTGTGTGTGAGAGAGAGAGAGAGAGAGTGTGAGCATGAAAAATGTGTGTGTATGTGTATATGTGTGTTTTCTTGAACAAACAAACAAAAACAAAAACAAAAAACATAAAAAGATTATGTGATTGAAAAGAAAAAGCCAGAAAGAGTGAGAGAATGTGTGTGTGTTCCTGTGTGTGTGTGTGTGTGCGCGCGCGCGTTCCTGTGTGTGTGTGTGTTTGCATGCACCTGTGTGTGTGCCTATGCATGTGCTTGTACCTTTATGTATGAGTGTGTGTGTGTGTGTATCATGGACAACAGTGTCAAAGGATGTTTGCAGCATGTACATCAACAGGATTGCCTTTCCTGCTGCCCCAGCATTTTATCCTACATAGCACAATGCCTCCTCCTTCCCCTCCTCCTCCTCCCCCCCTCCTCCTCCTCCTCCTCCTCCACCTCCTCCTCTGGGGGACGTATTGTCTGGGGAGGGACGTATTGTCAGGGGAGGGGGCATATTGTCTGGGAACATATTGTCTGGGGATGGTAATGGGGGACGTATTGTCTTGGGGTCATATTGTCAGGGGGATGTATTGTCCAGGGGATCTAATGGGAGACGTATTGTCAGGGGGATGTATTGTCAGGGGGATGTATTGTCTGGGGGATGTATTGTCTGCGGAAGGGACATATTGTCAGGGGGGCGTATTGTTAGGGGAACGTATTGTTTGGGGATCATAATGGGGAATGTATTGTCAGGGTGACATATTGTCCGGGGGACGTATTGTCTGGGGATAAGGTGGGGGGATGTATTGTCTGGGGATCTATTGGGATTGTATCCGGGTCATATTGTCAGGGGGACATATTGTCTGGGGAGGGGACATATTGTCATGGGGACATGTTGTCTGGGGAGGGGACTTATTGTCAGGAGGACGTATTGTCTGGGGATTGTATTGGGAGACGTATTGTCAGGGGATCGTATTGGGGGACGTATTGTCAGGGGGACGTATTGTCTGGGGATCGTACTGGGGGGCATTTTGTCTGGGGGACATATTGTCAGGGGGATGTATTGTCGGGGTCGTATTGTCTGGGGGACTTATTGGGGGTCGTATTGTCAGGGTGACGTATTGTCTGGGGGACTTATTGGGGGTCGTATTGTCAGGGTGACGTAT
>NC_134904.1:41499147-41631647 GCF_041734735.1 Babylonia areolata | reverse complement strand
GATCACACTGCCTCTTTTATCAGGTCTCTACACTGCTTCCTTCTGATCACACTGCCTCTTTCATCAGGTCTCTACACTGCCTCCTTCTGATCACACTGCCTGTTTCATCAGGTCTCTACACCGCTTCCTTCTGATCACACTGCCTCTTTCATCAGGTCTCTACACTGCCTCCTTCTGATCACACTGCCTCTTTCATCAGGTCTCTACACTGCTTCCTTCTGATCACACTGCCTCTTTCATCAGGTCTCTACACCGCTTCCTTCTGATCACACTGCCTCTTTCATCAGGTCTCTACACTGCTTCTGATCACACTGCCTCTTTCATCAGGTCTCTACACTGCTTCTGATCACACTGCCTGTTTCATCAGGTCTCTACACTGCTTCTGATCACACTGCCTCTTTCATCAGGTCTCTACACTGCTTCTGATCACACTGCCTCTTTCATCAGGTCTCTACACTGCTTCTGATCACACTGCCTCTTTTATCAGGTCTCTACACTGCTTCCTTCTGATCACACTGCCTCTTTCATCAGGTCTCTACACTGCTTCCTTCTGATCACACTGCCTCTTTCATCAGGTCTCTACACTGCTTCTGATCACACTGCCTCTTTCATCAGGTCTCTACACTGCTTCCTTCTGATCACACTGCCTGTTTCATCAGGTCTCTACACTGCTTCTGATCACACTGCCTGTTTCATCAGGTCTCTACACTGCTTCTGATCACACTGCCTCTTTCATCAGGTCTCTACACTGCTTCCTTCTGATCACACTGCCTGTTTTATCAGGTCTCTACACTGCCTCCTTCTGATCACACTGCCTCTTTCATCAGGTCTCTACACTGCTTCCTTCTGATCACACTGCCTCTTTTATCAGGTCTCTACACTGCTTCTGATCACACTGCCTGTTTTATCAGGTCTCTACACTGCTTCCTTCTGATCACACTGCCTCTTTCATCAGGTCTCTACACTGCTTCCTTCTGATCACACTGCCTCTTTCATCAGGTCTCTACACTGCTTCCTTCTGATCACACTGCCTCTTTCATCAGGTCTCTACACTGCTTCCTTCTGATCACACTGCCTCTTTCATCAGGTCTCTACACTGCTTCCTTCTGATCACACTGCCTGTTTTATCAGGTCTCTACACTGCTTCTGATCACACTGCCTCTTTTATCAGGTCTCTACACTGCTTCCTTCTGATCACACTGCCTGTTTTATCAGGTCTCTACACTGCTTCTGATCACACTGCCTCTTTCATCAGGTCTCTACACTGCTTCTGATCACACTGCCTCTTTCATCAGGTCTCTACACTGCTTCCTTCCGATCACACTGCCTGTTTCATCAGGTCTCTACACTGCTTCTGATCACACTGCCTGTTTTATCAGGTCTCTACACTGCTTCCTTCTGATCACACTGCCTGTTTCATCAGGTCTCTACACTGCTTCCTTCTGATCACACTGCCTCTTTCATCAGGTCTCTACACTGCTTCTGATCACACTGCCTGTTTTATCAGGTCTCTACACTGCTTCTGATCACACTGCCTCTTTTATCAGGTCTCTACACTGCTTCTGATCACACTGCCTCTTTTATCAGGTCTCTACACTGCTTCCTTCTGATCACACTGCCTGTTTCATCAGGTCTCTACACTGCTTCTGATCACACTGCCTCTTTCATCAGGTCTCTACACTGCTTCTGATCACACTGCCTCTTTCATCAGGTCTCTACACTGCTTCTGATCACACTGCCTCTTTCATCAGGTCTCTACACTGCTTCCTTCTGATCACACTGCCTCTTTCATCAGGTCTCTACACTGCTTCCTTCTGATCACACTGCCTCTTTCATCAGGTCTCTACACTGCTTCTGATCACACTGCCTCTTTCATCAGGTCTCTACACTGCTTCCTTCTGATCACACTGCCTCTTTCATCAGGTCTCTACACTGCTTCTGATCACACTGCCTCTTTCATCAGGTCTCTACACTGCTTCTGATCACACTGCCTCTTTCATCAGGTCTCTACACTGCTTCCTTCTGATCACACTGCCTGTTTTATCAGGTCTCTACACTGCCTCCTTCTGATCACACTGCCTCTTTCATCAGGTCTCTACACTGCTTCCTTCTGATCACACTGCCTCTTTTATCAGGTCTCTACACTGCTTCTGATCACACTGCCTCTTTTATCAGGTCTCTACACTGCTTCCTTCTGATCACACTGCCTCTTTCATCAGGTCTCTACACTGCTTCCTTCTGATCACACTGCCTCTTTTATCAGGTCTCTACACTGCTTCTGATCACACTGCCTCTTTCATCAGGTCTCTACACTGCTTCTGATCACACTGCCTCTTTTATCAGGTCTCTACACTGCTTCTGATCACACTGCCTCTTTCATCAGGTCTCTACACTGCTTCTGATCACACTGCCTCTTTCATCAGGTCTCTACACTGCTTCCTTCTGATCACACTGCCTCTTTCATCAGGTCTCTACACTGCTTCCTTCTGATCACACTGCCTCTTTCATCAGGTCTCTACACTGCTTCCTTCTGATCACACTGCCTGTTTTATCGGGTCTCTACACTGCTTCCTTCTGATCACACTGCCTCTTTTATCAGGTCTCTACACTGCTTCTGATCACACTGCCTCTTTTATCAGGTCTCTACACTGCCTCCTTCTGATCACACTGCCTCTTTCATCAGGTCTCTACACTGCTTCTGATCACACTGCCTCTTTCATCAGGTCTCTACACTGCTTCTGATCACACTGCCTCTTTTATCGAAAGTATATCCATTGAAAGAAAAACTTACTGGTCACTGTTCTGTTACAGAAAGTGTGTTTCCAATGAAGAATGACGGGCACAATAGCCGAGTGGTTAAAGCGTTGGACTTTCAATCTAAGGGTCCCAGGTTCGATTCTCGGTAACTGCGCCTGGTGGGTAAAGGGTGGAGATTTTTCCATCTCCCAGGTCAACAAATGTGCAGACCTGCTAATGCCTGAACCCCCTTCATGTGTATGTGCAAGCAGAAATATACAAATATACATGTTAAAGATCCTGGAATCCATGTCAGTGTTCGGTGAGTTATGGAAACAAGAACATACCCAGCATGCATTAAAGCTTTGTTTTTAATTAGTAAAGGTCTTGCTGGCTTTTAAAATGGCATAATCATGTGATCATTTTCTGTCAGAACTTCAGTTCCTGTTACCCAGTGAGTCTCATTTATAAACTAATTTCAACACACTCCATGGTCTGTTTTATATCAGTGAAGAATGGTTTTTATGGAATTTACTAAAGAAATTGGTGCATTGAAAACAAACTGCGTCCTGCATCATGATTTTCTTTCTGGTGTAGGCTGACAATTTTTAGAAATATCTGAGGCAATTTCTTTGACGCTGTTTTAAGGAATCGATCAGTTGCTGTCTCTCTGTTTGTGTGTGTGTGTGTGGCAGGGGGAGGGAGAGGGTTGCATGTGTGTGTGTGTGTGTGTGTGCGCGCGTGTGTGTGTGTGTGCATGTGTGTGTGTGTGTGTGTGTGTGTACGTGTTTGTGCTTGTTTTTTGTTTCTCAGTTTCTCTTGTTTTTCTTCACCACATTTCAAAGCTTCCCGCTTTAAATCAACAAGGTAATGTCTCCCAACCTACCCACCCCCCCACCTCTAACCCTCCTCCCCCCCACCCCTCCCAGCCCCCCTCACAAATCAGCAAACAAACCTTATGGAAGATATCTCTGAAGTGTAGCAACAGTCACACCGTCTTCAAAGGCTTACACAATGACTGTTCCTCCTTAACCCCAAAGTTTGTTCACCAGCTTGTGATAATGAAAGCCCCCATAGTTGGTTGGTGTTTGTGTGTGTGTGCTTAAAGATCTTTCTCTGCTGTCTGTATCAGCCCTGGGACCTAACTTCTAGAGACCTCATGCTTTATCAGAACATACTGTGCTGGCAGTCGACCACGGAATGAATGAATAGAGGTGGCGTTTATCTTTAGGGAGAGAGTACTGCGGAAATAAGGGCCTTGTCAATAGAATAGGATCTGTGCTGGTGTGGCAGTTTGTTTGTGTATCCCCCCCAGTGGGTTTTACTCCCAGGCCAAATCTGGCTAGTCCTGATTAACCCCTGGGGTCTATGTTTGACCAGCCTTAACTGAGATGGTTAGGAGGGGATAGGGGTATGGGGGCGGGGGAAGGGGGGGGGTAAACTTCATCTGGTCAGACCTTATCACCCTTAGTTGGATTTTAGTTTTGACACCATGCCTCACCCCTTTGTCATGAAGGAAACGAGGCTCATTCCAAGCCAGCTGGAATGACCGCCAGTGGTAAATTGGACCCAGGTTAGAAACAAGGCAGGCTGTCAGAGTAGAACTGCCCCATGTTTGTTTCTGTTAGGTCGCAAAGCAGATGGGGGTAGGGGGCGGGGCGGGGGGTGTCAGTAAAAACTAGCATGGAGCGACTCTCTTTTCTTTTTCAGTAGCGTGATCGACTCTTTTGCTGCCACAGGTAACTATAGTCGGCTCAAACAGTGCACAACCACAGGCGACTTACTTCAGCATCAAGGGGTGTTTCTGTTCAAAGGACCACACAGTGCACAACCACAGGCGACTTACTTCAGCGTCAAGGGGTGTTTCTGTTCAGAGGACCACACAGTGCACAACCACAGGCGACTTACTTCAGCATCAAGGGGTGTTTCTGTTCAGAGGACCACACAGTGGACAACCACAGGCGACTTACTTCAGCATCAAGGGGTGTTTCTGTTCAAAGGACCACACAGTGCACAACCACAGGCGACTTACTTCAGCATCAAGGGGTGTTTCTGTTCAAAGGACCACACAGTGCACAACCACAGGCGACTTACTTCAGCATCAAGGGGTGTTTCTGTTCAAAGGACCACACACACAGTGCACAACCACAGGCGACTTACTTCAGCGTCAAGGGGTGTTTCTGTTCAGAGGACCACACAGTGCACAACCACAGGCGACTTACTTCAGCGTCAAGGGGTGTTTCTGTTCAGAGGACCACACAGTGCACAACCACAGGCGACTTACTTCAGCGTCAAGGGGTGTTTCTGTTCAAAGGACCACACAGTGCACAACCACAGGCGACTTACTTCAGCGTCAAGGGATGTTTCTGTTCAGAGGACCATTTTTCACGCTGTAACAAAGTTTGACAGCTGATGAATAGAACAGTGACGAACTGTCACCCTCTGACCTGTCTGAAGTGAACCAGTCCATTGTGTTGCTTTGACATGAACCAAAGCTTGTGACTTAGAGGTTCCAGTCTAAAATATTTTGGCACTGGGGAGTGTTTTTCACACAGACACTTGGCATTGAAAGAGTTAAACCCATAGAAAGGGGGTATTTTCCAATAAGGGTGTGTCAATCTTGACCGTGGGGTAAAATTCAGGAGGGAGGTGATTTCATGCTGTTACACCGGGCATTGGAAGGTGGTCTGGAATGAGTGGTGCATTTGTGAACCATTGCCTTGTTAAGGGGTTTTGATGTGATTTGATATATATATATATATATAGGTCTGAGCATAAAAGAGGGTTATAATGCTTGGATAATGCTGTTTCTTCTCTCTTTCTTTTCTTTTTTTAATTTTTTTTATTGGGGTGGAGGGGAGTGTTTTTAGTGTGTGCAGGAGCGTTAGTTAGAATGAGTTTTGTGTAGGTTTGATGCACACACACACACACACACACACACACGCACGCACGCACGCACGCACGCACACGCGCGCACACACACACAACACACACACACACACACACACACACACATAATCTGTTGACGCTTGATCCAATATAATTGATTGGTTGTGTATACATGTGTGTATACATATTCATAGGTCCATGCTTTCACATAATAGCTGATTGATTATGAATAAATCAATAATGTGTGTGTGTGTGTTTGTATGTGTGTGTACACATGAGACATGCACATATACCACAAACACACACACACATACATATATATGGAGAGAGGGAGAGGGCATGCATACATACAAATATACAAACACACACATGTGTACGCACACACACACACACATACACACAGAGTCTGTTAATGCTTTATCCAGTATAATTGATTGATTTTTATACATTTATGTGTGCATATTCATAAGTCCATGCTTTTACATAGTGGCTGATTGATTATGAATAAATCATTACATGTGTGTGGGTTATGCTGCTGGTCAGGCATCTGCTTAGCAGATGTGGTGAAGCATATATGGATTTGTCCGAATGCAGTGATGCCTCCTTGAGAAAGTGAAAGTGAACTGACGGCTGAGAACTCCTCCTCTACTTCATCCTTCTCTTCTACCTCCTCCTCCTCCTTCTTCCTCCTCCTCCTCCTTCTTCTTCTTCTTCCTCCTGCTCCTCCTCCTCATCATCATCTTCCCCCTCCTCCTCTTCCTTCTCCTCCTCGTCATCGTCATCTTCCCCCTCATCCCCCTCATCCTCTTCCTTCTCCTCCTCGTCATCGTCGTCTTCCCCCTCATCCCCCTCATCCTCTTCCTTCTCCTCCTCGTCATCGTCGTCTTCCCCCTCATCCCCCTCATCCTCTTCCTTCTCCTCCTCGTCATCGTCGTCTTCCCCCTCATCCCCCTCATCCTCTTCCTTCTCCTCCTCCTCATCGTCGTCTTCCCCCTCATCCCCCTCATCCTCTTCCTTCTCCTCCTCCTCATCGTCGTCTTCCCCCTCATCCTCTTCCTTCTCCTCCTCCTCATCGTCGTCTTCCCCCTCATCCTCTTCCTTCTCCTCCTCGTCATCGTCGTCTTCCCCCTCATCCCCCTCATCCTCTTCCTTCTCCTCCTCGTCATCGTCGTCTTCCCCCTCATCCCCCTCATCCTCTTCCTTCTCCTCCTCGTCATCGTCGTCTTCCCCCTCCACCTGTTGTTGCTGACAGTGTGTGTCTCCATGTCTGCAGGGCCGGGAGAGGGATCTGATGGATCGGGTGGCCCAGCTTCAGAAACAGGTGGACAGCCTGACGGCTCAGGTCACCCAGAAAGACGGCGTCATCACCACCCTCACCTCCGACCTCGCCACCATGGTGAGACTGCTTTGTGTGTGGGTGTGTAGTTGGGCGGGTGTGGGGGGTATGGGTGAATGTGTGGGGGTGTGGGGGAGGGGAGGGGAGGGGGTGGTGTGCCTGACAGCTAGCTCAGGTCACCCAGAAAGACAGCGTCATCGCCACCCTCACCTTTGACCTCCTCGCCACCATGTGAGACTGGTGTTTGTGGGTGTGGGTGTGTGTGTGGGAGAGGGGAGGGGAGGGAAGGGGGTGGTGTGCATGACTGCACAGGACACCCAGAAAGACGGTGTCATCACCCCCCTCACCTTCAACCTCCTTGCCGCCATTGTGAGACCAGTGTGAGTCTGTGGGTGTGGGGGGGTGTGTGAGGGTGGGTGTGGGGGTATGGGTGTGGTGTGTGTTTGTGTATGTGTGCATATGTGGGGGGAGAGTGGGTGGGGGGGGAGGGAGGGGGAGGTAGAGTGGGTGGGGGGAGGGAGGGGAGAGTTGTGGTGGTGATGGAGGGGGAGGTAGAGTGGGTGGGGGGAGGGAGGGGAGAGTTGTGGTGGTGATGGAGGGGGAGGTAGAGTGGGTGGGGGGAGGGAGGGGAGAGTTGTGGTGGTGATGGAGGGGGAGGTAGAGTGGGTGGGGGGAGGGAGGGGAGAGTTGTGGTGGTGATGGAGGGGGAGGTAGAGTGGGTGGAAGGTGGAAGAAGTGATGGAGAGGGGTGGAGGGAAAAGCCTGTCGGAGGCACGAGTTTGTGTGTGTGTGTGTGTTCGTGTGTGTGTGTGTGTGTGTGTGTGTGTCTGTATGAGCGTGTGTGTGTGTGTGTGTGTGTGTATGTGTGCTGACATGCATACAGGCATGTGTAAATCACTAAATGCACACAGACGTGCATGCGTACACACAAACACGCACACACACAGCGGATTGTTTGCCCCAGGCCTGTACTCTCCACCCCCAGAACCTGACGCCCTGTGTTGACCTGACGCCCTGTGTTGTTGATGCCGCAGGAAGAGAACTACAAGCAGCAGCTGCAGGAAGAGCGGACGAGCCACGAGGCGACCCGACATGACCTCCAGGTCGCCCAGTCAGAGGTCAGCGATGCCCTGACCCGCCTGGAGGTGCAGGAGAAGGAGAGCAAGGAGAAGATGGATCTCCTGCGACTGGATGTGAGCGCGGCTAGGAGAACTTTGTGTGCTGTGATCATGTTACTTGTTGTTTGTGTTGTTGTGTGTGTTGTCTTGTGGTGTGTGTGATGTGTTGTGTGTTGTGTGATGTGTTATGTATTATTATGTGTTGTAGTGTGTTGTGATGTGTTTAGGTGTAATGTGTTGTGGTGTGTTATGATGTGTTATGTATTGTATTGTAATGTGTTGTGATGTATTTTGGTGTGATGTGTATTGTAATGTGTTGTGGTGCGTTGTGATGTGTTTTGGTGTGATGTTTATTGTGTAATGTGGTGTGTTGTGTGGTGTGATGTGTTGTGTATTGTGTACTGTAATGTGTTGTGGTGTGTTGTGTATTCTAATGTGTTGTGTGCTGTGATGTGTTGTAATGTGTTGTGGCATATTGTGCATTGTGATGCATTGTGTATTGTGATGTGTTGTGTATTGTGATGTGTTGTGGCGTGTTGTGTGTTGTGGTCTGTTGTGTGTTGTGGTCTGTTGTGGTGTGTTGTGGCGTGTTGTGTGTTGTGGCTTGTTGTGTGTTGTGGTCTGTTGTGTATTGCAATGTGTTGTGGCATATCCCGTGTTGTGATGGTGACTGTGGGTGTTGAGCCAGTGCGCTCAGATTCTCTCGCTTCCTTGGCGGGCGCGTTGCCACCAAGCCAGCGCTCCACACGCACAGTGCTGCATGATAACATGCCTGTGCACAGGAAGAAACAAGACAGGTGTATGATGTGTGACTGCTGATTTCAGCTGACACGACAGATGACGGAACTGGCGCAGGCCAAAGACAAGGAGATCGCAGACAGAGACCAGAAACTGAACAGGCTCAAGATGCAGATGGCAGATGCCTTGAAAGGAAACTCTTGGTAAATCCCTCAGTCTGTCTGTCTGTCTGCCTGTCTGTCTGTCTGTCAGTCAGTTTGTCTGTCTGTCTGTCTGTCTGCCTGTCAACTTGTCTGTCAGCTTGTCTGTCTGTCCGTCTGTCAGCTTGTCTGTCTGTCTGTCTGTCTGTCTGCCTGCCTGTCAACTTGTCTGTCAGCTTGTCTGTCTGTCTGTCAGCTTGTCTGTCCGTCTGTCAGCTTGTCTGTCTGTCTGTCTGTCCGCCTGCCTGCCTGTTTGTCTGTCTGTCTGTGTCTGTCAACTTTTCTGTCTGTCTGCCTGCCTGCTTGTCTGTCTGTGTGCCTGTCTGTTAACTAGTCTCTCTGTCATTGTTCTGTCTTTCTGCCTGTCAGCCTGTCTGTCAGCCTGTCTGTCTGTCTGGTCTTTTATACAGAGAGGAGGGTGGTGTGTGCATGTGTCTACTTTAGATCATGTAAGGTTTTTGTCTGTTTTTGTTTGTTTGTTTAAGTGATCAAAGCATTGTTTGTTTCAGTGATCAAAGCATTGTTTGTTTAAGTGATCAAAGCATTGTTTGTAATGATCAAAGCATTGTTTGTTTCAGTGATCAAAGCATTGTTTGTTTCAGTGATCAAAGCATTGTTTGTTTCAGTGATCAAAGCATTGTTTGTTTCAGTGATCAAAGCATTGTTTGTTTCAGTGATCAAAGCATTGTTTGTTTCAGTGATCAAAGCATTGTTTGTAATGATCAAAGCATTGTTTGTTTCAGTGATCAAAGCATTGTTTGTTTCAGTGATCAAAGCATTGTTTGTTTCAGTGATCAAAGCATTGTTTGTAATGATCAAAGCATTGTTTGTTTAAGTGATCAAAGCATTGTTTGTTTAAGTGATCAAAGCATTGTTTGTAATGATCAAAGCATTGTTTGTTTCAGTGATCAAAGCATTGTTTGTTTCAGTGATCAAAGCATTGTTTGTTTCAGTGATCAAAGCATTGTTTGTTTCAGTGATCAAAGCATTGTTTGTTTCAGTGATCAAAGCATTGTTTGTAATGATCAAAGCATTGTTTGTTTAAGTGATCAAAGCATTGTTTGTAATGATCAAAGCATTGTTTGTTTAAGTGATCAAAGCATTGTTTGTAATGATCAAAGCATTGTTTGTTTAAGTGATCAAAGCATTGTTTGTAATGATCAAAGCATTGTTTGTAAGTGATCAAAGCATTGTTTGTAATGATCAAAGCATTGTTTGTTTCAGTGATCAAAGCATTGTTTGTTTCAGTGATCAAAGCATTGTTTGTTTAAGTGATCAAAGCATTGTTTGTTTCAGTGATCAAAGCATTGTTTGTAAGTGATCAAAGCATTGTTTGTTTCAGTGATCAAAGCATTGTTTGTTTCAGTGATCAAAGCATTGTTTGTAAGTGATCAAAGCATTGTTTGTAAGTGATCAAAGCATTGTTTGTTTCAGTGATCAAAGCATTGTTTGTAATGATCAAAGCATTGTTTGTAAGTGATCAGATTGGGCTTTCCACCTGAGGATCCTGGGTTCGAATCTCGGTAATGGCACCTGGTGGGTAAAGGTTGGAGATTTTTTTCTGATCTCCCAGGTCAACAGATGTGCAGACCTGCTAGTGCCTGAACCCCCTTCGTGTGCATACACTTGCACAAGATCAAACAAGCATGTTAAAGATCCTGCAATCCATGTCAGCATTTGGTGGGTTATGGAAACAAGAACACACCCAGCGTGCACCCCCCTCCGAAAACAACTGCCTACTTCCTGGTGGGGGTAAAAACACACACACACATAAAAGCCCACTCACGTATGTGAGAGAATGTGGGAGTGGCAGCCCGGAAACTCCGAAGAAGAAGAAGAAGACAGACCAGCAGCACTGCAGCAGAATGATAACTCAGCACATCTGGCACATCAGTTCACTTCAGTCACTCAAGGAGGCGTCACTGCGTTCGGTCCAATCCATATACGCTACACCTTATCTGCTAAGCAGATGCCTGACCAGCAGCGTAGCCCAACGCTGTAAGTCAGGCCTTGAGGGGAAGAAAAGAAGAAGAAAAAAAGTGCAGTTACAATACAGTGCAACAAACACTGAACATCTGATAGGTATAACGCAGCACCACCATTCTTCACTGACGGCAGTGCATGTGCTGTCTGTGAGTGTGTAGTGCTCCACGGACCAGGTCATTGGTACAGGAGGTTTTGTGGGAATGGGGCAGAGAGGATTTCATTGGCCTTGGTTTGCTTTGCTTTTTCTCTTACCTTGTAGAGTTGGTGTTTATTTCTCTGTCAGTGTGTTTGGTTGCATGTTTGTGTGCTAGTTTGTATACAGTATGTCATACTGGAAATGTAAATGGGAGTTTGAACATCAATCTGTATTATTATTATCATCATCATCATCATCATCATTATTGTTGTTATCAACATTATCATCATCATCATTATTGTTGTTATCATCATTATCATCATCATCATCATCATCATTATTGTTGTTATCATCATCATCATCATCATCATCATCATCATCATCATCATTATTGTTGTTATCATCATCATCATCATCATCATCATCATCATTATTGTTGTTATCATCATTATCATCATCATCATCATTATTGTTGTTATCATCATCATCATCATCATATCATCATCATCATCATCATTATTGTTGTTATCATCATCATCATCATCATCATTATTGTTGTTATCATCATCATCATCATTATCATCATCATCATTATTGTTGTTATCATCATTATCATCATCTTCATCATCATCATTATTGTTGTTATCATCATCATCATTATTGTTGTTATCATCATCATCATCATTATTGTTGTTATCATCATCATCATCATCATCATCATCATCATCATCATTATTGTTGTTATCATCATCATCATCATCATCATCATCATCATTATTGTTGTTATCATCATTATCATCATCATCATCATCATTATTGTTATCATCATCATCATCATCATCATCATCATTATTGTTGTTATCATCATCATCATCATCATCATCATCATCATCATTATTGTTGTTATCATCATCATCATCATCATCATCATCATCATTATTGTTGTTATCATCATCATCATCATCATCATCATCATCATTATTGTTGTTATCATCATTATCATCATCATCATCATTATTGTTGTTATCATCATCATCATCATATCATCATCATCATCATCATTATTGTTGTTATCATCATCATCATCATCATCATTATTGTTGTTATCATCATCATCATCATTATCATCATCATCATTATTGTTGTTATCATCATTATCATCATCTTCATCATCATCATTATTGTTGTTATCATCATCATCATTATTGTTGTTATCATCATCATCATCATTATTGTTGTTATCATCATCATCATCATCATCATCATCATCATTATTGTTGTTATCATCATCATCATCATCATCATCATCATCATCATCATCATCATCATCATCATTATTGTTGTTATCATCATTATCATCATCATCATCATCATTATTGTTGTTATCATCATCATCATCATCATCATCATTATTGTTGTTATCATCATCATCATCATCATCATCATCATCATTATTGTTGTTATCATCATCATCATCATCATCATCATCATCATCATCATTATTGTTGTTATCATCATCATCATCATCATCATTATTGTTGTTATCATCATTATCATCATCATCATCATTATTGTTGTTATCATCATCATCATCATCATTATTGTTGTTATCATCATTATCATCATCATCATCAGGCATCAGTCTGCATCATTATTAAATTTATTATTATCATCATTAGTAGTAGTATTAGTAATATTCATACTATTATTGTTATTCATTATCATCAACATCATCATCATTGTTATTATTATCATCATTAGTAGTAGTATTAGTAATATTCATACTATTATTGTTATTCATTATCAACATCATCATCATTGTTATTATTATCATCATTAGTAGTAGTATTAGTAATATTCATACTATTATTGTTATTCATTATCATCAACATCATCATCATTGTTATTATTATCATCATTAGTAGTAGTATTAGTAATATTCATACTATTATTGTTATTCATTATCATCAACATCATCATCATTGTTATTATTATCATCATTAGTAGTAGTATTAGTAATATTCATACTATTATTGTTATTCACTATCATCAACATCATCATCATTGTTATTATTATCATCATTAGTAGTAGTATTAGTAATATTCATACTATTATTGTTATTCATTATCATCAACATCATCATCATTGTTATTATTATCATTATCATCATCGTTCTAACCATCGTCATCATCATTATCATCATCGTTCTAACCATCATCATCATCATTTCTTTGTTTTTTCTTTCTTTCTTATTTTTTGAAAATACATACATGTTGAGTTCAACAACCTATCCGTGTGACACTCTGAAGATCAAGTTGTTCATGGCTTAAATCTTGTTCTGTGGAAGATGGTGTGGTTCAAGGTGTGGGGTCCTGATTATCATTATCATCATTGTTATCATTATCGTTTTCATTATCATCATCGTTATCATTATCATCATCATTATCATCATCATCATCATCATCGTTATCATTATCATTATAATCATACATTGACTGCACTATGTGTGGCTGTCTGTGGACGGTGGCAGAATGGTCAAGACGCTCATCTTCCAATACAATGAGGGTGTGGGTTCCAATCCCACTCCCACCCTTTTCCCAAGCTTGACTGGAAAATCAAACTGAGCATCCAGTCATTCAGACAAGGTGATAAACCAAGCTCCTGTGTGCAGCGCGCACTTGACGCGCTGAAGAAGAACCCATGGCACCAGAAGTGGTGTCCTCTGCTAAAGTTCTATGGAAGAAATCCACTGTAATAGGCACACAGAAATGCATGCAGCCAAGGTGTGACTGGGGGCGCTGGGTCATGCTGCTTGTCAGGGATCTGCCTGGCAGAGGTGGTGCAGCCTGTGTGGATTTGTGCCAACGTAGTGACGCCTCCTTGGGGAATCTGAATCTGAATCTGAAACTAAAAACTCTCTGTGGAGAACAGAACAGAAGCCAGACCACCATGTCCGAATGCTGTGAAATTGAAACTGAAACTGACTGTCCCTGTGTGTGTGTGTGTGTGTGTGTGACCCCTGCAGGGAAAGGCAGCAGCAGTTGGAAGAACTGACTGTCCCTGTCTGTGTGTGTGTGTGACCCCTGCAGGGAAAGACAGCAGCAGTTGGAAGAACTGACGAAAGACCTGGCCAGAGTGCAGGAGGAGTGTGACGTCCTTCGCAGCAAACTGAAAACAGCCGCCAAGGGAAAACCCGCAGTGAGTGCTCTTATTCAGGTCGACAGGGGCCAGCAGTCGAGTTGTGTTTTCCAACGCCAGGGTCGTCCTGGGTCCAAGGCACCTGGTGGGTAAAGGGTGGAGATTTTCCCCATCTCCTGGGTCAGTGATGTTCAGACCTGGTAGTGCCTGAACCCCTTTTTGTGTGTGTGTGCGCACATGCGGAAGATCAAATAAGCATGTTGAAGATCCTGTGGTCCACGTCAGTGTTTGGTGGGTTATGGAAACAAGAACATACCTGGCACGTGCCCCTCAACAGTATAGCTGCCTGCATGGCGGGGTAAAAACGTTTATACACATAAAAGCCCACTCGGTATATGATGATGATACGCATACTTATATACAGCGCCTATCCTTGGCTGGAGACCAAGCTCTGAGCGCTTTACAAACAGTCATTTGCACAACAGGCTGCCTGTCTGGGTAGAGCCGACTGACGGCTGCCACTGGGCGCTTATCAGTGATTTCCTGTGTCATTCAGTCAGGTTTCAGTCACACACACATACACACTCATACAGACATGTAACATTTTACGAGTATGAACATTTTGCTTATTTACCCCACTATGTAGGCAGCCATACTCCGTTTTCAGGGATGTGCATTCGAGGTATGTTCTTTTTTCCATAACTCACCAAACGCTGACATGGATTACAGGATCTTTAACATGTACACTTGATCTTCTGCGTGCATATAGACACAAAGGGTGTTCAGGCACAAGCAGGTCTGCACATATGTTGACCTGGGAGATTGGAAAAATCTCCACCCTTTTCCCACCTGGCGCCGTTACCGAGATTCAAACATGGGACTCACAAATTGAAAGTCCAGTGCTCAAACCACTCAGCTGTTGTGCCCATCTCGTATATGAGTGTGCATATATATGAGTTAACATGGGAGTAAAAAAAAAAAACCAACAACAAAAACAGCAACAAATAGAAGACAAAAATCTAGCACAACAACAAAAAGACAAGTAAAGAAGTTGTATCAGAAGTAAGCATTGTACAATTGGCAAGTTTGATAGCAATACAGCACTCACATTGATCATCAAACTTGTGTGTGAGTGTTTTTCTGTGAGAGAGAGAGAGAGAGAGAGAGAGTTCTTGTGTGCTTTTTGTCTGACTTATGTGTTATTGTCAACCAACGTTTGAGAGGTTTGAAAGTGCGATTTACATTCAGTATTATCAGTATTATTATCATCATCATTAGTATTGTTGCAATTATAATTATCATTGTTGTTATTATTATTATTATAGGTTTGATAGTGCTGTTTACATCAAGTATTATTGTTATTATCATCATCATTAGTATCATTGTAATCATAATTATCATCGTTATTGTAATTTGTATTATTAATATTATTATTGCATCATTATTATTACTATGATCATTACTTCTTTTTTTCTGAATTAGCCACCCTCGTGGGTTTATACCCATAGTCCCTTTGCAGTTGGATGGACTAAAACTAAAAACAGCCTGGCATGATTTTGACGTGGGGTGTATTGTGATTTATCAGCCAGTGTTCAGCAGTGACCAGGGTTGGGGTCCTGTTTCAGCAGTGACCAGGGTTGTGTGTGTGTGGGGGGGGGGGGGGGCCTGTTTCAGCAGTGACCAGGGTTGGGGGGCGGGAGGGGGGGGGGCTGTTTCAGCAGTGACCAGGGTTGGGGGGGGGGGGGGGGGGCCTGTTTCAGCAGTGACCAGGGTGGGGCCCTGTTTCAGCAGTGACCAGGGTTGGGGGGCAGGGGGGGGGGGGGGGCTGTTTCAGCAGTGACCAGGGTTGGAGGGGGGGGGGGGCTGTTTCAGCAGTGACCAGGGTTGGGGGGGGGGGGCTGACTGCCATTTCCCAGTTTGCCTGTCACTCTATTGGTGATCCCGATGAGCCTTTCCTGAGTTTGCCTATGTACACAGTTGCTTGTGTGTGTGTGTGTGTGTGCACGTATATGTGCGATTTTTTCTTTTATGCAGTAAAACTTGTCCATCTCTCTTGGTTTGGACACTGGCCAAATTTTGTCCCAAAATGAAAGGTATTATATTCATTAGAAAGTCACTTCCATGAAACATTCCTAATATTTCTCACCCTGTTCAAGACCTGTAGACAATTACAGGTGTTCATAGAAGCTGACAGCGGAATCTGTGCACTGTGAAACATTGTGTATGTTTGTGAGTGTGTGTTTGTGTGTGAGTGTGTGTGCTTGTGTGTGTGTTTGTGAGTGTGCGTGTTTGTGTGTGTGTGTGTGTGTGTGAGTGTGTGTGTGTGTGTGTGTGTTTGAGAAACGAGAGAGATTCTGAACAGGTGAAATGGTAATGGCAGGTAGGCAAAATAAGACAAGGAGTAAAACTCTGAAGAGGCCATTCAGAATGGTGGCCTGATCAAAGAGTAGGTCAAAGAGGATCAGGTGAATCAAACCTGCACTGCCGTAAAAGCCTTTGGGACAAAAATGAAAATTTAATTAAGAAAAAAAAAAAAAAGCCTGTGAGACCTTTAACCTTTATGTCCCGCACTGCAGGGGTCGTGCGGGAACTGTGCGGAGGCGGCAGCGCGTGCGGAGAAGCTGTCGTCGGCCCTGAAGGAGCGAGAGGCCACGGTGAAGGAACTCAAGTCGCTGTGCACACGATTTGAGAAGCAGCTTTCCCAGCAAGACGTGCTGCTCAAACAGTGGGCCGACAGCAAGGGACACAAGATCGAAGTGCCCAAGTGATGGTATGGTCAACCTCCGCCCCTCCCCTCTCCCTTCCTCCTGTGGGCCGACAGCAAGGGACACCAGATCAAAGTGGCCAAGTGACAGGTCAACCAACACCCCCTCTCCTCCTCCTCCTCCTCCTCCTCCTGTGGGCCGACAGCAAGGGACACCAGATCAAAGTGGCCAAGTGACAGGTCAACCAACACCCCCTCTCCTCCTCCTCCTCCTGTCTGGTTGAGCTGTGAGCCTCCTCTCTTTGCCCCCTTTCTTCCCAGTGTGACTGCGTGCCTCTGGTGGGTGATGTGACGACAGGAAGACACTTTTGGAACAAACACCACAGAAATCTGGACTCTTTTATCACCAAGTGTCTGTGTGAACAACACTCCCCAGCGCCTTTTTTTTTTCTTTCTCAGACTCGAAAGACGCTCTCAGTCACACAATTTTTTAACTCTTGTCTAAACAACACAGTGGACTTTTTCACTTCAAAGTCAGTCAAAGTGGGGGAGGCTGGTCAGTTTCCAATTGTGCGGGTAAGTTGCCTGCAGCTGTGAAGCTTTGTTACAATGCGAAAAAGTCTGTTTAACATGACCCTCAATGTTGACTGAAGTCGCCTATGGCAGCAAAAGAGGTAGGCAAAAGGAAAAACAGCACATCAGCCGCCCTTTTGGCAGGTCCCAGCTTTCCCTTTTCTTTTCTTTTGATTTCTGTATGCCTCACCAGTTAAGTTGCAAGTTCCGTCAAAGAGGGCACTGCACAGGCATGCAGAAGGGAGGTAATGTACTAAGGGAGATCACTAGCTGCAGTTAATTTTAATTGCTGTGCGTGGGCGGGAGTCGTAGTTTGCACAGGACAGGAATCAAGCCTCTCCCAAAGTCTGTACCGGTACGTCACAGTAAGAATGTTAGATCAGACCGGATTTTTCTCTTCTTGTAAACTAGCCAGTTAACCTGAATCTGGACAACTGGACTGAACTGAAATGAACTTTTGAGAATTGCTGCCTCAGTCCAGTTTGATGTAGTTCTCATGCAAGAGGGTGGCAGGAGTCAGACGCAAGTGAAAAAGGTTTTCTGTCATGGGAAGTGAATTATCAGCATTAAAGTGGACTGCTGCTGACGTCAAATGTTAGTCAAAAGTGTCTTGTTTTTCACTGTGATGGGTTGTTGTTGTTTTCTCCACAGCAGATGTGGTGTGGTGTATATGGTTCAGTGTGCATGCTTTGACACTTTTGACACTTCCTTGAAACTGAAACTGAAGGCGAAATGTGGAATGTCCATGTGAAGCAGACAGAAAATGGTTGTGTAGTGCCTCAGAGGTTTGCCGATGATTTCTTCAACAGTGACAGAGAAAGAACTAGGAATAGAAGAAATCCACTAGACAGGTACACAGATATATATGCTTGCACTCAAGGCCTGACAAAGCACTCTGGGTTCAGCTGTTGGTCTGGCATCTGCCTAGCAGATGTGGTGTAGGGTATATCTTCTCCTTTCTTCTTGTTCGTCAGTCCCCACAATTAATTAAGGCAGCTGTATGCTGCAGGTCCTCTGCACAGCTATAGAGCTTCTGGGTCACTGGAGTGGAGTCAGGCATGTAGCTAACATGGATTTGTCCAAACACAGTGACATCTTGAAAAACGGAAATAGCTTTAAACATTGTGTCATGCAGACCACTGGAAATCAGTTTGCAATTGTTGTTGACATTGCTGAAATGCACTGACTTGACTGGAGTCACCTGACTGACAGTGACCATAACACAGGGAAGAAGTGATCACACAGAGCTTGGAGACTGGTCATTGCTGACATCTGATATGATGAGATCAGATCTGGATGCAGCAACCAGTGTCTTGGAGAAAGCAGTTTTTCCATTGTCAGAGTTGATGTTTTAGTTCAGTCATTCACCTGCTGTGTAGCTTTCTCTTTTTGTTATATTGTAATTTATTTACTTCTGTGTTTTCATTTCTGGATTGTTTTATATGCACCCACGGTAGGATTTCATTTTATCATGTGTTGATTTTTGTGGGTTTTTTTTTTTTAGGTTACTATTTAACACATACCTATGGTAGTCTGTGAAGGCCTGACCAGCGCTATCAGTTTATGTGTTGTTCAGGTTACTATTTAATGCATACCTGTGGTAGTCTGTGAAGGCCTGACCAGTGCTATCAGTTTATGTGTTGTTCAGGTTACTATTTAACACATACCTGTGGTAGTCTGTGAAGGCCTGACCAGCGCTATCAGTTTATGTGTTGTTCAGGTTACTATTTAACACATACCTGTGGTAGTCTGTGAAGGCCTGACCAGCGCTATCAGTTTATGTGTTGTTCAGGTTACTATTTAATGCATACCTGTGGTAGTCTGTGAAGGCCTGACCAGCGCTATCAGTTTATGTGTTGTTCAGGTTACTATTTAATGCATACCTGTGGTAGTCTGTGAAGGCCTGACCAGCGCTATCAGTTTATGTGTTGTTCAGGTTACTATTTAATGCATACCTGTGGTAGTCTGTGAAGGCCTGACCAGCGCTATCAGTTTATGTTGTTCAGGCATCTGCTTCCTCTCTCTCTTTTTGAGTAGATGTGGTGTAGCATATATGGATTAGTCCATACACTTCAGTGTATCCTTGAAACTGAAAGTGTTGATGTACTGTACTGAACTAGTGATAGTCTTCGCTTTGGAGGATCATTGCCTCTGAAAATGGAGTATGGCTGCCTACATGGCAGGGTAAAAATGGTCATACATGTAACAGCCCACTTGTGTACACATGAGTGAACATGGGAGTTGCAGCCCATGAACGAAAAAGAAGATGAAGAAGGAGCATCATTGACTGTGTTCAGTGAATGACTACAAGCCCTGCCTCCCTGTTCTACGGAGAGCTGTCTGTAGGAAAGCGCCCCTACAGGAGCCGAAAGAAGCACTACAAAGACTCCCTAAAAACCTCCTTCTAGCGCTGCAGCACAGACCCCAACACATGGCAAGTGGTCACCTCCAATCATTCAGCATGGCACAGGTGGATCTGTCCGGTGCCGCTGCCTTCAAGGTGCAGGGGATCGGTAATGCCATTCTGAAATGCCGACAATGCAAGGAGAAGGCGCTTAACCCTTTCACCGCCAGTCAACTTAGAGTGTAAATTCTCTTGTGCTCTAAACACAGAAAAGATGGTGTCTAAGAATAGCTGGGGATTCTCCCTGTGATGTGTAGAAAATATGGGCTATCCTACCAGGGAACATCAAGAGCAGTAGGTTCATGGACAACAGACCCATGATCTGGTCACCTTTCAGTGACACTGGTTCTCTACCTAGCTTGTGCATAAATGCGAGTTTGGCAGTGAAAGGGTTAATCCACCTGCACCTGGACAGCACCAGCTACACCCTTGTCCGCAGTGCCACAGACACTGCAGAGCCTGGAACTGGACTGAGTGATCATCTGCAGACCCACCCAGTGTGTGAAGATCATGCTCATCTTTGCTTGTGAAGGAGAAGGAATCTATGTGAGACGGTTGTTTCAGTGGAAACGTTCAAAACAATTCCTGAGTGGATGTATGTTGGATGTGTTTTCGTCCATGGTTTTTTGGGTTTGTTTTTTTCAAGTTCTGAAGGTGATGATATAAATGCAAGTAAATTTGTTTTATTTTTTGATTCAGTAGTTGTGTTCTTAATTTGTTTTCTGGTGAACTGAGATTGGCTTGAACTGGAAATGTGTGTGTGTGTGCATGTGTGTGTGTGTGTGCATACATGTGTATTTGTGTGCGTATGTGTATCTGTATGCATCTCTGTGTGTGCATGATTGCATTAATGTCTGTGTTCTTTAAGCACAGATGGGCAGACTAATGGTTGTATTTGGAAATGCATATATGTATGAATGCTATAGAGCACCAGTGCATGTGAGCAAAACAAATCACAAATGGTTGCTGGTTTACTCCTAGGTGTCCGTGGAATCCTGAACAACTTCAGTCTTCTGTTTCTTCTTTTTCGTTCGTTGGCTGCGACTCACATGTTCACTTGTATACACAACTGAGATTCGAACCAGGACCCTCAGATTGTAAGGCCAGTGTTTGATCACTTAGCTGTTGCACCCGTCGAGCAAGCCCAGTCACATGCCTATAAAACGAGAGATTGTGTTTCAGCAGCTGACATGAATGAGGCCTCCGCAGTGAAGCAGCGGCATCATGGTGATGCACCCTACTGATAACCAAGTGTCTGCAGGTTCCAGGATTTTTACTCCTTCACTAGACCTTGACAAGTGGTTTGGGTACTAGTCTTTCAGATGAGATTATAAGCTGCAGTCCCATGCAGAGGATGTGCTAAGTACATGTAAAAGAACCTACGGCAACAAAAGGGATGTCCCTGATGAAATTTTGTAGAAAAATCCACTTTGACACATTTACAGGCAAGAAAAAAAAAAGAGAAAAAATATATGGGTGGTGCTGCACTATGGGGACATACTCTGTAAGGAGAGGAGCCCGAATTTCACACAGAAAAAAAAATCTGTTGTGACAAAAATACAGCGCAATGCAATGCAGAGCCAGCTTTCTGCGAACATTGAAAAAGGGACTTTTGAAATGGGACCATATTTCATATTCAAAATCATAGTGTGGAAGCAAATTTTGGAAACTGTATTGTTCAATTAGTGGCTAAATATTTTTTCAATGTCAGTTAACAATTATCTACAGAGAATGTGTGAATAATGAATATGCATGCTCGTGTGTGTGTGTGTGTGTGTGTGTGTGTGTGTGTGTGTGATCACCTGAATCTGTTTCATGACTATAGATATATGGATTATAGATTCTGCTCTCTTTCCCTTTCATGCTCCCTTCTCTCTCTGTGTGTGTGTGTGTGTGTGTGTGTGTGTGTGTGTGTGTGTGTGTACCAAGAGTGTAATGTGAATTAATAAAAAAGAAAAAAAAAAGTGAAGTTGTACATATAGTTGGTAGATGCCTAAAAAAAAAAGTGTATGGTGTGACTGAAATTTGCTTAATGTATTATTACCAAGGAAAAAAACATGTATAAATCACTTTATTTTCATTTTCAGATATTGTTTTTGTTTTAATTTTCAAATGTGGTTGCTTTTTTATGTTTCTATTTTCATTTTTTTGTCTTTTTTTATGTTACTGTTTCAGTGCAGAGATTCATTGCCAGAGAAAGATCACTTTCTGATTATAAACCTCAAACAATTCTGGAGATTCACATTTAAAGATAAATCTCTGGTAAGTATATATCATGATATTAACATTTACAAAGAAAAAGGTTTTAAACCCTGTAGGGGTGTGTGCATTTGTTTTACTGGGTCAGGGAGTGTGTGTATTTGTTTGGTCATCATCTTATCTGTCTCTTGTAGACAGTAGAAAGTAGCAGCATGCGTTTCCAGTAGAGATAGATACAGGAGATGCTAGTATATTTAGTTGTTTTTTTTTATCATCTGCTAGGACAGCAGTTGTGCAAACCTCTTCATTTAACAAAGCCTTTTGAAGTTTTAATGTGCATGAACCAACCCAGTTGCATGGTTTCTGAGTGTGTGTGTGTTTGTTTGTGTGTGTGTGTGTTTGTGTGTGTGTGTGTGTGTTTGTGAACACATTTTTGTTCATAAGTAATAACATAATGCTCATCATGATCATTCACAAACTGTTGACATGCAGAGTACAAACCATGGTATATAAAACCCCAAAGCTTATAAAAAGGATGTTTGCACAAAATGCTAACTGTCATTCTGTGGTGTTTCCATTAACAGTGTTTACTCATTATTTTACTTAGCAAAAACAACACTTTTTTCCACAAAACATTTAGATTTGTGATAGTTATTCCAACACTACATGACATGGATTGTTCAGATAAAATATTTGAGATAGTGTATGTATGTGTTTATATTGCTGTTGTTGAATTACGTGTATTGTTTTCAGGGATGACCTTGTTTTTCTTTGCATTTTCTGTAGCTGTTATTGTAATATGTTGATTGAAAGTTTATAATGTGCATTTGTTCAAGAAATTGTTTTCTGTTTTCATTGTTAGATGGTGATTGTGGGTGTTGTGATTGTATCTATAGAGTTCCAGAAAGTTGTGCGGGAGATGAACAAAAATGGTGTGATGTATTGTCACTTACAGATTTTCCCCCTGTGGGAAGAAGCTCCCAGTCTGCTACAGAAAAGAAAAGATTGAAATACTGCTTGCTTCCAGTAGAATAAATGAATAAACAAATCAAGAGAAAGACAGAGAGTGTGTGTGTGAAGAATGTCTTTCTCTTTTTCTCTTTCACTTGTTCTCTCAGTCCAATGCAAAGGGGGGCCTGGGGGGGGGGAACACACACACACACACAAATTATGGGGGAAGGACTATACCTACTACGTAAGTTGTCAAGAAAACGAAGTTTTTCACACACGAAAGAATGTGTTGTTGTTTTTTGTGGGTTTTTTGTTGTTGTTGTTGTTGTTGTTTTCCTGTTTATGGGCAGCAACTTACAAGTTCACGTTTTTGGGCGGTATGCACTGATGCCGTTCATATGTTGCGCTTCTTGACATACATCTCTATGAAGACTGTCAGCTTGTTGGAGCGCCAGACGTGCTCGGCCTGTCGTTTCCGATACTTGGCGACCCTCAGTCCATGTCAATTGTCAAGTCATAACAGGTCCAGGCTGAGTTTTTCGACCTTTCAATCATGTCAAATGAGAAGTCTAGACATGTACCGACAGAGTACATCGACCTTCCAATCATGTCAAATGAGAAGTCTAGACATGTACAGGCAGAGTACATCGACCTTCCAACCATGTCAAATATCAAGTCTAAACAGGCCCAGGCTGAGCATATCGATTTCCAGCACTGATACAAGTTCGTTCGCCCACGCTTTCTGTTAATTCCATGCTTTCTCCAAATCCCACACTTTCTAGCACATGGTAGTACGTATCAATCAAAACGACTATATATAAGGTCTACAGACTGGAATACAGTGGTGTGATACCGCACGATCGATGGTTGCAATTGTCAGCCGGTTTCACTACGGAGCGGTAAAAAATATTATTATTCCACAGCACTGCGAAGAAGGTGTAAAAGAAGACAGTACGCTCAGGACTCAGTGACAGACAGGAATAGGACCATCCCTTCTGGAGAAATGTAGTTCCCATTTCGAATCATCTAGTGTTGCAAACTGAATATTGCTATCACACACACACACACACACACACACACACACACTGCCATACGTGTTGGGTTCTCTGGTTTTTTTGTTTGTTTTTTTGTGTTTTCTGTTGTTGTTGTCTTCTTTAATTGAAGAAAAGTACAATTTTCTGCGAGACGGAGTGAAGTTAGTTATACTAATTGTAAGTTACAAAGAACACCCAATACTTAAACAATGATGATAAAAGCTGCAAATAATTTAATACGCAACTGGTTTTTTTTGTTTGTTTTTTCAAAAGCATCTCTGACCATTACAAGAACTTTGTAAAGCAGCCAAAACCACGGACTCGGAGATTGCGTCATTAAAAAACGACGTAATCGTCAGCCGACCTCATCGCGTCATCGCTTCCCACGTGAAGGTGATGGTGACGCTGCTTTCCAACGTCAGCACTGAAAACGTCAGCTGTTCCGACTCGGCGGCAAGGTATGGATCAAAAGCCACTGGGAACAGAAAAGGCGACGCTTCCTTACAATGCAGTCAGCGTAAGATCTAATATGTGTACATGTGCACGAGAAGACAATCAACGCCAAGCGATACACACATGTGGACAGTCATTGTAATCAAGCAAAGGGCCCACTTCACATGATACACACATGTCGACAGTTATTGTAATCAAGCAAAGAGCCCACTTCACACGACACACACATTTGGACAGCCATTGTAATCAAGCAAAGAGCCCACTTCACACGATACACATAATTATGTGGACAGTCATTGTAATCAAGCAAAGGGCCCACTTCACATGATACACACATGTGGACAGTCATTGTAATCAAGCAAAGGGCCCACTTCACACGACACACATGTGGAGAGTCATTGTAATCAAGCAAAGAGCCCACTTCACATGATACACATGTGGACAGCCATTGTAATCAAGCAAAGGGCCCACTTCACATGACACAAATAATTATGTGGACAGTCATTGTAATCAAGCAAAGAGCCCACTTCACACGACACACATGTGGACAGCCATTGAAATCAAGCAAAGGGCCCACTTCACACGACACACATGTGGACAGCCATTGAAATCAAGCAAAGCGCCCACTTCACACGAAAATGCACTTGTAAAATTGCATGGCGCCATTGCTTAGTTTTTATGGAAAGAGACGGCTTCGAATTCTGTCCGATCACAAATCAACAACAACAAAAACAAATCATCGTAATGGCACGTACAGTGGCGGCACATCATAGTTAGGGTAATTTTCTCTTGGAGGGTTTCGGAATGTACTTCTGGCAAATGGTCACATGGTAAAAATAAGACACTGAATGATGGAATCATTTCCAGACACTGAATGATGGAATCATTTCCACATTATCATGAGTACATCTCAAAAGCTATTACCGTAGATTGTTTCAGACATCCCAGAGTCATTGACCCTGGGAGCATTGATGCTTCAGTTTCCAGTGTACTTTTTGTGGACTGAAAGCTCGGGTAAAAAAAACTGAAAAACTAATGGCGTGTCATTTGTCCGCTAAACATCTCTGTCGTTGGACATGTTCTTCATCCACTTCCCGTTCTGTCAGACTAGAGCCATTAGGAGACACCCTGGTTATTTCGCTGTATCTCATTTCGCCTGCATACATGTCCTAAAATGGACCCCGTTCAGAAATCGCCTGATCCATGGACACCAAATACCAATTCAATTCCCTTTTGACTCTGACCAAATCTGGCCTCGTCACGTCACCAAATACCAATTCCCTTTTGACCAGATCTGGCTTCGTCACGTCACCAAATACCAATTCCTTTTTGACCAAATCTGGCCTCATCACGTCACCAAATACCAATTCTCTTGACCAAATCTGGCCTCATCACGTCACCAAATACCAATTCTCTTGACCAAATCTGGCCTCGTCACGTCACCAAATACCAATTCTCTTGACCAAATCTGGCCTCATCACGTCACCAAATACCAATTCTCTTGACCAAATCTGGCCTCGTCACGTCACCAAATACCAATTCTCTTGACCAAATCTGGCCTCGTCACGTCACCAAATACCAATTCTCTTGACTAAATCTGGCCTCGTCACGTCACCAAATACCAGTTCCCTTTTGACCAAATCTGGCCTCGTCACGTCACCAAATACCAGTTCCCTTTTGACCAAATCTGGCCTTGCCACGTCACCAAATACCAGTTCCCTTTTGACCAAATCTGGCCTCGTCACGTCACTAAATACCAGTTCTCTTGACCAAATCTGGCCTCGTCACGTCACCAAATATCAGTTCCCTTTTGACCAAATCTGGCCTCGTCACGTCACCAAATACCAATTCTCTTGACCAAATCTGGCCTCGTCACGTCACCAAATACCAATTCTCTTGACCAAATCTGGCCTCGTCACGTCACCAAATACCAGTTCCCTTTTGACCAAATCTGGCCTCGTCACGTCACCAAATACCAATTCTCTTGACGTCGTCATGTCACCAAACACCTATTCTCTTGACCAAATCTGGCCTCGTCACGTCACCAAATACCAATTCCCTTTTGACCAAATATCCTGCTCTGGAGCAGTGGCAGAATCAGTCATGCATTGGACTTCTGGTCCAGTGTTCTCCATCAGTGATCAGAGTTCGAGTCTTCGTTTCAACAGGAAAGCTCTTTATTCCGATTTTCCCCACTTCTCAGTTCAAAGTGTGAACAGGATTCTGACTTCAGAGGAAATTAATCAATGTCGCGAATGGAAAGGATTGGGCCCCGCCTTCCTGTCGTGTCGGAGACACATGTCTCAGTTCACCTTATTCATATAATCTAACATGATGTTTTTGTTGCTGATGTTTATCTGAATCAACAGTTGTATCAGGTACACACACACACACACACACACACACACACACACACACACACACACACACACACACACACACTGTGACGTGCACAAACTGAATGCACAACACGAAGGCGCATCTGCTCGCAAGAACACACATTCACACACACGTAAACACACACTTGACACACACGAACGCAAGAACACACACACACACACACACACTGACACGCACGAACGCAGACACACACACTTCAGTAGAAAAATGTAAAATTCATGACTCCTGCTGCTACTCACCCACCCAGCCCATACTCAGTATACTCACAAGGGTCAGGGGTTATGCACCAGAACATCGCTCAGTATACTCACAAGGGTCAGGGGTTATGCACCAGAACATCGCTCAGTATACTCACAAGGGTCAGGGGTTATGCACCAGAACATCGCTCAGTATACTCACAAGGGTCAGGGGTGGTGCACCGAAACATCGCCTGGCGGTAACACAACCTCATCACCACAGGGTTCTTCGCAAACACCTCTGCTCGCTCTCTGACTGTCAAAGGGAGGTCACCCGCTGTTAACTCCACGGCTTGGCCAGTCACGTTTGCTTGTGCCCCCTGTAAATGAACGAACCTGCGATTCAGGCAAAAATCCTGGATTGTATATTTTTTATATCCAAAGACCCCTGGATGACAGCCTACCTGCGGAAGAAAGCAGTCGATTTTATCATAATTTTATCAACACATGATAAAGTGACGTGTGTAAAGTTAAGCAGTCGATTTTATCTTGATTTGCCACGTTCGCAAGTGCATGATTATGTGTGAATTAAGCAGCCGATCTTATTATAGGAGAAGAGAGTACTGAGACAGCGCAGCAGGTACACAAGTCCATGGAAAAGAAACGTCGCCCCATCAACATGGCCTCATCCGAATTCCTGCCCAAACTCACGACGCTAACTGGTGAAGAAACAGGCAAAGTCGACTGACTTCATCTTGGAGGCCAGACTGATTCTTACAGCTGCAGCCCCTGGATGACGCGACAGCCTCTCTCTGGCTGATTTCAGCCCTTGGAGGCAGAGCTCGCCAGCAGACTGTCGGGTTGCCAGCGACCAACGTGGACACCCCAGCCAAGATCCTTGCGGTTCTTGAAGCCGAGAACTGGGGAGATCAGCGGGACGCCACAGCCCATGCCACTGCCTTCTTCACCAGACAGCAGCAGCCCAAGGAGACGGTGGCCGACTGCGCTTCCCATCTTCAGTACCTGTGGACCAGGGTCAACAAGGCTGAAGATGGGATCACTCAGGTGCCAGCGACCATCCTCCGCGACGCCTTGGCCAGAGGCCTTCAGCCAGCTGCACTCAGGCACGATGTCAGTCGTTTCATCAGAAACCGCCTTCACACCACCTTCGAGGCGGCAAAGAAGGAGGCCCAGTGATGGGTGCGGGAAGACAACGACACTGACACCTGCCCCGGCATGGACAACACCACTGTTGCCCGCCTACAGACCCAGTCCTTCATCCCCGCCGCTGTGCTGCTGACCGGACCCTACAGCCTCCACACTGTGGTGTGAGAGGTCTGGCCACACAGAGGCTGTGTCGCCGCAAGCGGCGCGATGTGAAGAAGGCTGACCACCCAGCTCCAGTAGTGGCCAGCAAAGAGTGTGTTGCTACCACACACACTGGGCAACCTGGACCCACGCCAGCTACACCAGCACCATCCAGCAACACAGGCGGTGCAGATGCAGATGAAGACAGAGGCGCCACAGCACCACACCTGATGCTGCATTCCCACAGGTACCACCATCACCTGTGGGTGGACTTCCACAGCACCACACCTGATGCTGCATTCCCACAGGTACCACCATCACCTGTGGGTGGACTTCCACAGCACCACACCTGATGCTGCATTCCCACAGGTACCACCATCACCTGTGGGTGGACTTCCACAGCACCACACCTGATGCTGCATTCCCACAAGTGCCACCATCACCTGTGGATGGACTTCCACAGCACCACACCTGATGCTGCATTCCCACAAGTGCCACCATCACCTGTGGGTGGACTTCCACAGCACCACACCTGATGCTGCATTCCCACAAGTGCCACCATCACCTGTGGGTGCCCCCCCCCTGCCCCCCACAGCACCACACCTGATGCTGCATTCCCACAGGTACCACCATCACCCGTGGATGCCCCCCCCGTCCCCCCACAGCACCACACCTGATGCTGCATTCCCACAAGTGCCACCATCACCTGTGGGTGCCCCTCCCCCTGCCCCCCCCTCGCCCCCCCCCCCTCCCCCCCCCCCCCCCACACACACAGCACCACACCTGATGCAGCATTCCCACAAGTGCCACCATCACCTGTGGATGGCCCCCGACAGCAGAGGGGCAACCATCAACTATGCAGGGTGCTGAACCACCACCAGTCAGCCAACTGGCCTGTTTCCAGAGCATCTCCAGGACAGCAAGGTGTCACACTCTGACACTGACACTGGGGTGTGGCTGATCAGGCCCATGCCAAGGCCCAGGACATCATCCCTTCAGGCAACACCAGAGCCGCCTGTACTACCACCAGCTCCCACCCCTAGGCGATCCACACGGCTGGCATCCAGGGCACCATTACCAGTGTACTGACATTGAAGAAAAACATTTTGCAGCGGGAACAGTCATGATGCTGATACTCATGTTGTTTTATTTTTTATTTCTTGCTGAGACTGAAGCAATGCTGCACATATCAATTTACATGTAATTATGTTCAAGTTTTTGATGCTGTTATCATTTCAGATATTTCTGCAAATTTCATGTTTTTTTGTTTTTTTTCCATAATTCTATTCTTGCTTGACCTGTGAACTAACTTGTCACATAGTTAGCAATGCAAAGTATGTCTGTGAATATGCTATAATAATTCATGTCACTATAATCTATGCTAATGTACATGTATGCTACTCTACATGTATATCTGACAATGTATGATGATGATGATGATGATGATGATAATAATAATAATGATGATATTTACATAGCGCTGAATCTTGTTCAGAGACATATCAAGGCACTTTCACACCAGTCATTCACATGCATGCATAACTCTAAAACTGGAGAAACTGAAGACAAGGAACTGAAGAGGCAGAGAAGGGAGGCTATCTTGGGAAGAGGTGGGTTTTAAGGCCAGACTTGAAAGAGCTGACTTGACGAAGCGAAAGAGGAAGTTCATTCAAGCTGCAATGTCCAGAGACGGAGAAAGAATGGCGGCCAACAGTGGAGTGTTTGAATCTGGGTATGCGTAAACCGGCAGAGTGGATCCGAAGCTGATCGTAGAGAGCGAGATGGAGTGTAGAGGTGAAGGCAGCCACAGAGATAGGAAGGGGCAGATTTGTGAATACATTTATAACATAGAGTGCTGATCGTGTACTTTATTCTGTGTGAGACAGGGAGCCAATGGAGATGTTGCAAAAGAGGAGTGATGTGCTCAGATCTTTTCTTTCTGAGGACGAGTCGGGCAGCAGAGTTTTGTATGAGCTGAAGGGACTGAATGGATGAAGTAGGCAAACCAGACAATAGAGAGTTACAGTAGTCAAGGCGAGAGAGAATGAGAGAAAACACAAGTCTAGATGTTGCGCCGGTGGACAGATATTTCCGAACGGAACTGATGTGCCGCAATTGACAGTAGCAGAATTGACATGTCTGACTAATAATTTTTTGCATGGACAGTGTGTTGTCAAGGACAACACCAAGGTCCTGACTGAACTGGAAAGAGGGTTGGATGTACTCCCAAGTTTGATTGTGTCAGTTATGATGGTAGAGAGTTTTAGTTTCGTTCCTATGATCAGTGTTGACACTAAACGACAATCACTACATGACCAGTGTTGCTTGCCAGCTTGGGCCAAGTTGAGCTGTGCATTTGTGACATACCCAATTTTACTAAATATTTCTTCCATTGGATCAGTAAACTACAAGTATTATATACTGGCAGAATAATCGCAATTCCATCTTTGAATCTAATCCATTTGTGTTTGCCTACATAAAACTGATTTAATACAATTTGTAATTTTCAGCGACGAACTCATTAAAACTTATCTTTTACAGGTGACTTAATTTAAGATTATAAATTCATCATAAATAATGAACACTTCATTTTATACTCATTTGAAAGTTGATGTTGAGCTCTTTGTTTTGCGACCAATCCAACATAAATCGGTTCAGGGATTGTTTAAAAATCTATCACTGAACACCTGACAACAAACACGGATTATTCAAATGTTCAGCCCAACAGATGTGATTTACTTGCAGCCATTGAGCGTGATCCTTGCAGTTCGCGTGACGTGCATAAATAGGCGGAGTATGTGACCACTGGTCGCTTTCTACCTGAGCTTGCTTCTGGCGGTAGCTGGCTAGCTGACCACTGTCAGTATGTGTGTCACCCCAAAGGCCATTGTCTCGCCACATTGATGCATGTGTGTCGTGTGCTGACAGCGTTTAAAGTTGGTAAACTGTGTTAGAAGAATTGCATTGTTGTCAGTCACAGGTCTTATTATTGTTTGACGTAAGTCATCAGGATATTCTTGAAAGCAGTATTCCATTTCATTCTTCCGAACGTCAGTCAGTGACGTCTCTGCCCACTGATAGTTTATTCAACTGTTCTAGAACATTATAGGAATGACATATTCCTTTTCATTCACTCACACTGATAAAGGTTTGGCTTTACTTATCCCGTGTCAGGTGGGGGAATTTTAAATGTTGAAGCCACTTAATGGTCAAGCCATGATAGTTCTTCCAATCATTGCATTGAACACCGACTAAATATTTGGTCTCTGAGTTTGCCAGTATTTTATATCAAAGTCACTTATTCTATCATCTTGTTTATCATTCATGTATTATTTCATGTGCTGATATCAGTACTGCTACAGTGCTGTTACACTGACTCTCAGTACTGCCAGCTGCACAGTTACAGTGTGTTTAGTCCTCTATGATGTGTGTATAGTATTCTGTTGTGGTGGTTACAAGATAGCGTTGGATTAATATCAGTTATTGGTAAAAACCATCTGATGTTTATTGCAGTCTGGTAACTGTAATTCAGCTATCATGCTTTAGTCCTATACAGCTGACTCCAGTATAATGCTACATTATAGCTGATTCATTTCAGTCACTTTGACACAGTATAATATTTACATAATCTATACTGTCAGTGTACTTTGAGTAAATCGGCATTAGCCACATTTACTGCATTACTTAAAATTAATGTATTAGAAAAGTCATTTGCTGTCAGTGTTTGGTATTCACACATGTGTGTTATGTTGTTGCTTATCCCAAACTGAGTGGTGGTCATTCCATGTTAATATGTATACATGTGCTTATTATCTACTTGTATCTGACATGATTTACTAATGACATTTTGTTGTTTGTGTCTTCTATGATCACTGTCTTCTTATCTTCTTTCCTTTCTTCTTTTCTTTTCCTAATTAACGATTGTAAATAAAACAATAGAAAACCCTTTGTGACTAGCCTCTATATGTTCCTGGCCTGTGCGAGGAGCTTTCTAGCTTTTCACTCTTTAAAAAAATTTTTTTTAAATCCCGTAATGGAGATTAATAAAGTCTGTATAGTGTAGGCCTGGCCTACACATAAACCCAACGCTCAATGTCTTATTGGAGACTAAAATATTCTGCAAATTTGGCTACACACAAACCCAGCACCCAACGCGCTGGTTAAGCCTTCGGACAGGAAGAAAGAATTGCTGAATAAAAAGAAATAAAGCTTTGTTTTCAAACAAAAACGTTATAATTATTAACTTGTGTATTTGCATCAGTCAGACTGGAGTGTTTTTGCTTTACGCATCAGACTGTGAAAACACGGTGACTGTGATGGTGGTCGGGCAAAGCCCCCCCTCCTCCCTCCCCCTCCGCCCCCTCCCCACCCGTTCCCTGCCGTGGATCGTGTGACCTGTCTTACTTCTGTGGTGGAGTGACTTCAGTTTGGGACTGTTTTGTTGTTGTTGTTTTTTGTTTGTTTGTTAGTTTGTTTATTATCATTATCATTATTATTATTATCATCATCATCATCATCATTATCAGTATCATTATTATCATCATCATCATGCATCATCATCATCATCATCATCATCATTATTAATGTTGTTGTTGCTGTTAATGTTAATGTTGCTGTTATTTCATGAGATATGTTTTGTTAATACTGATTTTTGCTCATGAGGAACCAGAACGCAAACTTCTGTAGAATGTGTGTTTCAGACGATATAGTGAGTGAGTGAGTGAGTGTGTGAGTGAGTGAGTGGGTGAGTGAGTGATTAACCGAGGAAGAGGAAAGGAATAACTGAAGAAAGAAAGAAAGAAAGAAAGAAAGAAAGAAAGACAGACAGACAGACAGACAGACAGACAGACAAAGAAGAACAGCTCACATTTCTCTCGTCCAGCAGAGCCAAGGTGGAGTTGAAATCTCCCTCTGGCGGAGGCAACAGAAAACACGGCTGGCCTTGAAAGTGAGGCTTGATCACTGCTACCTGCGCACGTTACACATCCTCCGTCCGTTACAGCATTGTGTGTGTGTGTGTGTGTGTGTGTGTGTGTGTGTGTGTGTGTGTGTGTGTGTGTGTGTGTGTGACAATGTGTAGTAGTAGTAGTAGTATAATCATTATATCATGGTGACAATCATCCAAACATCATCACCATCATCGTCGTGACACAAACAACACAAAACACGGATGTGAGTGTTCAGGGCGCTGAAGGCGCATCTCAACCAAAGAAGTGGAAGAACAGCAATAATAATAATAATAATAATAATAATAATAATAAGAAGAAGAAGAAGAAGAAGAAGAAGAAGAAGAAGAAGAACGCAAACAAGACGAATAACATGAGGAAATAACAAGAGCAACAATACAGGACATACTACCCAAATAATAATAATAATAATAATAACAATAATAATAAAGAATTATATAAACAAATTACATAAACAAATTACATAATGATAATGATGAAAATAAATAAATCAATACATTGATAATAATAATAATAACAGTAACAACAACAACAACAGCAATAATAACCATCATCAGTCATCATAACCATAACAACAACAACAGCAATAATAACCGTCATCATAATCATAACAACAACAACAACAACAGCAATAATAACCATCATCAGTCATCATAATCATAACAACAACAACAACAGCAATAATAACCATCATAATCATAACAACAACAGCAGCAATAATAACCGTCATCATAATCATAACAACAACAACAACAGCAATAATAACCATCATCAGTCATCATAATCATAACAACAACAACAACAGCAATAATAACCATCATCAATCATCATAATCATAACAACAACAACAGCAATAATAACCATCATCAGTCATCATAATCATAACAACAACAACAACAACAGCAATAATAACCATCATCAGTCATCATAATCATAACAACAACAACAACAGCAATGATAACCATCATCAGTCATCATAATCATAACAACAACAACAACAGCAATAATAACCATCATCAGTCATCATAATCATAACAACAACAACAACAGCAATAATAACCGTCATCATAATCATAACAACAACAACAACAACAGCAATAATAACCATCATCAGTCATCATAATCATAACAACAACAACAGCAGCAATAATAACCGTCATCATAATCATAACAACAACAACAACAGCAATAATAACCATCATCAGTCATCATAATCATAACAACAACAACAACAGCAATAATAACCATCATCAGTCATCATAATCATAACAACAACAACAACAGCAATAATAACCATCATCAGTCATCATAATCATAACAACAACAACAACAGCAATAATAACCATCATCAGTCATCATAATCATAACAACAACAACAACAGCAATAATAACCGTCATCATAATCATAACAACAACAACAACAGCAATAATAACCGTCATCATAATCATAACAACAACAACAACAGCAATAATAACCGTCATCATAATCATAACAACAACAACAACAGAAACCAACTGACCGGCTTGGGTGTGGAGAAATCATACATGCTGACAGAGCCGAAGAACTGGGCCTCTCCGAGCTGGGGGTCCCTGGAGATGAGAGCCACCACCTGCACGTCGGGGTTGTCCACAGCGAAGGCCTTCTCCTGCACGGGCTCATCGTGGACCAGGCGCTGCCAAGAGAAGTGGCGTCTTGGGGACAGGGCCGGCGGCTTGCCGGGCTGGGCGTTCTGCAGTGCAGTCAGGGAGCCCGACATGTAGTAACCAAAATTCATTGTCGTCGTCGTCATTGTCATCATCATCATCACTGACACAGTCAGGGGTCATCCACTTCACAGATTCGTCTTTTGGAGTGTTGCTTTCTTCTTCTTTTTTTTCCCCTGACCAACAATGCAGATGTCTGTATCTCTCAGCCTAAGTGGTTGATGCCGAGATAAATTATGAGAGTATAGCCTTGTCAAGTGGTCCCAAACCTTAGTGGACCCGGCCATAGCAACATCGTCATCACACCATCACCATTCCTCATCAGTCATCGGAATACAGAATACATGATATCCCCAAAGTCTGGGGCAACGAAACAAAAACAACACCAACAACAAGTGACACTTACCGTTTGTGCTGCACTGGATTCCAGGCAGCTTACCACGAAAGCAAACACTGCAGCCATCCAGAAAACAGCAACCATTTTCATATACGTTTCCTCTCTTACTTCTGTCACTCACGGACAGGAAATTGATAACCCTGTGAGGCAGCCGCTTCTCGGTCTTTCTTCTTCTTCTCTTTCTTCTTCTTCTTCTGTCTTGCGATTTAAAAAAATCTCCGGTGAACACTTCTTTTTGATTTCTTTTCAAACAGATAACATCGAAGTCCGCAAGGAATTAAAGCTTTGCTCTTCAGTAGAAGCAACGACTTTGGGGATATAGCTTTCGCTTTCAGGAAAAGGAAAGGCAAGTTAATGGCAAACGCTGGCCAAAACAAGAGAAACGCTACTCTTTTTTTCAAAACGCTGAATAGAAGAAGGAAGTGTTGTGGATTTCTTCCCAACACACGTTTGTCCACACTACTTCGCAGGGATGTTCAGTCCGCTTTATGTCGCCCTAACACTCCACGACTCGCCGTTTTTATTGGCTCTTGCTTGCTTCCAAGGAACAGGAAGGGAGGGAGGAAAATTGGGACTGGGGGGACTACCAAGAGGTGGGGACAGGGGGAGGTGTGTGTGTGTGTGTGTGTGTGTGTGTGTGTGTGTGTGTGTGTGTGTGTGTGTGTGTGTGTGTGTGTGTGTGTGAGGGTTGGTGTGTGTGTATGTCACGGTGTGTGTGTGCGCGTGTGTGTGTATGTACCTGTTGTGTTGTGCTCTGCGTGTGGGGAGGAGCGGGGGGCAGGGGGAGGGGGTGTCTGGGGTGCGTGAATGCGGGCGCGTGTGTGTGCGTGTCAATGTAGTGTGCGTGCGTGTGTGTGTGTGTGTGTGTGTGTGTGTGTGTGTGTGTGTGTGTGTAAAACAGACCATCAGTTCAGCCAACTGTTTGTAACATAAAGAGAAAGAAAGACAACGATAAACACACACACACACACACACACACACACACACACACACACACACAGACAGAGAGACAGCGACAGAGAGACAGAGAGAATCAGAGAGAGACAGAGACAGAGAAAAAAGAGAGAAGAGGAGAGAAAGGTGAATGGGACGTGATTCTCAAGTCAGACAGCAAACCGAGGAAGTGAGAGTTGAGTCCCTTGTCCAGTGTTTGACACTTGTGACAGTCAGCCCACAGTCGGCGTGGACTTTGAAGGCGCTTCCAATGGCTGGGAGGCCGACAGGGCTGGCGTGCAAGGCAGGTCTTGTTACCCAAGTTTGACAGGGCGCTTTGGGAGAGGAGGGGAAAGGCTTTTGCCGTCGTGTCCATCTCACAACCCGCTGTCTGTCTGTCTGTCAATCTGCCTGACTGTCTCTGTTTTGTGTGTTTTCTTATGTCAGTGTTTCTTACTGTCTGATTCTGTCTGTGTGCCACTCTCTTTTCTGGCTGCCGTTCTGCCATTGACAAATTCGAACCTGGTTTCAACTTCGAAATGTCAGCACATTCTCTCTCTCTCTCTCTCTCTCTCTCTCTCTCTCTCTCTCTCTCGGGGTCTTGCCGTCCCGGCCTGTAGCGAAGGAATCCCTCCCCTCATCCAGTGCAGCATCCCTGGTGCTGGCCCCAAAGCGGCCCTGAAAGAAAGTCCCTCACCCGTGAACACCTCCACACCCAGTTCCCTAAAGAGTTCTGGACTCAGCTCATGTCTACGCTGACGGCTCTGCGGCAGATGTCATTCGGAACAGAGTGGAAGGAGTCTATGTTCAGTATCCAGGAGGCAGAGAAGAAAACTCGGAGATCTGCCTCGCTACTGGCCTGTATTCCACCATTTACAGAGCCGAAGCAGAAGCCTTGAAAACAGCAGAAGCCTACATCGAGGTCAGCCCCTACGCCAGCCACAACGTTGCCTTCCTGACCGACGCCCTGTCCATCTTGCAGGCCCCTTTGTCCAACAGAGATCCAGAACTCAACGATCTGTCCTCCTCTCTCGCCTCCCTCTGCACAAGTCACACAGTCACCCTGTAGTGGATTCCCTCCCACTGCAACGTGCTTGGCAACGAGACTGCTGACTCCCTGGCAAAGGAAGGCACTACGAAAGAACAGACGGACAGGTCTACCAGCTACTCTGAATCCAGGACCATCATTAAGGCCAAGCTGCAGAACACTGAAGTGGAAGCAGCAGCATCCACGCCATAACAGAGCAGACCCGTACTACCTGCTGACTCGTCGAGAGCAGGTAGCCATTTTCAGGCTCAGGATTGGCAGGCCACAACCGCCTGAAACACCACCTATACACGAAACACTGGATCGGCGACACAAAGCAGTACCCTTGCAGAACAGTCAGCCAGACAACAGAACATTTGCTGCAGTCCTGCCCGCTCCACCAAGCGCTCCGAAAGAAAACCTGGCCTGACCCAATCCCAGCGGCTCGGAAGCTCTATGGAGGACTGGAGGACCTGCGACGTACTGCCGCCTTCGTCGAGGAGACGGGTGAATCCATCTGATAAATGGCGAACGAGACAACAACACCGCAATAATCCACACTTCTCATGCTGACAAGAAGGTAGTGATGAACTCGTTAGATGGACCTAACTACTGAAGCCACACTATGATGTCTCTTCACACTCTTCTGGACTCCCCGCCCCCTCCCCCAGAAGTCCACATCCCAATCCCAGTCCCAAGAACTGACTTGTTCAAATCCAGTCTGGTTTACTAAGGCGCCACCCCATGGAACTCACTCCCAGAAACAATTTGACAACGCCATTGCCCAACCACCTTCAAAACATTACCTTTCCCATCTTATGCCACAATGTGTTATGTAAATTGCTCATTGGTCTGTTTGTTACTTGTCAGTCAGTTCAGAGATGAGAGCCTCCCTCACCCTTCGCCCCCCACCCCCCCACCCCCCACCCATTCTGGTCTGTGGTGTGATGTGTGTCGTGTGTGTTTGTTTCTTCTTTTTTTTCCTTCTCAAGGTTGTTTTTTTTCAATCCCATGTATTTTACTAACACCATGCTTGTGCCAGTATTTACATGTGTGTGTTTCGTGTGTTTTATTTTGCCCCTTCCTCATGTATTTCTGTTAACACCATGCTTTAATCTTTATTTAGTATTGTGTAGTGTAGACCCTGTTCAGGGCTGGGACTGGGTGTAAAATATCACACCAGTGTTTATATATTATCCTCGAAATAAAGAATTTTGTCCAGTCAAGGAGGGATCCATCAATTCCATAATTTTTCAATTTGATCAGTAGTCTTTTATGCGGTACTGAGTCAAAAGCTTTACGGAAGTCTAAATACACTATATCTATTGATTTTCTGTCATCAGTAAGTGCAGTTAAGTCGTCCATTACTTGAATCAGTTGGGTCATGCAGGATCTTTAATTTCGAAAGCCATGTTGACAGTCCGCAAAAAGTTTAAAGTCATTAAAATATGTCACAATAACATCCCTCACAATTGACTCTAGTACCTTGCATATAACACAGGTGAGGCTGACTGGCCTATAGTTACTTGGGTCTTGTTTGGAGCCCTTTTTGAATATGGCAACAACATCAGCAGTTTTCCAGTCATCTGGGATACTTCCTGTCTCTAAGGATTTGTTGAACAGTATGCTGAAAGGAATTGATAGTTCCTTACTGAGTTCCTTCAGTATTTTGGCTGGAATTCTATCAGGTCCCTGAGCCTTAGAGGGGCCAAGATTTTTAAGCTTAGCCTCCACCACTGCTGGGGTGACTCTTATCTCTGAAAGAGTTATGCCTTCTTGTTTAGGAGATTTGGTCATGTTGGGTAGATTGTCTATTTTCTCACGAGTAAATACACTTGAGAAAAAGTCATTTAGTGTTTCTGCTTTCTCAGAGTCAGTTACTGCCATTTCACCCAAGTCCCTTTTCAAAGCGGTGATACTTGTGTTTATCCTCAATTTTTCTCGCACATATTTCCAGAGGTTTTTAGGGTTACTCTTTGCTTGGTAAGCAATTTTTCTCTCATACCCTTTCTTTGCCTTTTTAATCATTCTCTTCGAGAGATTTCTCTCAGTAATGTATCTCTGGTAGTCTATACCAGATTTAGTTTCGAGATATCTTTTAAAAGCATTATACTTTTTCTTTATTTGTCTCAAGTTTTTCCTGTCCATCCATTTTGCTTTGGCTTTAGACGTAGTAGCTGACTGAACCTGGTCTCTCACATGAGACCAGCAGGTATTTACATCCATGTCATCAAGAGTGCTGCAATCTATTTCACTTCCTTCCAGAAAATTGTTTCACAACAGAAAACTTGATGTTATTAAAAAGAATTATGAAATATACCATTCAAGTACTTACTAGAATAATGGGGGTTAGGGGGTGCACGGGAGGGGTAGTACCTCTAGAGGGGGGAGCTTGTCACGCTCTTCCGGGAGTGGTTCGTCCTCTGTTGGTCCCCACCGGCACCCAGCTCTCACTTATGGGTCCTAGAAGCTGCTAGCATGCGGCAGCGCCCAACCCCCGGGCAACGGCTTTGACAGGCTGGCTAAACTAGGTGAGGGTAGCCGACGGGTCTCAAACCCTCGATGAGTTAGGGCTTGTCTACCCCAAGCATGTGAAGACCGGATCCAGCGGACTCTGCGGAAAAAACCTTCATGGTTCAATGGAGAGGAAAGCGGTTGCAGCAGAGCACTGTGGAGTGCTGAGGGCAGGATGAGGCACATAGGACATCCTTTTTTTTTTTTTTTTTTCTTTTTTTTTTCCGCCCCATCATCTGCACCGTTTCAGTGGCATTACTCCCACGCCGCTCATTTAGATTCCCCAGTACACGGCCACACCCGGGTTCGTCCGTCGCAGTTCCAGCGTCGGCAGTCCACAGGGAACCATCGATGTTAGGTCGCCTGGAGGCCACACACCAGAGGAGACCCTGCACTGCTGCTGAGTCACTTCGGTGATGTTCAGTGGTGCCTGTTCTGTTTTAACGTACTTAGGACACCACCTACTAAGCCCCCTACTAACGACAATAATTAGTCGCGGAGCCAGACTGAGTGAGCGTCTCTCCCAGAGTGGAGACCGCCACCACGTCCCTCAAACAACAGCCCCCCATGAATCTGCCGACACTGACGACATTGACAGGACTCACCCCAAGCACGGAAGTGGAGGGGCATCGAAACTGAGGTCACCATGAGAGCAGGGCATGAAAGGCCACAGACTTTGAGACTATTTTGTTTTTATATTGATGACGATGAAGGAGGAGGAGGATGACGATGATGATGACGATATTGCTATGGAGGTCCATTTTGGTTTGGGACTGCGTGACAAGGCTGTACTCTACGCTTCCTGTCATAATGATATCCCGGCGTTAACCAGGCCCGAGAGATACAGACACTTGCAGTGTTGGTCAGGTAATTAGAGCAACACACCCAAAGACGCATCCTTGAAGTGGATGACACTCGACTGTGTGATTCCAGTCTCCCCATTTAAGCCCACAGCACACTCAACTCTGGGTAGGAGCCGGCCACGGGCCGAAAAACCCACCTCCGCTGGGATTCGAACCCGCGTCCTCCCAGCCGTCAGTCCGCGACGCTAACCACTTCGCCACGGCGGCTGGTCACATAGGACATCCTGGACATCCACTGCATCCGTTTCTATCTCCAGTCGTCTTGACCTCGTCTTGCCACTGGATACAGACGGTCTCGGACAAGAGAGTGAGGTCGACGGTGCGCAACTCCTCCTCACTATAAACAAAGTCATCGCGCAAGTCATCAGTCATCCTTCATCCCATACCATCATTTTCCCTAAGCCCTGTGGCGACAGGCGAGCGACGAAGCCACAGGTGTGGGTACACTGGCAGTCGTAGCCGCGGGCCTGCACACAGGCGGCTCATGCCATAGGGTCGTTTTTCACCAACTGAGCAGCCCTCTTCAGGACAGCACTGCTCACCTCCATGGCATGAGGAAGGGGCTAGAAAAGGTGCCCTAAACATTGCCTGCTCCACACCACCCTAGTCAGCATACTGCGGCTGACGGGGACCCTACTCAAGCGGTCAACACACAAAGGAAAGAAAGAAGAAAACAAGGAGCACCCCATTGACCATTGCCACATGGAACGTGCGTACGCTTCTGGACAGAGGCGACTCAGACAGACCACAGAGACGCACAGCACTCATTGCGAGTGAACTAGCCAGGTACAACATCGACATCGCTGCCTTAAGTGAGACCAGACTGGCAGAAGAAGGCGAACTCTGTGAGTGAGGCGCAGGCTACACCTTCTTTTGGAGTGGTTGCGGACCTGAAGAGAGACGTGAGACTGGAGTTGGCTTTGCAGTGAAGACAACCGTTGTTGGCAAGCTGGCTGGTCCTCCGAAAGGAGTGAACGATCGCCTGATGACGATGAAACTCCCTTTATGCAACGGGAAGAAGTTTACCACCATTGTCAGCGCCTACGCGCCCACCATGACCAACCCGGATGAGATCAAGGACAAGTTCTACAAGGACCTGAACGCTGTCATCACAACTGTTCCCAACGCAGACAAGCTCATCATTCTTGGTGACTTTAACGCGAGAGTTGGCTGTGACAGCACCTCCTGGGAAGGCGTGATTGGGAAGCATGGGGTTGGCAAGTGTAACAGCAATGGTCAACTACTTCTCCAGACATGTACCGAGCACGACCTTCTTATCACAAACACCGTCTTCTTCCTCCCTACCCGTAACAGGACGTCGTGGATGCATCCTCGCTCTGGGCATTGGCATCTCATCGACTTTGTCATCGTCAGGAAGAGGGACAGGCAGGACGTATGAGTCACGAGGGCCATGTGCGGCGCCGAGTGCTGGACAGACCACCGCCTTATCGTCTCCAAACTCAACCTCCACATCCCGCCCAAGAGACGGCCTCAGGGCATGAAAGCACCCAAACGCCTGAATGTTGACAAGCTGGAGCTGGGCAACATCAAGCAGAGCTTTGCTGACACCCTGGAGGAACGCCTTGAGTCCACCGTCCTGGACAACCAGAATGTGGAGGTAGCATGGGGCGCACTGCATGAAACGGTGTACAACACTGCCATGGAGTGCCTGGGGCCTTCTGCCAGGAAGCACAAAGACTGGTTTGATGAGAACTGCACTGAGATCAAGCAGCTGCTGGAAGACAAACGCCAAGCCTACAGAGCCCACATTGAAGATCCCAAGTCACAGTCAAAGAAAGACATACTGAAGAGCGCACGCAGCACCATCCAGCTGAAGCTGCGGCAGATGCAGGATTCCTGGTTGAGCAACAAAGCTGATGAGATCCATGGCTTTGCAGACAGGAACGACACGAAGAACTTCTATAACAGCCTGAAAGAAGTCTATGGTCCCACCACCTCCGGATCTGCTCCACTCCTCAGTGCTGATGGTTCTACCCTGATCACTGACAAGGACGGGAACCTTGAGATGGGCTGAACACTTTGACAGCGTACTGAACCGCCCTTCCACCATCAATGTTGAAGCCATCGACCGACTCCCCCAGGTGCCAGTCAGTGAGTCGTTGGATGCCATTCCAACTTTGGAGGAGACCCAGAAAGCTATCCGTCTGCTATCCAATGGCAAGGCCCCTGGCTCAGACTCCATTCCAGCTGAGGTCTACAAAGGTGGTATGGCGCTGACTGAGAAGCTTCATCAGATATTCCAGCTCATCTGGCAGCATGAGGCAGTTCCACAGGACTTGAAAGACGCTTCCATCATACACCTGCACAAGCGCAAAGGAAATCGTCAGGCCTGTGACAACCATCGTGGAATATCCCTGCTGTCCATCACAGGCAAGACTCTGGCCAGAGTGCTACTCAACCGTCTCATAGCGCACCTTGAGCAAGGTCTCCTACCAGAGAGCCAGTGTGGCTTCCGGAAAGAACGCGGGACTATCGACATGGTGTTTGCTGCCAGGCAGCTCCAGGAGAAGTGTCAGGAACAGAACGCCAACCTTTACTCCACCTATGTCGATCTGACCAAGGCCTTCAATACTGTTAGCAGAGATGGCCTTTGGAGAATCATGGCGAAGTACGGATGTCCCAGAAAGTTCATCACCATCATACGGCAAGTACACGATGGGATGCTGGCCCGAGTCCAAGACAACAGAGAGACTTCAGAACCATTCCCTGTCTCCAAAGGAGTCAAGCAAGGGTGTGTTCTTGCCCCAACCCTGTTCAGTCTCATGTTTTCAGCCATGCTGACAGATGCCTTCAGAGACGCTGACGTAGGCATTGGCATCGGGTACCACACAGATGGCTCACTCTTCAACCTCAGGAGGATTCAAGCAAAAACCAAGGTGAGGACAGACACCATCAACGATTTCCTGTTTGCTGATGACTGTGCTCTCAATGCTGCTTCCGAAGCTGACATGCAACACAGCATCGACAAGTTCTCTGCCTCCTGTGACAACTTTGGCCTCACAATCAGCACAAGGAAGACTGAGGTGATGCACCAGCCAGTTCCAGGAAAGCCTTACGTTGAACCAAACATCTTCATCAACGGGAAAGCCTTACGTTGAACCAAACATCTTCATCAACGGGCAACGACTGAATGCGGTGGACAAGTTCACATACCTGGGCAGTACACTCTCTTGCACTGTTGTCATCGACGATGAGGTGAATGCCAGACTTGTCAAAGCCAGCGCTGCCTTCGGCAGACTCAATAAGAACGTTTGGAACAGGAGAGGCATCACCCTGGAGACGAAGCTCAAAGTATACAAGGCCATAGTTCTCACCACACTGCTCTATGGATGTGAATCATGGACGGTCTACAAACGCCACGCCAAAAAGCTGAACCACTTCCACACCACCAGCCTCAGAAAACTTCTCGGCATAAAGTCGCAAGAGAAGATCCCTGACACAGAGGTGCTCACTTGTGCAAACTTGCCCAGCATCTACACCATCTTGATGTAGGCCCAGCTGCGCTGGGCAGGCCATGTAGTTCGCATGCCAGACCACCGGCTCCCCAAGAAACTGCTGTATGGCGAACTCCAACATGGCAAGCGTTCCCATGGAGGCCAAAAGAAGCGCTTCAAAGACAATCTGAAAGCTTCTCTGAAGGCCTTCAACATCAGCCACGACACATGGGAGCTGAATGCAATGGACAGACCAAAGTGGCGTTCAGCTGTCCACAAAGGCACCAAATCCTGTGAGGCCAACAGAATCGCTGCAGCAAAGCAACGCAGACAGGCCAGGAAAAGCAGTGCCAGCAAGTCGACAGCCGCCACCATCCCCTGTCCACACTGCGTCAGAACCTTCCGGGCGCGGATTGGCCTGACCAGTCATCTGCGCACCCACAGAGCCCATCCCACCCACCCCCAGGATGACTAGATGGTCCTCGTCGATTCCGACGGACGAACAACACACAGAATAAGTAATGTAAAGTTGGTTTCCATTTTTTTTTATACCCCCCCCCCACACACACACACACCCACCTCGTATTTGAATCAAAGCCTCAAATACGTTGAGCTTTGCGACAAGACTTCCATGAAACCGGGCACTGAAACCTCAGATCTAAAAATAGATCTAGTTGATCAGTGGTATAACTGAAAAATACGAGGTCTCCATTTTTTCGTTAAACGGACGCTGCTCCTTAAAAGCTTTCGGGTCATTTTATAAAGCATTTTAAAGAAGAAAGAATGGGTTTGACTAGAAGATTTAATTTGTCTGGAAGTGCAGTAGGGCGTAAAGAAAATTAGGTAAATTTTGAGCCACGCTTTAAAAAAAAATCATTTAAAATAAATCAACTGGAAACTTAGCCCAAGTAAAAGTAGATAACCTGATCTTTTATTTGATAGGTCTCTTTAGTCGATTGGGTGTAAGGAGCGATCTCCGTAACCTATTTTTGTCACCAACCCTCTTACTGAGACCAGAAGCAGACGCCGGCAAACTTTCCCGCGCTGGGTTTTGAAGAGCTAAGGTTACTCCACTTTGAGCTATCAATTTCACTCACACTGCCTAACACACAATAAAAGAAACACTAAGAGAAACGAACAAAGGTGGTTTTATTTTCTGATATATTTTTCAGCTCGATGTATGCAGTACTGCGCTTGCTAGGGCGAAGTGAAAAGTGATAAAAATACGATCCGTCAGCCATTGCTATGCAGCATTACACAGCGGCCGGACCTACCTACTGTAGCCTATGTATCAACTGTCTTATCAAAACAGTTTCCACAATGGACAAGTGCCGGAGGACTGGACACACAGCTTCTTAAAACCCATACCAAAACCAGGAAAGGACCATCATCAGGTAAGCGGCTACCGGATCCTAACCATGCAAAACATTGCTGGAAAGCTCATGGAACGCATGATAGCCAGGAAACTTGCAAGGGATCTTGAACACAGGCACATTCTCCCTTCAAATCAAGGTGGTTACAGAACAGGCAAGTCCACATGGGAAAATGCAGCTGCTTTTGCATATGAGGTGTGTATTGTATTCCAACTTGGTTGGTTCCGATTCGGTTCGGTTTGGACGGGTTCGGTTAGAAAAGATGGCGAATACACATGATAACAAAAAGACAGTCAGTCTTGCTACGTGTTAGTGGTCTTCCGAATGTGTTAAGCTAGTTGTGTGTGCTAGCTCCGAAGAAGCACGCACAATACATGGTGTCAGAAGTTAGTAATGGCTGAAGCACATATCGCAAGAACGCCAGATGCTCTGCTCGTCAGCGGCGGAAATCCCAGTTTAGCTTGGCAAAAGTGGCGACAGAAATTCGAGATATTCCTACAGGCAACTGGAGCGTCGACAAAGCCAGACATTGTCAAGGTAGGACTGCTCTTAAACCATATTGGTGACGACGGGCTCGAGATTTTTTCGAACTTTGTTTTCCTTGACGCCAGAGTAGATCCAACTGATGCTGATAACCAGTTACCGGCAGAAAGCAAGACGGATTATGACGTCGTCATACGGAAGTTCGACGAACACTTTCTCAGACGTGACCCGCAGTTGATGTTACGGCAACAGTTCTGGTACTCTCTACATCGAGAACCCGGACAGTCGTTTGACTCGTGGCTACGTACAGTCAAAGAAAAAGCAAAAGCATGCAAGTTTGACAATGTCAGTGAAATGATAAGGGACAAACTAGTCTTCGCATGCAGAGATGACTCATCAAAACTGAAGCTATATGATATAGGGGCAGAACTAACATTGGATAAGACTATCCAGATTCTTTCAGTGCGAGAGATGACAAAGCAAGAGCTTGCTGAATCCAAGACTGCCAGTATTGAGGCACTTTCCACCAAAACCGGCGACCGGCGACATGGGGGAGAAAGACGAGACCCCAAATACCAGAACCAGAGAAGCAGCCTGCCTTCAGGTGATTCTATGGCCAGTGGCAATTGTGGCTACTGCAATAGAAGACATCCTGCTGGAAAGAAGAACTGTCCTGCAGCCAAGAGCCGCTGCAAGAAGTGTAGCAAGATGGGCCATTTTGCCACTGTGTGCAGAAGTGCAGCATCAGTTCGTGAAGTTTCTCAAGACCCAGCTGACCAAGCAGGGGAAGACAGCCATTTTATTGGAGGCGTGAACGACAAGTCAGTGCCATCGACCAGCCTGGGGTGGCACATCAAACTCAAGGTTGGATCGCAAGAGCTTACCTGGTGTATCGACACTGGAGCTGAAGTTTCTGTGATGCCGGACCACATCTACAAGCCAGCCTTTGGGACTCTACACCAAGCTGACCGCACTCTTCTTGGACCTGGTGACCAGCGTCTCAGTGTCAAAGGCTTTGCTTACATCAGGCTCCACCACGGCCGAACAAGCATTCAAGAGAAGGTGTATGTCGTCAAAAGCTCCAAACTGCTGTTGGGTATGCCTGCCATTCAGAAGCTAGGATTGATTGACGACATTCCCGGTGCATTCTCAGTACGTGCCATTCGAACGCTGAAAGCCAATCAGCAATCTCCCAAGACACAAGATCAGATCAACTTCACATCTTCCGAGGACATAAAGCGACGTTACCCCAAGCTGTTCACTGGCTTAGGCAAACTGGAGGGTGAGCAGAACATTGAGGTGGAGGACAATGCTAAGCCCTTCTCTCAGTCCGTACCCAGACGTATCCCAGTTCCGTTGCTCAAGAAGGTGGAGGTAGAGCTGAACAAAATGACTGATAATGGTGTCATCGAACCAGTTAGTATGCCTACTGACTGGTGCAGTCCCATTGTTGTGGTGCCGAAGGCTAATGGTGACGTCAGAATCTGCGTGGATCTGACAAAACTGAACCAGAGTGTGAAGAGAGAAGTGTACGCCATGCCATCAGTAGAGGAGACGCTGAGCAAGATCTCCAAGGGCAAAGTCTTCTCAAAGCTTGACGCCAACTCCGGGTTCCACCAGATCCAGCTGAATGAAGAAAGCTCCAAGCTTACAACGTTCATAACGCCATTTGGACGCTACAAGTTCAAGCGTTTACCGTACGGCATATCATCGGCGCCCGAATACTTCCAGAAGATGATGGACAACATCCTCCAGGGCCTGGATGGAGTGCTGTGCCATATGGATGACATTCTTGTCTTTGGCAAGGATAATGTGGACCATGACCTCAAGCTCAAGAACGTCCTTGACAGGCTGTTACAGGCCGGCCTCACGTTGAACTCTGACAAATTCGAGTTTGGCAAAACAACGCTCGAATACCTAGGCCAGGTGATCGACGCAGAGGGCGTGAGGAAGGATCCCACAAAGGTGAAGGCTATTGTGGACATGCAGGAACCACAGAATGTGTCAGATGTCAGAAGATTCCTGGGTATGGTGAACCAGCTTATGAAGTTCGTGCCCAATCTGGCTGAGAAGTCGAAGCCTCTGAGAGAGCTCTTACACAAGGATGTTACATGGACCTGGGGACAGGATCAGCAGTCTGCCTTCGACTCTCTCAAGAAAGACCTAGCATCACCAGAGACACTTGCGCTGTACAACCCAGATCGTGAGACCGTTGTTTCTGCTGATTCCAGTAGCTTCGGACTTGGGGCGGTACTCCTGCAACGCCAAGGCAATGGGGTGCTTCATCCTGTCGCCTATGCAAGTCGATCACTGATGGAGACCGAGAGGCGGTACGCCCAAATCGAGAAGGAAGCACTAGCCATCACCTGGAGCCTTGAACACTGGTCCCACTTACTCATCGGCATGACATTCCGTGTGGAGACAGACCACAAACCTCTCATCCCCCTCTTTTCGTCAAAACTGATTGATGAACTCCCTGTTCGCATCCAGCGCTTCAGGATGAGGCTGATGAGGTATACCTTCAACATCATCCATGTTCCGGGCAAACATCTGTACACTGCTGATGCGCTCTCCCGAGCACCGTTGTCAACGACCGAGACGGCAGACATCGATCTGACCTACCAGGCGGAGGCATACGTCAATGCTGTCCTACTAACCCTGCCAGCTTCAGACAGGAGGCTGGATGAGATCAGGTCAGAGCTCCAGAAAGACGACACACTTCGGGTAGTCATGCATCATGTGCAGAATGGGTGGCCCAACAAGAACACTCTGAATCGTCCAGTCAAGACCTACCTGAACGAACAGGGCAACCTCTCTGTTCATGACGGCCTCTTACTGCGAGGCAAAAGACTGGTGATTCCCGCATCTCTCCGACAAGACGTTCTACGTCATCTCCATGATGGACATCAAGGAGTCAACAAGACGAAGGAGAACGCAGCAAACTGTGTGTGGTGGCCTGGCCTTTCTCAAGACATTGACCTCATGGTGAAAACCTGCCCTGAGTGCGCCAAGAACAGAAAGGCCAGAGTGGAACCAATGAAGGGGACGCAGTTTCCGGAGCGGCCCTGGTCCAGGATCGCAGCTGACTTTTTTCAGCATAATGGCAAACTCTTCCTCCTTGCCATTGACTACTACTCCAGAGACGTGGAGATTACACTTGTGTCCAACAAAGTGACGACTGCTGAAGAAGGTCTTCAGTCGCCATGGCATCCCAGACACCCTTGTCACAGATAACGGGCCCCAGTTCAGCAGCGAGGAATTCGCCAGGTTTGCCCAGTCCTGGGGGTTTGAACATGTGACCTCTTCCCCTCACTACCCCCAAGCCAATGGTGAGATTGAGCGTGCCGTTCAGACCATCAAGAATCTCATCAAGAAGTGTGGTGATGAGTACCTTGGGCTACTCATGTACCGCAACACACCCTTGGCCAATGGTTTTTCCCCTGCCCAACTGAGTATGGGACGCAGACTCAAAACCCGTGTCCCATGTCACCCCGATACCCTCCTACCCCAGACCCCTGACAACTACATCCTGAAGAGGAGGGAGAAGCAGTATCGTGAGGACATGGCAACTAACTATGACAAACGGCATCGGGTAGTCGAACCAGAAGATCTGACACCCGGTGATGCTGTTTGGATTCCTGACCAGAGGAAAGGAGGCACTGTGATCAGACTCCACGAGGCTCCTAGAAGCCTCATCATCCAGACCTCCGATGGTGGCCTCCTGAGGCGAAACCGGCAGATGACACGGAAACTGTACCCATCCGTGCCCACTACAGAAGGTGCCTCTTCCACCTCCTGTGCACCTCCCAACTTGGGTGCATTCTCCGATGCAGCCGAGATGACGCCTGCTGACCCGAAGATGTCTGCTGCCATGTAGACGCCTGCTGACCTGAAGACGTCGGCAGCCCCGAAGACTCCGGCAGCCCCGAAGACGCCTGCAGACGAGAAGACGCCTGCAGCCCAGAGGACGCTGGCACACCTGCCAACGACTGGGAGCCTGGAGCCAGAACCAGCTGCAGCCCAGACATCCGAGCCGAGACGATCATCAAGACTGAGGAAGCCGACCCAAAGACTGATTGAACAGTGAAGAACAAACAATTCTTTCGCAATATTCGGCTTCGTTTCGATTAACTTCGGTTATGAAAGAATGTCCATTGAAAAAAAAAAAAAAAAAAGGAGATGTATTGTATTCCAACTTGGTTGGTTCCGATTCGGTTCGGTTTGGACGGGTTCGGTTAGAAAAGATGGCGAATACACATGATAACAAAAAGACAGTCAGTCTTGCTACGTGTTAGTGGTCTTCCGAATGTGTTAAGCTAGTTGTGTGTGCTAGCTCCGAAGAAGCACGCACAATACAAGGTGTATGAAGGATTCCAAAGAAAAGAAGAAACACTAGCAGTAGCAATTGACCTTGAAGATGCCTACAATAAAGTCCAGTTTGCGCACCTCATGGAGCTGCTACTAAGTTATGGAGTAAGTTTGACACTGACAAGATGGATAGCAGCAGCGCTTCAGGAAAGAACTGTCGTCCTACTCCTCGGAGATTGGATGTCTGCACCTTCTAAACTATCCATGGGACTGCCACAAGGGTCTCCGCTCTCTCCTGTCCTCTACAATGTCTACATGAAGGGCCTTGCAGACTTAAACAACAATGGAATTGCTCGGGTGCTTACCCTTGCGGATGATGGCCTGGTCTTCAAAACTTCGAAAGATGCTCAGGAAAGAACTAAAGCCGTCCAGAAACAACTAAACAATATTGCTCAATGGTGCAAAGACACAGGATCTTCCATCAATCCAGCGAAAGCCCAAACGTTGCTGTGCACCCTTAACAACAAAACCGCGAGCAAATCACCACCTTCTGTGTCATTCGATGGAATTCAAATTGAGAAAACTGAATGCCTACGCTACCTAGGAATACACTTCGACAGGATGCTGACCTTCAGAAAACATACGGAAAATACTGTTCTCAAATGCAAAAAGGGCCTTTCAGTCTTAAAAGCAATGGCAACCAAAGGAATTGAACAACGCCACCTCTTCCTGCTATACCAATCACTCGTCCTCAGCGTGATCGACTACAGACTTGGGCTTACAACACCGTCTCAAAGCAACCTCCTAAAATTAGAAAGAGTACAAAATGAAGCTATGAGGCTGATCCTTGGAACAACAAAAGACACGCCCACAGAAACCATGCGATACCTGCTTGACCTTCCTTCAGTACAGGCCAGAAACAAGTTAGAACAGGTCAAGACCTACTTCAAAGCATTAGAAAACCCTCAAAACCCACTGCATGACGCAGTCAAAGAACCAAAAGGCAGCCGTCTAGGACGAGGAAGATCATGGATGGGACAAGCAGAAGACACAATCCAGCTAGTATGCCGACTACAAGACCTGAAAGAAACAAAAGAATGGGAGAAAAACCCCAAAAACCTCAACCATCTATTCAACACAGTCATTTCACCCACTCTAGGAAGACATTGTCGGGAATGGCCAGAGGGCAAAACAGATGCGGAAGTGAAGCTACTCATAGAAGAAAACAGTAAAGAAGAGGACATCATCATATACACAGATGGCTCAGTCACCAAAGACCAGTCTGGTTGGGGATTCACTGCGAAACAAAATGGAAAAACAATTTGGGAAGAGAATGCTGCCTACAAAGTCACAACCTCCAGCCTAACGATGGAAGTTGAAGCTGCGACACATGCCCTCCAGTGGCTATCGTCCATCCATACGCCCGGAAACCAACATGCCATGATTCTAACCGACTCAATGAACCTCATACAGAAAATTGAAAACGGAATGGGAAGCCCAGAGTGGCATAAGGCAATGCGCAACTTTCAGATTAAAAAACTCACATGGTCATACTGCCCGGGACATGCAGGTGTTAAGGGAAATGAGCGAGCTGACAGACTTGCTGGTAACGCAACACCAACGAGCGGCCTACATCTAGGAAAATCGGAAATCCTCAGAAAAGTCAAAGAATACCAAAAAGAACAGGTACAAGGCCATCACACCATCGATCGCCTCAAAGAAATAAAAGCAGAGAGAGGGAGCGGCCGAAAGTCTAACATGAAAGGTAGAGCACGATGCTTTGCAAACCAAACAAATATCGGCATCATTTCCAAACCAACATTGCGCAAATTTCTTCAAAACGGAACAGAGTCTCTGTGGGCCTTTCCAAATACAATAGACTGAGCAACACACTAGACGCCACGTTCTTGGCATCAGAGATCTTTTCCCATCCCTCTTGGCAGCCTCTGTGCGTGTGTGTATGTGTGGATGTGTGGGTCTGTGCTTTTGAGTGCGTTTGTGAATGCGCGAGAGTGTAAGTGTACACAAGTGTCAGGAGAGATCTGTGTACGGGTGTGTGTATATATATATATATATATATATATCTTTGTATATATGTGTGGGGGTTGGGGGTGGGATATATGGGCGTATATGTGTGTGCTTGTACAAGTAAGTGTTCATCTCTGTGAGTGTGTGTTTGCGTGCGTGTGTGTGTGTGTGTGTGTGTGTGTGTGTGCCGTGGAAGCTGCGATACGTAGACTAGAAATGAGTGTGTGGAGGAGGGGGTTGGAGGAGGTGCAAGGTAATGTGTGTGTGTGTGTGTGTGTGTGTGTGTTGGAGCTCATGTACGTTTATATGTATTTGACTGTACTTTCATATCTGTGAAACTGCATGTTTGGTGCATTTCTGTTATGCATGTGTGGGTGTATGTGTGAATGTGTGTCGTCATATTTTACATTCATTCGCTTAATTATCACCATTGTTGTCTTATTTATTTATTTTTTATTATTATCATTTTATTAGTATTACTATTATTATTACTACTACCTTTTTCTATATTATAATTATTATTTATTTATTTATTTATTTATTCATGTAAGCTTATCTATTATTTATTCCCCCCCCCCCCTTTTTTTTTTTTTTTCAAGGCCTGACTAAGCGCGTTGGGTTACGCTGCTGGTCAGGCATCTGCTTGGCAGATGTGGTGTAGCGTATATGGTTTGTCCGAGCGCAGTGACGCCTCCTTGAGCAACTGAAACTGAAACTCAACTGTCGTGACATGTATCTCCTGTGAAAAAAAAATTAAAAAGTGCTCTGATTGGTGCTTGCTTGTTTATTTTGTTTTGTGTCAAAACCCTGTGTCTGGATACAGAATGAGTCACGCAGTAGCCTTTGCTACCAAATATGGTCAGTCGATCTTCCTCACAGAAACATTCACCCCTCAAAACCCTGTGTCTGGATACAGAATGAGTCACGCAGTAGCCTTTGCTACCAAATATGGTCAGTCGATCTTCCTCACAGAAACATTCACCCCTCCGTCCCACCCCAAACTCGTTAAATCACGGCCCCTCGTTCCTTACATCATCACCCCACCCACAATACAGTGCGAGGCCAGGCCTACCTGAAAAGAACCGAAAATGTATAAGCTGAAAATGACTATGAAGTAGAACTGAAAACTTACGGTCTTTTCGATTCGAAACGAACCGGAAGTTACTGTGAACTATAACGTTTCTCGAAAGAATAAGGCAGTTCGCAACAACTCATAAAACCACGTGATATGTGTCACACTTTACGGCGAGTTGTTGAGGAGGTCTTCGAATGAACACTTTTACGAATACATCCAGTTTCATCTTTCAACACAGACAATAAAAATGAAGTGACGCATGTTTGAGTAACGGATTGAAAAATCTTTCAGAATGGGACAACAGGAAAGCGGACTTATGTCACGTGATGTTTTTAGTGCAAAAAGCCGGAAGTACAGCCTAGTTGCTTTGGGAGGCATACGCAGAAGACGCCATATTAGTACGGAAAAGCGAGAGAAACCACGTTGACGGTTCATCATGCCAAACAGCGGAGTTGTAGTACCTGATGAGTGTGTTAAGGCATATAATCAAATGAAAAAGGATAAGACCAAAATCTGCCTTATTTTTGTTATCAGAGATGGAAAGTATGAGGTCCACGAACAATACGAGAAGGACGCCGCACTTAAGCAGGAAGATCAGTACAAAGAGATAATGGAGAAACTCATTAAAGAGCAAAAAGAGGCGTATTACATTGTATGGGACCTGAAACTGCCTTCCAAGAGAGTGAAAAGCGATGTACTGAACGACACACTTGTTTACATGGGCCTGTAAGTATAATTTATGTGACAGCGGGTGTTGAAAACAGTAAGTCAAGCGAGTGACATAATAATACTATAAATAGATGTAAAGGACCATTATAATGACCACAGAATTTCCTTTGACCTCTATTTAATCAAAGCGCAGAGTTTTAAGAGTTCAGGGTTGAATGGGTGGCCTGGATTCAATTCCAACAGAGTGCATTTGGTAAAGTAAGAGTGGATATTTCTTCAGTCTCACAGGTCTACAGCTATGTTGACTGCTATTGGCTGAATGCCGTTATAAGTTATATTATTTTCATTATACATCCATGCTGCATGCAGAAGTTCTGATACCTCCAGAAGATAAAATGTGCATGTACATTAAACTTAACAGTTTGGTGATAGTGATAAATATAGATATATCAAGGATATATAAAAAAAAAATTATATGGCTATATTAACATTTTTACCAGTCCACTTTTTCGATGTTGAAGTCAGAAATAAAATCTACCCAAATGGGTATACCTATTTCTGACGAACTTGTCCACCATCTCAGGTTTGACATTCTTATATTCAATTAACATTTTTACCCGTCTGCAGTACAAAACATACTTGAAACAGGTACAAAATGGGTAAAAATATTAGATATATATATAGGTTTGCCTATTAGAGGATTTTAAAATGAATTTGTCCACATTCGACAGGTGTCTAAAAAGGGATGGTTTGGGGGGCATTCCATGCACCTAGCAAGGGGCTTGGAAAAGAAGAAGGGAAATGCAAAGTGAAAGAGAAAATGTGACCCATGGGTCAGTTCGAAATCACCCGTCTTGTAAAATCTTCAGCACTGCGTAAAACAATTTGAAAACGGTAAGTGTACACGGAATGAAGTGTGTTGTTTGTTCAGTTCATGCCGGCGAGGGTGACAATGAAAGTGTATCACAAGTTTTGCCATTGTTCTTGCCAACGCTATGATAACTGTCACTGGCTTCGATGCACATAATGCCACACAGTGCCGTCGAGGTAGCGGTTCTGGTTGTGTGTGACGTTGTATGCATACAGTGAGTGTCCATATCGTCCCCCTTCCAAAAATCTGAACAGGCTTTCCACATGCTGTTTTGCTGCCACGTCGTGATACAAGCCCTTCAGTTCTGCCTATTCCATAAAAATTATAGGATTCAGGCCGTTTTCATACAAAATTGCGTGTTTACCAAAAACCAGGCCTTAACCTTGGTCTACAAACTTAGGAAAACACTCAATTCAAAGCAGAAATATTGTGCTGAAGGCAGATGTACTTTGCGTTGCAACGATCGAGTGCCTGTGCCCATTACTCCAGCATCCGTTCCTTGTGAACCTTGAATGAGAGTGCCTTTTCGTGCGGCATATTTCACGTTTTGAAAATCAGTGCCGGTTCCGACAGTTGTCGAAAACTTGTATCTATGTGAGTGTACACCCACCACTTCATTCTAGTGCATGGATTACATTTTGTCAGTGTGTGTGTGTGTGTGTATGTGTGTGTGTGTTGCACAAACCTTCATTCCATGCTTTCATTCATGGGTGCAAACTTCATTCCGTTGGTGCGTCAGTGTATTATGAACATTTGTCCACATTTGTGTACATCACGGATAATTATAATGCGTTATTGTGTGTGTACAACTGAAAAATGAATATGTTCAGCGCGGTGGGAAAAAAGACTGCCAAATTCATTCCGTCAGTGATGTAGTGGAGGGCACAGAAGTCGACTTGGTGATTGTGTGTGAAGGGTTCACAAGTTCGTTCCTGGATTGTGTGTGTATTACTGTAAACTTCATTCCGTGTTTGTGCCCCGATGACAGCTTGATTCTGTGACTGATGACTACTTGTACATGTACAATTACAACAATACAACATGCGTGTGTGTGTCAGTGAACATTGACAACTTCATTCTGTGGTTGTGCAGCCATGACTAGTTCATACCGCAATTGTGTATGTAGGGCTCGTTCGTGTACGGCTGATGACTTATTTTTCTGTCTTTCAAGTACGATTGAATCAAAAACCGCTGTCACCCTCGTCGTGCAGTTTCCTTTTCACACTGGCATGAACAAGTTCACACTTCATTCTGTCTGAAATATCCGGCACAGGGGATCTTTCGAATTAACCCATCTGTCAGATTTTCTCTTTCACTTTGCGTTTCCCCCCTTCATTTGCGAGCCCCGGCAAAAAGCATCCCTTTTTAGACACGTTTCTAATCGGGCCAAGTTCATTTTAAAAATCCTCTGCTAAGTCGACAAACTTGCATATATCTAATTAACATTTTTACCTGTTTTGGACTTTATTACTTATGTTTTGTACTGCCGACGGGTAAAAATGTTAATTAGAATATAAGGATGTCGAACCAGAGATGGTGAACAAGTTTGTCAGAAACATGTATACCCATTTGGGTAGATTTTATTTTTGACTTCAATAGCGAAGAGTGGACGGGTAAACAAATAAAAAGAAACCTGTAGGTTTTCACCTGAAAATTCAAATGCCTAGTTGGACATTTCAGAAATCAATAGCCAATAGGATAAACTGTTTCGATGTTTTTGGAAATTCAGTTTTTACTTTTAAATAAAATATTCAGTCATTTTGAAAAAAAAGGGTACGTTTTGTAGAACTGAAAAAGAAGTCAGATTAACTTTCCAGAGTGTATCTTATAACTTAAAAGAGTTAGATTAGGGGCTTAAAAGTACCTCATTTTAATTATTAATTAGTTGATATGGATTGGACTGTTATTTTTCTAGGCTGGGTTGCATGAGGTTAATACTGTGACTAGTATTACTAGTATCCAATGACTATAAATTTTGGCATGAAATTCATGCACTTGTTCATCTGCTACATGTGTACTTTCTTAACTTTGTTATACTACAAAATGTAAATCAAATACTAGTACTTACAGTACTACTATTACTTTGTTTTTGTGTGTGTGTGTTTTCTAGGTGTGCTGTCACCCTGTGTGTCAAAACCATTTGTGTGTTGTGTGTGTTTTCTAGGTGTGCTGTCACCTTGTGTGTCAAAACCATTTGTATGTTGTGTGTGTTTTCCAGGTGTGCTGTCACCCTGTGTGTCAAAACCATTTGTGTGTTGCGTGTGTTTTCTAGGTGTGCTGTCACCCTGTGTGTCAAAACCATTTTGTGTGTTGTGTGTGTTTTCTGGGTGTGCTGTCACCTTGTGTATCAAAACCATTTTGTGTGTTGTGTGTGTTTTCTAGGTGTGCTGTCACCCTGTGTGTCAAAACTATTTGTGTGTTGTGTGTGTTTTCTAGGTGTGCTGTCACCTTGTGTGTTAAAACCATTTGTGTGTTGTGTGTGTTTTCCAGGTGTGCTGTCACCTTGTGTGTCAAAACCATTTGTGTGTTGTGTGTGTTTTCCAGGTGTGCTGTCACTCTGTGTGTCAAAACCATTTGTGTGTTATGTGTGTTGTCATCTTATGTGTCAAAACCATTTGCATGTGTGAGTGTGTTTTTCAGGGGTACTGACACCCTGCCTGTCAGAATAATTTGTGTGTTTTTCAGGTGTGCTGGCTTCCTCCCTGTCAAAACCATTATTGTGTCAATGTGTGTCTCTTGTGTTTTTCAGGTGTGTCAGTCATTTTTTGTTTGTGACGCAGTCCGTCAAAAACATTTTTTGTGTTTGTTTTTCAGGTGTCCTGACTGCCTTCCTGTCAAAGCCAGGATGTTGTTTGCTGCTTCTACCGGCTCACTGACAGATAAACTAGGAGTTGGCCTGAAGGTTGAAATCAAGTCCGAGCAGGAAACCCAGTTCAGCGATTTGATGGAGAAGATTAATTGAGCTGCCCTGATGCTCACATCGCATCGATCCTCCCACACATAAGACGTTTCCAGTAACATTATATTTCTTTCTGCTTTATTCATTCATTGGGTGCACAGAGCGGGCATGGGGAAGATTGTTGAGGTGAGGGTGGAGAATTTTCAGTTGTTACTGAAAATTTGGGATTGCAGGTAAGATTTGGGGTCATCTAACAAGTCTTGATTGGTAGTCTGACATTATTATTAACATAGTTTCAAGGGCAGGAGAGAGACAGCAACAGTATAGAATTTATCACATCATAGGAAGCCCCTGGGGCTTGAAAGTGATGGTAGGGGTGTTTTTGCTGGAGTGCGCATCAGAAATACTTTCAAGACACTTGCTGACAACACACATTGCTTCTGGAGTATGTGCATTGCATGTCACATGGAATGTGGCAGAGCTGCTTCCTCATCCTGTCCACCAGTTTTGCACTTGGGTGAATTGCAAGGTTTTCTTCTGCTTTTTCTTCTTTTTTTTTTAATAATTTTCTTCTCTCTCTCTTCCTTTCTCTCTCTCTCTTTCTGTCTCGTCTTTGAAGAAGTGCTGTTTTAGGAAATGTCTATATTGTACAGGTTTTATACATACGCTCTTACATCATTCATGGTTTGCTTTGTTTTCTTTAGGTGTTTTATGAGTCTGTATGTGTGCAAGAAGATACTTGTAGTTTTGATATCTTGGGTTGCCCTACTCAGAATGAATTAAACAGTTAATTAATTGTTATTATATTAAAACACTTCTTGTCTTAGTTTTAATGTACTGCTTTTGTTGCTCAATTTATTTGCAGTGTTATAAAAAAAAAAATGTGAAGAAATGTTTAAGACACCACTGAAATAGTCTGTAAGTTTCATTCTGAATTCCAGATTTAAAATAGTTTAGGAGCCAAATGGCACAGACTCTGCTGTTGCTGCAGAGGTGTGACAGAAAATACCTTTGAGTTTCAGATTGATTGTTGGGCTCCAAAACTAATCTTTATAATTGAGCAGCAAGTGAAAGATGTCATTGAAATAACAGGCATGTATTTACACCTGTTCTTTGTCAGGCTCATGGACTAGCCTGTAACTGTCAGAACCATTGCCACCATTTGTGAAAAAAGTGAAACTTTTAAAAGTATGGTAGGAAAGGCTTTGTCCATGGAATTTGCTTTTGTAACACGTTTTAGATAATTAAAAATTGACCTGTGACAGGAGAAAAAATCAATTGTTTATGCTTTATGGTAAGCAGTGTCTTTACCAGAATAAGAAACAATTGGTTCAGTGAAATTTCTTTAGAAAACTGGATTTATCCATCAGTAAAAATTGTGATGCGCCCTCTTCTTGACTGAACCTTAAAAAATATATGCTCCTGTTTTGATTTGATCTCATTGATCTCTCTATTCCATAGTGGTCAGTGTTTTTTTCAGGACAGACACCAAGTGGAGGGAGCTTTGTTCAAGTTGGTGTTGGCACTAGAAATTCTAAACCTCCACATTTCCAGGACCAGTGTTTGCTGGTTTGAGTTGTAACAATACCTTGATAGTTGAATGTTGACATGGTGCACATTCCACTTGTTGTGCTGTTTTTGGTTTGCTGCCCATTTGGGCGCAGTGGTTAAAGCGTTGTACTTTCAATCTGAGGGTCCGGGTTTCGAATCTCGGTGATGGCACCTGGTATGTAAAGGGTAGAGATTTTTCCAATCTCCCAGGTCAACATATGTGCAGACCTGCTCGTGCCTAAACCCCCTTCGTGTGTATACACACGCAGAAGATCAAATACGCACGTTAAAGATCCTGTAATCCATGTCGGCGTTCAGTGGGTTATGGAAACAAGAACATACCCAGCATGCATATCCCTACCCCTGCCTACATGGCAGGGTGAACGAACAAACACGGTCATACATGTGAAATGTTGCATATTTGTCCGAGTGTGTATGTGCGTGCGCCTGAAACCTGATTAAATGACACAGGAAACGAATGCGCCCATTAGCAGCCGTCAGTTGGCTCTACCCAGGTAGGCAGCCTGTTGTGCAAATGACCCCGTGTTTGTAAAGCGCTTAGAGCTTGGTCTCCGACCGAGGATAGTCGCTATATAAGTATCCATATCAGTCTATCAATCTTTGCTCAGTCAGTGTCACATTTCCAGTCTGATCTTGTGTAACTCTAATTCACAATTTCTCTTTTCCTTGAAATTTGAATGTTTTTCTGTTTTATGAAGTTATATTTTTGTACTTCATGGAAATCATTTGACAAGCAGACAGTAGTTGCAAAGATATTCTGCATATAATGTAGGGATCTGTGTTAATGGTAGAAAGTTGTGTGGGAAGACAGTGGGATCTATGTTGTGTGAAAAGACTTGTGGATGTTCAAACTTGGAAGTCTTCAACACACATTGTGGAACAGAGATTTGATGGAATATGTTGTACAGGTATAGATGGTAGTTTGGAGCTGCATGTTCCAGGCAGCTTGTGCATTTAGTGAGGGGTTTGGGTCATTGGTGGGTGGTCAGTACATTATTGATGCCATTGGCCATCCACCTGTACTGAAGATCATTGTGTAGTGAGGGGCTAGGGGCATTGGTGGGTGGTCAGTACATTATTGATGGCCATTGGCCATCCACCTGTACTGAAGATCATTGTGTAGTGAGGGGGTAGGGGCATTGGTGGGTGGTCAGTACATTATTGATGCCATTGGCCATCCACCTGTACTGAAGATCATTGTGTAGTGAGGGGGTAGGGGCATTGGTGGGTGGTCAGTACATTATTGATGGCCATTGGTAATCAACCTGTACTGAAGATCATTGTGTAGTGAGGGGCTAGGGGCATTGGTGGGTGGTCAGTACATTATTGATGGCCATTGGTCATCCACCTGAAGTAAAAATTGTGCAGTGAGGGGGTGGGGGTGTTGATTGATGGGTTTCTCCACAGTCAGTGGCTCACAGAGGGGGGTTGGTGGGGATTCACATTGAGTACTATTACAGGGACTTGAACCTGTTTTAAAAGGAGAAAAAGGGGGTCTCTCATTTTTAATCAGTTGATCACAGTGATTAGAAATGGGAGTTGTTGCTTAATGCAGCTTAATTCAAAAGTCATCAATCACAGAAAATTGTTTGTTTTTTTTCACAGCTGTCTTGTTATCTTTTAGTTTTATATAAGGACAAAAGGAGGATTCTAAATTCTACAACCATTGAAGGTGCAACAGTGACCTCTCTTTCCCAAGTTTTTTTTGTTGTTGCTTTTTTTTTTTTTTTTTTTTTTTTTTTTTTCATATCGATAGGAAGCCCTTGGCTAACAAAAGTAGATCCATTGCTGTAGCGTAGACACATATAGTACAGCGTGAGATGATTGCTCACTGCATGACAGCATACTGTGCAGTTTTCCTCCAGAGGGCCTATTTGAAGCATGGGGAACCTGGCAACATCAAATAGACAAAATGACATTGAACATTGGAGGTGGTGGGGTTAGATTATATGTGAGTAGTGAACAATATATGTATTAATCATTGATTAGATACTGATGGAAATGAATTGATAAATAAGGGATTACTTGTTGTAAATGACCTGTTTACATCTAGTGTTTTTAATCCAGTCATGACAGTTGCCAATGAAAGCTGGACGGTAAATGAATGGGTATGAAACAATGGAATTAATGTTTGAAAATAAGAGGGAGAAAATAATTGTGATCATGCGTTAGTTTTTGAAAGATCATTTCTAACACAGTTTTGTGGATTTGTTTGTCAAGGTTCTCTTTCCCAATACACAGAAACTAGCACTGCCAGTAGTGGTGCAGGGTATCTTGGAAGTCAGATCACATCTTTGGAGGCTTTGATAAATTGTGGATATGAATTTGCCATATTATTGAGTTGTGAATCTCAGCACTTATTGATTATTGGGTGGTATTGTTTATAGATTATAACCTTGTATTTTGCTCTCCCAGCTATAAAAATATTCCTCCAAAATTTTAATTGACAAGTATTGATGCCTTTTTATCTCCTAAGATTGAAAATGGATTTTGTTAGGATATTTTTATTTTTAGCTTGCCTATCTTTTGCCTTACTTCAAACACATAACAAATGTATCATACCCAATAACTTTTTTGTGTGTGTGTGGATTCAAAGTGCTTCAGCTTGTGAATTTTTTGTTGTTGTATATTTGTGCTTATCAATAGGCATATTTAGGCTTTAATTCTTGTACATGTGTATGTCTTTGTGTGTCTTTTTGTTGATGCTCAGTTTTTGATGGCTTCAAATTAAAATGAGTGATAGATGAAGAGGAATTGGGGACACTTTTTTTTGTTTTTGTTTTTTTTTTTGGCTGCCCCATTATCTGCACTGTTTCAGTGGCATTGCTCCCATGCCACTATATTAAGAGTCCCCCATACACGGCCACACCCGGGTTCATCCGTCACAGTTCCAACATCAGCAGTCAGCAGGGAACCATCGATGTTAGGTCACCAGGAGGCCACACACCAGAGAAGACCCTGCACTGCTGCTGAGTCACTTCGGTGGTGTTCAGTGGTGCCTGTTCTGATTCAGCGTACTTAGGACACCACCAACTAAGCCCCCTACTAACGACAATAATGGCTAAGTCGCAGAGCCAGACTGAGTGAGCGTCCCCCCCAGAGTGGAGACCGCCACCACGTCCCCCAAACAACAGCCCCCCACGAATCTGCCGACACTGAAGACATTGACAAGACTTGCCCTAAGCACAGAAGTGGAGGGGTATCAAAACTGAGGTCACCATGAGAGCAGGGCATGAAAGGCCACAGACTTTGAGACTGTTTTGTTAATATTGATGCTGATGGAGGAGAATGACTATGATGATGACGATGTTGCTATGGAGGTCCATTTTGGTTTGGGACTGCGTGACAAGGCTGTACTCTATGCTTCCTGTCATAATGATATCCTGGCGTTAACCAGGCCCGAGAGATACAGACACTTTCAGTGTTGGTCAGGTAATTAGAGCAACACACCCAAAGAAGTGGATGACACTTGACTGTGTGGTCCCAGTCTCCCCATTTAAGCCCACAACACACTCAACTCTGGGTAGGAGCTGGCCACGGGCCGAAAAGCCCACCTCTGCTGGGATTCGAACCTGCGTCCTCCCAGCCGTCAGTCCGCGACGCTAACCACTTCGCCACTGCGGCTGGTTTGGAACCATTTGTATGCAGAGGGCAAGTCCAGTCCCAGCAATGCCTGGTAGGTGAAATTCCATAGACCCCCCACAAAAAATTACGAAAAACTGGCATGCAAACTTCACACGCAAAGAACAAATTTTGTATCAACTGTATTATGTAAATTTATAGGACTACCCAAATATCACATGAAGTTTGCCGTGAAACTTTCCTTTCTCACTTTCCACTACTCGCACAAGTGAGCAAAAGTTTTGATTTTGCATGCGGATTTTACCAAACTGTGGGCAGATCACATCTGGACTGAGGTCATGTTTGATGAGACCCGTCTTCACCCCCCTCCCTCCCATTACTCCATAACTTAAATTTATGCAAATTATACCAAACTGAGCAGATGCCTTCTTGACTGAGGCATTGTTTAATGAGACCCCTCTATTACTCCATTACTTAAATGCAAATTATACCAATCTGGGCAGATCCCTTCATGACTGAGGCATTGTTTAATGAGACCCCCTCTATTTATTACTCCATTACTTACATGCTAATTATACCAAACCGGTCAGATCCCTTCATGACTGAGGCATTGTTTAATGAGACCCCTCTATTACTCCATTACTTACATGCTAATTATACCAAACCGGTCAGATCCCTTCATGACTGAGGCATTGTTTAATGAGACCCCTCTATTACTCCATTACTTACATGCTAATTATACCAAACCGGTCAGATCCCTTCATGACTGAGGCATTGTTTAATGAGACCCCTCTATTACTCCATTACTTACATGCTAATTATACCAAACCAGTCAGATCCCTTCATGACTGAGGCAGTGTTTAATGAGACCCCTCTATTACTCCATTACTTACATGCTAATTATACCAAACCGGTCAGATCCCTTCATGACTGAGGCATTGTTTAATGAGACCCCTCTATTACTCCATTACTTACATGCTAATTATACCAAACCGGTCAGATCCCTTCATGACTGAGGCAGTGTTTAATGAGATCCCTCTATTACTCCATTACTTACATGCTAATTATACCAAACCGGTCAGATCCCTTCATGACTGAGGCAGTGTTTAATGAGACCCCTCTATTACTCCATTACTTACATGCTAATTATACCAAACCGGTCAGATCCCTTCATGACTGAGGCAGTGTTTAATGAGACCCCTCTATTACTCCATTACTTACATGCTAATTATACCAAACCGGTCAGATCCCTTCATGACTGAGGCAGTGTTTAATGAGATCCCCCTCTATTACTCCATTACTTACATGCTAATTATACCAAACCGGTCAGATCCCTTCATGACTGAGGCAGTGTTTAATGAGATCCCCCTCTATTACTCCATTACTTGAATACACTGCTCCCTTGTTAGCCAGCTATTTGTGGAACAGATGGATCATGAAAAGCAAGCTTCTTTATAAAGTTGTAAGCATCCCTGCTGTTGAGTTGGGTTACGTCTTTTCTTCATGGTCAAGTGAACAGGTCTGCGTTCAAAATTATCAGTTTTGACACAGTGCTTGCTTTGATTGTACTGTTGCCATGATTTCAATCAAAACTTGGGCATACATTTTGTGTCTTTGTTTCTTTGCATGCAAATTTTGCATGATTTTCACATGCAAATTTCAATTGATTTTTTTGGGGTCTGTGGAAATCCACCTAAAGCATGGAGATCTCTGGACAGTCTCCAAGGTCAACCTGTGTGCAGACCTGCAAGTGCCTTAATTCCCCATCATATGTGTGTGTATACACATGTAAATGCGCACATAAAACATTCCGTAACCTGCGTTGATTACAGGAACACGAACTTACACAAACTGCTCCGACAGATCTAACTCTGAAAACAAAGTATGGCCAAAGTGGTGGGCTAAAAGTGATCATAAGATTGTTGAAACTGAAAGCAGGACTCAGCATTGCAACTGTTCGATAAGGAAGAAAAAGTGTTTGTTTCTGAGTTGTGCAACTCTTAGACAAGTGATTTTGATTGTCGTTTTCTTCAGGTGATGTGAATGACTATCATATCTGAAGGTGATGCGAATGACCAAATTTAGTGCCAATACCGTCAAGAACAATATAGATCAAAAAATGAACCTGTAGAGAACTTTTTGCCTGCTTTTAGTTGGAAATTTGGTGAAACTTCTCAGTGTTGAGATTGTTTCTCTTGTAACTTTCTGAAGCATTTCCTTTAGGATGAGAATTTTACATCTTCCACTGACAAAATTCTGTCTTGAGCTGCAACTCCCTATTTTTGTAATTTGTGCAAGAACACTTTTAATCCTACCCTCCGTTCTGTGCAGGCAGCAACATCCTGTGTTTGGGAGGAAACGAATGTTTGACATGACATTGTTTCCATCACTGAAAAAGTGTGCAACTCACCTTTTTAAGAAGATAAAATAGTATTTAACTTATATGTAGTGTGAACCTGTTGTGAGAAGGGGAAAAGTGGACAACTTGATGTGTGAACCACTGAAGAGGGGAAAATATATACAACTTAAACACAAAGTTTCAACCATTTTGAGAAGAGGAAAATGTGTACAACTTACTTTTTAAAAATATTTAAGTGTGACTTTCCAGTTTTTGATTTGTCCTGCTTATAATTGGTCTGGAAAAGAATTTTTTCCTGTCGTGACATCAGAATGAATGTTGTCAACAGGAACTTTGTAATGTGTTTCAAGCGATGTCATTTTTTTGAATTATCTGTATTTAGATGGTTGACACTTTAATCTTCTGTTGAAGTGATATTTTATACCTTTTTCATGATTTGATACTCTGTTCTTTGCCTTCATTTTGAACATGATGAGGTTTCATTTTCTTGGTTTTTTTTTTACCAGTAAAGGGACTATACGTTGTGTTTGTTTTGCTTTGGGTGATGTTGCCTTTGTGTGTTGGTTTTTTTTTTTTAATTTACGATGACTTTTCCTGCATTGTATGTCATACTTTGTGTACTAACATCCTTGCTGTCACTTTTGCAGTTTAGTTGCATTTGGTCTTGAGTTTATTTCTAATTATTTCCTGCACCAAAAAATAAATATTATTGAAAAAAAAGAGAGAAAGGTTCACTCACTGATCTGTTGAAAGATTGGATGACTGTATATTGCATTGGTGTTGTAAGTGTTAAGTCAGTTCAAACCAAGTCTTGCAATTTCATGATCAAAGAATGCGTAAGAACATAATTTCCAAGGGTAAGAGGAGTAATTTTGTGCATGTGTAAGCAATGGGTTATACTACTGGTCAAACATCTGCCTAGCAGATATAATGTAGCATATACAGATTTGTCTGAATGCAGGGATGCCTCCTTGAGAAACCAACTGAAAGGGAAGGGTTCCTGCTTCCATATTGAAACTTAATGTATTCTCAATCTCTTGATTGCCCAAAGACATACGTATGTCAGCAAAAATGCATCACTATTTGCCACATGATGTGCATACATGTCAGGAGTTTATAGAACTTAATTATGATTTTAAAGTGGATGTGTCCCATCAGCCACCACTGGCACCAGTCAGAAAGGTGGATATGTCTTCTTTCATTGTCCACAACAATATTATTGTCACTGGCACCAGTCAGAAAGGTGGATATGTCTTCTTTCATTGTCCGCAACAATATTATTGTCACTGGCACCAGTCAGAAAGGTGGATATGTCTTCTTTCATTGTCCGCGACAATATTATTGTCACTGGCACCAGTAAGAAAGGTGGATATGTCTTCTTTCATTGTCCGCGACAATATTATTGTCACTGGCGCCAGTCAGAAAGGTGGATATGACTTCTTTCATTGTCCGCAACAATATTATTGTCACTGGCACCAGTCAGAAAGGTGGATATGTCTTCTTTCATTGTCCGCAACAATATTATTGTCACTGGCACCAGTCAGAAAGGTGGATATGACTTCTTTCATTGTCCGCGACAATATTATCATCAGTACCCCGCTTAGTAAATTTCGAGATGGTGAAAGACGAAGCACAACCTCAACCTGGGTCTACTGGCTTCAGTGTGTTGCAAACACACTGTGATCTTGTCACACAAGCTTTACTAGTTATTGAAGAATATACAGTCAGTGCATTTGGTAACAAAATCTGTCAGATGGTTTGCTTGATGATTTGCAGAGAGGGTGGGGATAGTTGTCGAGCTAGATGTTGCAACAAGAGGAGAGAGTGTACAGGAGGCCAAGAATAGCTCTGAAAAATACAGTAACTTTATAACTGTTTACATCTTACTACAGACTTCACTTAACTACAGACTTCACTTTACAACTGGGGACATCTTACTACAGATTTCACAAAAACTTGGGTATAACTTCAGTTTCAGTTGCTCAAGGAGGCGTCACTGCGTTTGGACAAATCCATATACGCTACACCACATCTGCCAGGCAGATGCCTGACCAGCAGTGTAACCCAACGCGCTTAGTCAGGCCTTGAGAAACTTCAGAAAGCCGGGTATGTTTCCATAAAATGTTAGAATTTTAAGAGATTATTTGGATTATGCAGAATGCATATACTGATAATTATAGTCTTCACAGGCCTCTCATGGAATGCACAAAAGATTGTTTTAGGTACACATGCGCCATGGACAGCTTGAAAACTGAAAACTTGTTGCCCGCAACAAGAAAACATCTGAGGTTATGAGCAGTGGTCATTACACTGGCTGCACACATCACTTCACCCTGCCCCTACAAGAACACTGCAAGTTTTTTACAGGTCCATAAGCTGTTTGTGAACCCAGTCCCTGTGAATTGCGTAATTGAATCTGACACAGCCACTCATTGCACATTTCCCCTTAAACAACAAAGACGGGTAAATCTTACACAGCCACTCACTGCACATTTCCCCTAACAACAAAGACGGGTAAATCTGACACAGCCACTCATTGCACATTTCCCCTAACAACAAAGACAGGTAAATCTTACACAGCCACTCACTGCACATTTCCCCTAACAACAAAGACAGGTAAATCTGACACAGCCACTCATTGCACATTTCCCCTAACAACAAAGACGGGTAAATCTTACACAGCCACTCATTGCACATTCCCCCTGAAACAAAACAACAAAGACAAATCTGTCCTACAAAAACACTTAAAAGTACTTTTTAAAAACTACTTTTATTTAAAAATTTCTTTTCAAAGGAAGCAAACAAACCTGATGCTCATTGCAGACATGATTTTTTAACAGAATAATGCATCTGTTATATTTTCAATTTATTTTCAAACACAGGAAACAATACACTTCAATAGTAATTTTCATTCACATGCAATGCATAGCGCAAAACAATGAAAGTGAGGCATAAGATCACACTGACAATACCAATGTAAGTTTGTGTGTGGGTCATGAGAACACTAAGTCCCTGGTGAAAAAGAACTGAAGGTTTTACACAATGATACTTGATAGTGCTGCACACACACATTATATCAAAACTGTCTTGGATTCTGTTGCCCTTTACACACTCTGTTCTCATGCTGAACTCAATTTCAACTGTTGGCCGCTTCATCATCATTACTGTAATGGCCACTATCACAGTATCAACATCTTGATTACTCTGCCATGTATCATCATTACTGTAATGGCCACTATCACAGTATCAACATCTTGATTACTCTGCCATGTATCATCATCACTATAACAGCCACCATCATAGTATCAACATATTGATCACTCTGCCTTGTATCATCATTCCTGTAATGGCCACTATCAACATGTTGATACTCTACCATGTATCATCATTCCTGTAATGGCCACAATCAACATATTGATCACTCTGCCTTGTATCATCATTCCTGTAATGGCCACTATCAACATGTTGATACTCTACCATGTATCATCATTCCTGTAATGGCCACAATCAACATATTGATCACTCTGCCTTGTATCATCATTCCTGTAATGGCCACAATCAACATGCTGATTACTCTACCATGTATCATCATTCCTGTGATGGCCACTATCATAGTATCAACATATTGATTACTCTGCCATGTATTGTCATTCCTGTAATGGCTATTATCAACACATTGATCACTCTGCCATGTATTGTCATTCCTGTAATGGCCACTATCAACATATTGATTACTCTGCCTTGTATCATCATTCCTATAATGGCCACAATCATAGTATCAACATATTGATTACTCTGCCTTGTATCATCATCCCAGTAATGGCCACTATCATAATAATTCATAACTTTTCTATGGCGCGATATCCAGTAGTAATGCTGCTCAAAGCACCTTACATCATCGAGCCAGATATAAACATGACATAAAACATTACAACAGCTCAATCCAATGCGTTCACAGAATGAATAAAATAGCATGATCCACCAAACAATAAAAATGTCAAGTAAATAATGCTTAGATTAAAAAGAAATACATTCCTAAAAACACATTTTTTAGACACACATATATGCGCGCGCACACTCACACTCGCACACACATGCATGCGCGCGCGCGTCCAGACACATTAAATATATCAACTGCACTAAAACAGGATTACGTGAGTATAAATATCTCCAGTATAAAACTCCATGTGGTGAACAGACTTTGGACTATCCATCGTGTTGAGTACAGAAATGTTTGCGGAAAAGGTGCGTTTTCAGATCTGACGAAGGTCTGGAGACCAGGAGCATTTCTGAGGGACGATGGCAAAGAATTCCAAATTTGCGGTACTTGATCCCTAAAAGACCTTTTCCCTGCACATTTTAAATTAGTTCTTGGGACTTTCAGTAACAGTTCAGAACTGGATCTTAGCGTTCTACATCGTTTGTACGTTTCCAGCACAGAGGAGTGATACGGGGGGAGAGATTCATCAAAATGTCGAAAGACAAGTGTCGCTACTTTATAGTGAATGCAGTACTCTGTAGGAAACCAGTGTAACTGATGCAAAAGAGGTGTGACATGATCAGATTTCTTTTTTGCTAGGACAAGTCGTGCAGCATTGTTCTGTACTTTCTGTAGTCTAATAAGAGAGGAAGATGGTAAACCTGCTGAGGTAGAATTGCAGTAATCTGGTCTGGACAGGACAAAAGTGGAAACCAACTGAGCCATGTTTTTCTCCATTAAGTATGGTCTGACTGAGGCTACTCTGCCTTGTATATCATCCCAGTAATATCCACTATCAGTATCAACATCTTGATTACTCTACCTTGTATCATCATCCCAGTAGTGGCCACTATCAGTATCAACATACTGATTACTCTGCCTTGTATCATCATCCCGGTAAAGGCCACTATCAGTATCAACATACTGATTACTCTGCCTTGTATCATCATCCCAGTAAAGGCCACTATCAACATACTGATCTGCCATGTATTGTCATTCCTGTAATGGCCACTATCAACATGTTGATTACTCTGCCTTGTATCATCATTCCTGTAATGGCCACCATCAACATGTTGATTACTCTGCCTTGTATCATCATTCCTGTAATGGCCACTATCAACATATTCATCACTCTGCCATGTAGGCATTCCTGTAATGGCCACTAACACTATCAACATACTGACCACTCTGCCTTGTATCACCATCCCTGTAATGGCCACAATCAACATGTTGATCACTCTGCCATGTATCATCACTCCTGTAATGGCCACAATCAACATGTTGATCACTCTGCCTTGTATCACCATCCCTGTAATGGCCACAATCAACATGTTGATCACTCTGCCTTGTATCACCATCCCTGTAATGGCCACAATCAACATGTTGATCACTCTGCCTTGTATCACCATCCCTGTAATGGCCACAATCAACATGTTGATCACTCTGCCATGTATCATCACTCCTGTAATGACCATTATCATACTATCAACAAATTGATCACTCTGCCTTGTATCATCATCCCAGTAGTGACCACCATCAACATATTGATCACTCTGCCTTGTATCATCATCCCAGTAGTGACCACTATCAACATATTGATCACTCTGCCTTGTATCATCATCCCAGTAGTGACCACTATCAACATATTGATCACTCTGCCTTGTATCATCATCCCAGTAGTGACCACCATCAACATATTGATCACTCTGCCTTGTATCATCATCCCAGTAGTGACCACCATCAACATATTGATCACTCTGCCTTGTATCATCATCCCAGTAGTGACCACCATGAACATATTGATCACTCTGCCTTGTATCATCATCCCAGTAGTGACCACCATCAACATATTGATCACTCTGCCTTGTATCATCATCCCAGTAGTGACCACCATCAACATATTGATCACTCTGCCTTGTATCATCATCCCAGTAGTGACCACCATCAACATATTGATCACTCTGCCTTGTATCATCATCCCAGTAGTGACCACCATCAACATATTGATCACTCTGCCTTGTATCATCATCCCAGTAGTGACCACTATCAACATATTGATCACTCTGCCTTGTATCATCATCCCAGTAGTGACCACTATCAACATATTGATCACTCTGCCTTGTATCATCATCCCAGTAGTGACCACTATCAACATATTGATCACTCTGCCTTGTATCATCATCCCAGTAGTGACCACTATCAACATATTGATCACTCTGCCTTGTATCATCATCCCAGTAGTGACCACTATCAACAAATTGATCACTCTGCCTTGTATCATCATCCCAGTAGTGACCACCATGAACATATTGATCACTCTGCCTTGTATCATCATCCCAGTAGTGACCACTATCAACATATTTATCACTCTGCCTTGTATCATCATCCCAGTAGTGACCACCATCAACATATTGATCACTCTGCCTTGTATCATCATCCCAGTAGTGACCACTATCAATATGTTGATCACTCTGCCTTGTATCATCATTCCTGTAATGGCCACAATCAACATGTTGATCACTCTGCCTTGTATCATCATTCCTGTAATGGCCACAATCAACATGTTGATCACTCTGCCTTGTATCACCATCCCTGTAATGGCCACAATCAACATGTTGATTACTCTGCCATGTATCATCACTCCTGTAATGGCCATTATCATACTATCAACAAATTGATCACTCTGCCTTGTATCATCATCCCAGCAATGGCCACTATCAACATAGTGATTACTCTGCCTTGTATCATCATCCCAGCAATGGCCACTATCAACATGTTGATTACTCTGCCTTGTATCATCATCCCAGCAATGGCCACTATCAACATGTTGATTACTCTGCCATATGGGGGTAGAAATGCCTTGGCAGGATAATACTTAAAGAAGGATAATCATGGGAACATGTTAAGGGTTTTTGCAGCAGGCTGTGTCCACACACTGTGAGGCCGGTAAATCCCAGCAATCCTGTGGATGAGCCACGTCCCACCCTCCACCTTTCCAAAAAAAGAACAAGTGTTTTAGGGTAGAGACTGGGATGGAGTGGGGATGGGGGCCCCCTATTTCTACCTAATCAAACTGGCTATGTTGGAATGGAACAGTCTGACTCGACTTGGAACATTGCACATTCATCAGCAGCATGTTGTGACACCTGAAGTATCAAGAGACTTACACAGTCAGATGTTGGAATAATATTATCATTGATACTTATCCAGTTAGTAGATAGGCCTAATTGCGAACAGCATGTAATTGGGAATGGTTTGTGTACTGCTCCACTTCGAAGCCTCACCAGACAAGTTTTACAATTTAATGTATGCTTCAGCCTCATTCTGTTACCTTAATTAATCTTCATTTCCAAAAACTAGTCAAAAAGAAGCTATTTCTGCACTCTTTCTTCTGTTTGCACACCACTGCCGACCAAGTTCACATACATGCTCTCACAATCCTAAAATCAAGGGAAGCAAGCAATAGGACTTGAACCTTGAAACAGTTTAGAATAGCTGATTTGACTGGACATGATAATGAATTGTGCATTACTGGTGCTGGCATGATAATGAATTGTGCATTACCGGTGCTGGTATGATAATGAATTATGCATTACCGGTGCTGGCAAAATTTAAGAAAGCCTGTAGGTGACGGAACATCAGTTTCGACTGGAATCTCCAAAACAGTGTCGTTTGCAATTACACTATTGGGTATTTTGATGTGAGTGTATTTGTGAACGATGGTGCACAGTTACTGAGCGCTCACAAAAAGGTGTGTGGTGTGTGTGTTTAAATATGTGTGTGTGTGTGTGTGAGAGAGAGAGAGCTCGTGTGCCCATGTGTGATAATACAAACCAACAATACAACAGTCTGGTGTGATGTTCCAATAACATGTTATGTCTAATAAGTTTGAGACCTGCTTCTGTTTTAATTGTCCACATGTACCCAAACCCACTGTTCACAATTAGACTGGCCCGTTTCCATTCATCCTCAGGCACCCCTGCTATTTCAGCTGTTCTCAGGCACCCCTGCTATTTCAGCTGTTCTCAGGCACCCCTGCTATTTCAGCTGTTCTCAGGCATCCCTGCTATTTCAACTGTTGAAAAAATGCTGAAAAGGACTCAAGGAGTAGACAAACTTTTAATAATAATAAAATAATAATAAAAGAACATTTGGTACACCCAATCTAATGATACAAAAGCCCTGGGTGCTTATGATGAAAAATACAATGACGCATGCATACTAAAAACACAAGAACACATCTGCACACACAAATAATCCTGACCCAACCCCAACAACAAAAGATGTAGAAACACACACATGCTCCTACAGGCACATCTTGGCCGTTCAATATTAAAAATAATAGAAGTAAAAAGTTAACTTGATTAACACATGAAAGTGAAGACAAGGGATTATTTTCTGATTTGAATGGCTGGAAATAAATGAGATTTCAAACAGATCTGAAAAAAGGGCAAGAAATAGCATGACAGACCGGAAACGGGAGTGAGTTCCATGCAGAAGAAACATGGTAAGAGAAAGAGCATTTTCAATATGATCTGGTTCTGTAGGAGCAAACTTTTAAGAGGCGGTCATCACTTGATGACCAGAGCTGCCTGGATGGAGAGTGGTAATGCAGAAGCTCAGAAAAGTAAGTAGGAGACGCGCAAATCATAAATTTGTAGCACAGGAGAGAGAGTTTGTAATCTAATCTTTTCTCAATATGTAACCAGTGGAGGGAATTAAGGAGAGCAGTGACAGGAGCAGATTTGGGAGAGGGGAAGATAAGCCGTGCAGTATGGTTTTGGACTCTAAAGTCTGGATAACAAGTAGTTGGGGCATCCAGTATGCAAAGAATTACAGTAGTCAAGCCTAGCCTAGATAGGACCAGGGAACAGACAAGGGTTTTTGTTGCATCCTGAGACAGAGTGTGCCAAATAGAACTTATTCTATGTAAGTCAATGTTGCAGAACAATCTTTTCATTTATTTTGGTCAGAAAAGATAGACTGGAGATGGGTCTATAGTTTTTTCAGATTTTCTCGATCAAGAGATAGCTTTTTCAGAAGTGGTATGACAACTGAATATCTAAACACCGATGGAAAGGCGCCAGACAGTCAGGAGTTGTTAATGACAGAAGTGAAATGGGGAAGTAGAATGTGAAGGCATTCAGAAAGAAGGGACGAAGGCAGGGGGTTAAGTTCACAAGTTTAAATAACAGTATTTTTGATAGTGTCATGTACAGTTGTTTCAGACACAGGCTGGAAGGCAGTGAGGGGAGATCCAGAAAACAGCAGGAGGGGGCACAGAATCAGAATCCAGTTTACAAGTTTAGTATGAATATCTTTGATCTTGGATATGAAAAAGTCAGCAAAAGCCTGGGGAAGTTCTGGTGAAACCATTCGGAGAGTCTTCAAAAAACAGTAAAGCAAAAACTGACAATTGTACAACCTGTTATCTGTACAATACACATGGTGAGTTGGTCGTCTTGACTGGATCGTTCAAAATTAGGCCAACCTACCCTGCATATCTTTGGTCAAAGACCAAGCTATATTGTTGAAATCATCTTGTACTGAACAGACAATAAACAAATGAGGAGAAGAAGAAAACTAATCTCCAAGCACATTTCAGACACTGTCATTTACACAACAGGCTGCTTACCTGGGTACAGCCAACCAGCAGCTGCCTTCAACATCAATCATTTCACTTGTCATTCATTCAGGCTTCAGTCATGTGTGCACGGGTTTTTGCACACATGTATATTAAAAGTGGATTTTACGGCAGAATTTTACCAGACATAACTCTCTTGCTGTTGTGGGTTCTTTTACATGCGCTAAGATGGCAGTGTTGGCCTCTTCTCCAAGAAAACAAGGTCTAATTCTAAGTCTGCCTAATGACCATCAGCAGAAGAGTGATGATACGGTGAGTTAGAATTTATGTTGTTGGCAGTGTAAGAGAACAGGGTGTTCCCTGGTGAGTCAGACTTAAATCAATGTGTTGTTAGTGGGGTGTGAGACTAGGGTGTCAGACTTTGTGTTGTCAGCAGGGTGAGATAACAGGGTGTCAGACTTTGTGTTGTCAGCAGTGTGAGATGACAGGGTGTTAGACTTTGTGTTGTTAGCAGTGTGAGATAACAGGGTGTTAGACTTTGTGTTGTTAGCAGTGTGAGATAACAGGGTGTCAGACTTTGTGTTGTTAGCAGTGTGAGATAACAGGGTGTCAGACTTTGTGTTGTTAGTAGTGTGAGATAACAGGGTGTTAGACTTTGTGTTGTTAGCAGTGTGAGATAACAGGGTGTCCGACTTTTTGTTAGTAGTGTGAGATAACAGGGTGTTAGACTTTGTGTTGTTAGCAGCGTGTGAGATAACAGGGTGTCAGACTTTGTGTTGTTAGCAGTGTGTGAGATAACAGGGTGTCAGACTTTGTGTTGTTAGCAGCGTGTGAGATAACAGGGTGTCAGACTTTGTGTTGTTAGCAGCGTGTGAGGTGACAGGGTGTTAGACTTTGTGTTGTTTGCAGAGTATGAGATAACAGGGTGTTAGACTTTGTGTGTTGTAAGAAGTGTGAGATAACAGGGTGTCAGACTTTGTGTTTTGTTAGCAGTGTGAGATAACAGGGTGTCAGACTTTGTGTGTTGTAAGAAGTGTGAGATAACAGGGTGTTAGACTTTGTGTGTTGTTAGCAGTGTGAGATAACAGGGTGTCAGACTTTGTGTGTTGTAAGAAGTGTGAGATAACAGGGTGTCAGACTTTGTGTGTTGTTAGCAGTGTGAGATAACAAGGTGTCAGACTTTGTGTGTTGTTAGCAGTGTGAGATAACAGGGTGTCAGACTTTGTGTGTTGTTAGCAGTGTGAGATAACAGGGTGTCAGACTTTGTGTGTTGTTAGCAGTGTGAGATAACAGGGTGTCAGACTTTGTGTGTTGTTAGCAGTGTGAGATAACAGGGTGTTAGACTTTGTGTGTTGTTAGCAGTGTGAGATAACAGAGTGTTACACTATATGTGTTGTTAGTAATGTGTGAGAACAAGGTGTTGTGTGATGAGGCAGAGAACAAGGTGTTGTGTGGTGAGGCCGAGAACAAGGTGTGTGGTGAGTGTGGTGAGGCAGAGAACAAGGTGTGTGGTGAGTGTGGTGATGCAGAGAACAAGGTGGTGTGTGGTGAGTGTGGTGAGGCAGAGAACAAGGTGTGTGGTGAGTGTGGTGAGGCAGAGAACAAGGTGGTGTGTGGTGAGGCAGAGAACAAGGTGTGTGGTGAGGCAGAGAACAAGGTGTGTGGTGAGGCAGAGAACAAGGTGGTGTGTGGTGAGTGTGGTGAGGCAGAGAACAAGGTGTGTGGTGAGGCAGAGAACAAGGTGGTGTGTGGTGAGTGTGGTGAGGCAGAGAACAAGGTGTGTGGTGAGGCAGAGAACAAGGTGGTGTGTGGTGAGGCAGAGAACAAGGTGTTGTGTGTTGAGTGTGGTGAGGCAGAGAACAAGGTGGTGTGTGGTGAGTGTGGTGAGGCAGAGAACAAGGTGTGTGGTGAGGCAGAGAACAAGGTGGTGTGTGGTGAGTGTGGTGAGGCAGAGAACAAGGTGTGTGGTGAGGCAGAGAACAAGGTGGTGTGTGGTGAGGCAGAGAACAAGGTGTTGTGTGTTGAGTGTGGTGAGGCAGAGAACAAGGTGGTGTGTGGTGAGGCAGAGAACAAGGTGTGTGGTGAGTGTGGTGAGGCAGAGAACAAGGTGTGTGGTGAGTGTGGTGAGGCAGAGAACAAGGTGGTGTGTGGTGAGTGTGGTGAGGCAGAGAACAAGGTGGTGTGTGGTGAGTGTGGTGAGGCAGAGAATAAGGTGGTGTGTGGTGAGTGTGGTGAGGCAGATCTTCACAGTGCAGTGGCAGGATGCTGGCTGCTCTTCATGGATTCCAGACATGTGAGCTGTAACAGAACAGACTGGGTTAATTCTGGTTTGGTATGGAACTTGGAAGACCTATCATGTGTAGGAAAATACCAACTAAAAAAAACAAACAAAAAAAACAAAAACAACTCCAACCCACAGAACTTCCAGGTGTGTATATTAATTATACTGAAAATGCCCCCAGCACCCCCAAGGGGTGGTGGAGGGTTTTGCTTGGCCCTTGATCCTTCTGTGGAATGCCCATCATCTTGTAGTGACCAGAGATATGGTTTGACCCATGATCCTACTATGGAATGCCCATCATCTTGTGACCAGAGATATGGTTTGACCCATGATCCTACTATGGAATGCCCATCATCTTGTGACCAGAGATGTGGTTTGACCCATGATCCTACTATGGAATGCCCATCATCTTGTGACCAGAGATATGGTTTGACCCATGATCCTACTATGGAATGCCCATCATCTTGTGACCAGAGATGTGGTTTGACCCATGATCCTACTATGGAATGCCCATCATCTTGTAGTGACCAGAGATGTGGTTTGGCCCATGATCCTACTATGGATTGCCCATCATCTTGCAGAGTGACCACAGATGGTAGTCACAAATTATCAATGCCTTCTTTGTCAACTTCCACATTTTCAGACAGTACTGTATCAACTTGAGCTGCAACTTCACAGACAGCTAAGTTAAAAAAAACCACCAACACCTTTATCTTTAACCAGATACAGTTGACAGAATACAGCACTGACCTGATGGGAGAATATTTACAACACACTGGCACAGCATGTCAACTTTACCACTGTTTGATCTCCTTGATGAAAAATACTGGTATCAATGCCAATAAATCTCCAAAACAATGTGCATGTCCATCTACTCGTCAAAGCTGTATTTCATACAGTTAAGAACAGAAACTTGAAACAGAATTATGCATTGCATTCAAATGCTTCCAAGCAACACTTTTCCTTACCCAAACTAAGGCACAGCAGTGGAATTGAAGGCATAACTGATCATGGTTCGTTGTTCAGAATCCAGGTCTGGGTGCCACAGGTCCACCATGAGTACTACTCGTGCCTCCCCACCGGCTGCCATTCCAGTCGACTGCACACCATGGAGGTAGGTCTCGTCAAAACACAGTAGCTTCCCTTGGGACCACTGCAGCGATTGGTCTGCCACTGTCAGCTGACAACCAGCTGGTGTCTGAAGACCTGGAAAAGAACATACACGCCTACAATATGTTGTGTGTTATCTGTTGCTTGTACTGAGTTCAAGTTTAAAAAAAAAAAATCTAAAAAAAAAAAAAAAAGACGAAAGAATAATGAAGCGTTCAGCAGTCCTTATTCCAATTATTATATCACACAGTCATACTCTTTTTGCTGTTGTATATTTAAAAAATGAGGAATAGGAGTCCATGTTCTCCACTTTTACTGAACTAACCTGTGGGTTGATCGCTTGATAACATTATGCAGATGTTCACTTCAACTGAAGGTTTTTGAATGGACTTGGAGTTGTTGATCACTTGATGATAACATTATGTAGATATTTACTTAATTCAACTGAAAGTTTTTGAATGGACTTGGAGCTTCCTTTCATCTGGGGAAGTCTCCTGGTACATTTCTCTGTGTCCATTAATTTACCTATGTATGTTAGCTGATGGCTAGTACAGGCAGCATTTATTAGATTTAGAAATATGCAGATTTTCTAACCTCTACATGTACCAATATATGTTAGCTGATAGGTAGTACAGACAGCAATTATTAGAATTATGCAGATTTTTTTTTTTAAACCTCTGCACATATACAGATGTACTCTTGTACATTGAAATGTGAAAAAGTTTATCTCCAGCTGACTTGTTTTTGTTTTATTCTAAGTTCTGAGGGTTGCTATGTCTCCTCTCAGCTGCATCCACCACACTCTGAGCGTGAGCACAGTTGAAAAAAAAAAAGTACTATATATTCCAGTCTGCCTTCGATTATAGGGCGAATGACCAGATCTTTGAAAAAAAAAATCATTTAGTCATTCGGATGAGACAATAAACTGAGATCCCATGTGTAGCATGCACCTATCACATGAAAATTAACCTACAGCAACAAGATAGTTATGCAAATGACCCCTTATTTGTAAAGTGCTTTAGTAAGAGTCTGGTTTCTGACTAAAGATATGTGCTACACCAGGATCCATCACTGTTGTGCAAATGACTGTGTTTGTAAAACGCTCAGAGCCTGGTCTCTGACTAGGAACAGGTGCTATATTAATATCCATATCAACCAATCAGTCGGATGCAGCATTCTGGACTAAAATCTCAAAATCCCTGACTTGCTATTTTCAACACATTGATTCATAGTTCTTTGCTATTTTATTTCAAAAATACCTAATTCACCACTATAAGTTAAATCAACTAGCATGTATTAAACAATAAATAAGTACAATAATTTTTGCTTTTACTGTTTTAGATTAAAGGTGCACCACTTCAACTGATTACTTTGTATATAATACTAATAGTAGTATTATGTCCTATTAAACCTTCAAAGGCAAAAATGTTCATGGCACTGACCACTTTTTGCTGTTCCAATCATTTGAAAGCACAAAGCAGTAATTAATGGCTTGAACCATGTGACGTGTGCCTTTCGCATTGACAAACATGCACATAGTCAAAACGAAAAAGTCCAGTATGTGTCTTTACTTATTTGTTTACACTAATTATTATTTCATATTTTTTTGGTTAATGTTTTACACAAACCTAGGGCAGGCTCCCTGGGCCTGATCAGCAGACTGGGTTTATGTGAAGGTCAGGCATTTGCTCTTTTTTTAAAGAGGGAATTGGTGTAGTGTATATGAATCAGTCCATACACTTTGAAACAACCGACAAAGAGCAAATGTTTCTGTACTTATTTCTTTGCCTCACTTAGAATCTCTGTTCAAAATAGGTGTGTGTACAATGCCCCCATAATGACAGACCTGAAACTCAATAATCTTATAATGGCAGGCCAGGAAAAGGGTGGAACCTGGCTATATCATCTTTGTATATAACATGTATTTTTAAATCTGCTAATAAATAAAAGGGTAGCTATAAAATGATTGCCATTTGTTAGTGGGCGTGAATTTCTGTTCTCTGTGTCAAGAGATCACTCAAGTCAGTTTTAACTTTTCTCAGTGTGTGTGTGTGTGTGTGTGCAATTATAGACCTATACAATGGTATGAAGGGGGCCTATTAGGATGATGGGGCAAGATGTGTGGCGTTTCAGTTCACAAAAGATCACAACTTATCCTACAATACAAACCTAAGTGGCAACGAATTCTGATATTGGTGGGACCAAAATGCATCGCAATCGTTGTCCCTGGCTCGATCACAGAAAACGCCACATTGCCAAACAGATTGTCAGTCATGGCAGCGCGCAGACTGCAGACAGTCTGCCAGGTTACTGGACAAACAGCCGCAGCTTTTGTCAGCACTCCCTGGTCCAGAAGATGGCATATTCCCCATCTACCTGTCGGCGTTTCGTTCACCTTCCAGTAGCCGGCATCAGATGCAACCCCCCCAGAGCTCATCAAATCCCCGAACTCTCTCTGGATTTCTTCCAACTTTTCCGACAACGCATTAACACCAGGGAAATCATCTGTCTCCCAAACTGGTTGTGCTCTGATACCTTTCAAATGGAAAATGAGCGGGTTTTGTTTCGTGACGTCATGACTTCTAGGGTCTTCTCCAACAAGTTGTGTCAACTTTTGATACGATGCCTGGATATCCTTCAATAACTGGCCAGCGACGGATGCCGCGCCTTCACACTGGTGGTTACTGTCACAGTATGTCAATCTGGTGCGAGCTCTCATCAGGACGTCTTTTTGTCGTCTGCAACGAACACAGTCCGGAAACTGGCATGGTCCTTCAAAACCAGTGTCGTTGTCAAGTTCGCCTTCTTTTGGTTCGGTAAAGTTCTTTAAACCTGTAATAATTTTCAGTGATATTACAAATAAAATGAAAAGTACGCACAAAGCTACGGCGTTGTTTTGAAAATCTATGTCAGACCAACTCATTATGTTTTGGTTTTCTGATGCTCTTTTCAAATGAAGGAAGATAAAGAGATCAGCATCCACTTTCTGGGGCCATACTCAATAGTTAGAGGTCAATCTCTTGCTCATGAAGTGATTTTTCATTTCGCTAACTTCCCCTGACGTTCTCTTGTTTTTATCCCTCTTATTGCTTATTTATTTATTTGGTTATTTGATATAATTTATTATGTATTTATTTGTTTTATATATATATATATATATATATTCATTTCTTTATTTTATTCATTTCTTTATTCTTTATTTTTCAAAGATTTATTTGTTTATTTATTTATTTATTTTATTTTTGTTGTTTTGTTTTTAGGTAATCATTTTTGACAAACCAAATTCTCTTTCTCAGCTCAGGTCCAAACAGATGGACTTTTAACAAACTTACAGACACGGCCATCAGTTCACTTAAGATATAATGATAGTAGAGTTGAGGTTTATGATTGATGCAATGGTAGACTGATGCAATGGTAGGTTGATTTGCAGGTTTACAACTGATGCAATGGCAAATTGATTTACGGGTTTACCACTGATCCAATGGCAGATTGATTTACAGGTTTACGATTGATGCAATGGCCGATTGATATGTGGGTTTACAATTGATGGAATGACAAACTGATTAACTGATTTATGATTAATGCAATGACAGATTGATTTGCAGGTTTATGATTGATGCAATCATAGATTCATTTACATGTTTACAATTAATTGATGCAATGGCAGATTGATTTACGGGTTTACAGTTGATGCAGTGGCAAATTGATGAATAGGTTTATTATTTAAGCAATGGCAAATTGATTTACAGGTTTACAATTAATGCATTGGCAGATTGATTTACAAAATCATATTTCTCTCTCTCTCTCTCTCTCTCACACACACACACACACACACACATTATTGTCAAAGTGTTCAAGTAAGTGGGCGACGTAAGCCAGCATGACCATATTGACATGCCTTCCAACCTAACCAAGCCTAAGCCCGGCTGACCCCTGCCAGTCCCCACTTGCATATGCATAGGTTATTGTCACTGCTCCACAGTGCAGTAGGTTATTGTCACTGCTCCACAATGCAACAGGTTATTGTCACTGCTCCACAGTGCAACAGGTTATTGTCACTGCTCCACAGTGCAACAGGTTATTGTCACTGCTCCACAGTGCAACAGGTTATTGTCACTGCTCCACAGTGCAATAGGTTATTGTCACTGCTCCACAGTGCAGTAGGTTATTGTCACTGCTCCACAATGCAATAGGTTATTGTCACTGCTTATTGTCACTGCTCCACAATGCAGTAGGTTATTGTCACTGTTCCACATTGCAATAGGTTATTGTCACTGCTCCACGGTGCAATAGGTTATTGTCACTGCTCCACAGTGCAGTAGGTTATTGTCACTGCTCCACAATGCAATAGGTTATTGTCACTGCTTATTGTCACTGCTCCACAATGCAGTAGGTTATTGTCACTGCTCCACAATGCAGTAGGTTATTGTCACTGTTCCACATTGCAATAGGTTATTGTCACTGCTCCACGGTGCAATAGGTTATTGTCACTGCTCCACAATGCAGTAGGTTATTGTCACTGCTCCACAATGCAATAGGGTATTGTCACTGCTTATTGTCACTGCTCCACAATGCAGTAGGTTATTGTCACTGTTCCACATTGCAATAGGTTATTGTCACTGCTCCACGGTGCAATAGGTTATTGTCACTGCTCCACAATGCAATAGGTTATTGTCACTGTTCCACAATGCAGTAGGTTATTGTCACTGCTCCACAATGCAGTAGGTTATTGTCACTGCTCCACAATGCAGTAGGTTATTGTCACTGTTCCACAATGCAGTAGGTTATTGTCACTGTTCCACGGTGCAATAGGTTACTGTCACTGCTCCACAGTGCAATAGGTTATTGTCACTGCTCCACAATGCAGTCACCCCTTCTGTCTTGCCTGCCCTATCCCTTTGTTTTCTATAGACGAAGTAGTTTGTCAGTCTTTCAAGACTGCTTGTTCACTGCCTGCATGCTCTCTCTCTTTCTGTCAGACTGTTCTGGCAGTTTGGCCATACACACTTAGTTGAACATTCAAAGTAGACAGTGTTGAAGGGTGTGGAATTAACATTAACCAAAATCACTATCTGTCCAGCAGTCTGACATGATCCCCATTATAAACACACAAGGAATATTTAGAGTAGTTTTTCGCCATTGTTGCGCCGCATGCCTAGTCATACGCCCACTCAGCTATTGCTCTGCTTAGCAGTGTGTAACATCAACATTGCCCCATCTTGCTTTTCTGCCTTAGTGTATTTGTGATCCGGATTCCACCAGCTACATTTCAGGCCATAGTTAGTGGTACCAGAAAACAGCTGTACTTAATCCTAAGATTTGGAAGGGGGTAAACTGCCGTGACATGCACTTGGGATTAAAAGAGTTGCATAATAACTTTCATTGTTAAGTTGTATCCTCAGGTACACTCACAGTGAAAAAAGTTTTGATTGTATTTGTATTGTGTTACTTTTTGTCATGATGGATTATCTGTATGAAATTTGGACTGCTCTCCCTGGAAAGAGTACGTCACCATGGAGCAATGCTGTTCAGTTTCTGAATGCTCAGTCATCCCTAATGTGTCCACATAAATCTAGCATTCACTGACAAGACTGACTGCCAGTTGCTATGGATAAGTTGTTCTAAGTTACCATACAGGACAAGATTGACTGCCAGTTGCTATGGAAAGTTGTTCTAAGTTACCATACAGGACAAGATTGACTGCCAGTTGCTATGGAAAGTTGTTCTAAGTTACCATACAGGACAAGATTGACTGCCAGTTGCTATGGATAAGTTGTTCTAAGTTACCATACAGGACAAGATTGACTGCCAGTTGCTATGGATAAGTTGTTCTAAGTTACCATACAGGACCTTGGTTTGTCATCTCATCCCAATGAAAAGTGACCTTCATTGTCTCTCTCTCTCTCTCTCACACACACACACACAGAGCAGAACAAAACAGCAATGAAAGCCTTCACCATTTATTCGAATGCACTGAACAACACTGCCAGTATCCCACAGAATCTCTCTACCACACATATTATTCCAAGTATTCACACACACACACACACACACACATACACTCCCTCTCAGGAACATGCACACTCAAAACAGAACACGGACCTCTCTGCAAAGTAGATGTTATAAGCTAAGAACATAATTATCATGTAGAAAACAATGAGAATTTTTCCACAAGCACAAGAAGCAAGCAAGCACACACACACACTCACATACACAAGTCTACCTGACCACAGACATGCCCACTGAATGGCATAATTACATATTTCCACAAAAAAGTCAGGCTTTGGAATCATTCGAAGGATTTTAAAAAACAAACAACAACAACAACAAAAACAAAACCCAACTGGATATGAGTTACACATCTTGCTCTAATTGCAGTTTGATGCTGGGACAGAAAACTTTGCCCATTCCCACTGAAAAAACAAAAACAAAAACAAGATGATGACAATCTAAGGTTTCATTTTGAACCTTCTAATGACACAATGACACATATAAACACACACACAAACAAATCAGTTTGAACCTTTGAAGTTGAACACTTGACATTTGACAGGATTGCTTACAGTCCAGTCGGTCCTATCAGAACTGCCCAAGATGAGCACTTACTTGTCAACTGTTTTATATAAATGACCCCTTCAAAGCACTTACTTGTCAACTGTTTTATATAATGACCTCTTTGACACATACATAACTCATGAAATTTACAGCCACACAATTTTTTGGACTGATGATTAAATGTGTTACATACTGACAATAAGAACTGACCTTTTCCTGGAAATACGTTGTTGTCCCCTTATTTTTCAGTTTGCTGTCTTGAACTCAAAACCAACAAAGACAAAACCCCTATCCAATATTTACATGTTTCAAACAACAACTGCTCATTCCAACAGCACATTATAAAAATTTTTAAAAAAGAAGAAAAAACAAGAAAAAGAAAAAAAAGTCAGTAACATTTGAGAACATGTGCATCATATCAAACACAATGACACATTCATTTCAGTGTGTGCGAATCAAACTTATATGAAGAAAACAACAAACAAACAAAATAAAACAACAACAAAAAAACAAACCAACAACCACCTCAAAACACTAAATAAAAACAAACAACAACTAAAGCATGCAAGTTAAATCTCTACAAATACCTTAAAGCAACATTCTGTCTCTCAAAAAACGACATAATCAACCACCCCATTTTGCATCATAAGGTTACAATAATAACGTACTGTTCAGTTTCACAATGGAGGGCAGTAGGTGCAAGTATGGTCGTTGAGGATGCTCTGGAACAGATGTCACTGGACAGATGGAAGCCGAGCTTTACTACAGGAGATGGAGACAGAGCTTCACTGCACAGGAGATGGAGACTGAGCTTCACTGCACAGGAGATGGAGACTGAGCTTCACTGCACAGGAGATGGAGACAGAGCTTCACTGCACAGGAGATGGAGACTGAGCTTCACTGCACAGGAGATGGAGACTGAGCTTCACTGCACAGGAGATGGAGACTGAGCTTCACAGCACAGATGGAAACATAGCTTCACTGGACAGGAGATGGAGACAGCTTCACTGCACAGGAGATGGAAACATAGCTTCACTGCACAGGAGATGGAGACAGAGCTTCACTGCACAGGAGATGGAGACAGAGCTTCACAGGACAGGAGATGGAGACAGAGCTTCACTGGACAGGAGATGGAGACAGCTTCACTGGACAGGAGATGGAGACTGAGCTTCACAGCACAGATGGAAACATAGCTTCACTGGACAGGAGATGGAGACAGAGCTTCACTGGACAGGAGATGGAGACAGAGCTTCACTGGACAGGAAATGGAGACAGAGCTTCAAAGGACAGGAGATAGAGACAGTTTCACTGGACAGGAGATGGAGACAGCTTCACTGGACAGGAGATGGAAACAGAGCTTCACTGGACAGGAGATGGAGACTGAGCTTCACTGCACAGGAGATGGAGACTGAGCTTCACAGCACAGATGGAAACATAGCTTCACTGGACAGGAGATGGAGACAGCTTCACTGGACAGGAAATGGAAACAGAGCTTCACTGGACAGGAGATGGAGACAGAGCTTCACTGGACAGGAGATGGAGACAGCTTCACTGCACAGGAAATGGAAACAGAGCTTCACTGGACAGGAGATGGAGACAGCTTCACTGCACAGGAAATGGAAACAGAGCTTCACTGCACAGGAGATGGAGACAGAGCTTTACTACAGGAGATGGAGACAGCTTCACAGGACAGGAAAGCTAGATAAGATGGCCAAGGACATGAGAATGGCTACACCAGGGGAAAGCTGGCCAAGGACATGAGAATGGCTACGCCAGGGGAAAGCTGGCCAAGGACATGAGAATGGCTACACCAGGGGAAAGCTGGCCAAGGACATGAGAATGGCTACACCTGGGGAAAGCTGGCCAAGGACATGAGAATGGCTACACCAGGGGAAAGCTGGCCAAGGACATGAGAATGGCTACACCAGGGGAAAGCTGGCCAAGGACATGAGAATGGCTACACCTGGGGAAAGCTAGATAAGATGGCCAAGGACATGAGAATGGCTACACCTGGGGAAAGCTAGATAAGATGGCCAAGGACATGAGAATGGCTACACCAGGGGAAAGCTGGCCAAGGACATGAGAATGGCTACACCTGGGGAAAGCTGGCCAAGGACATGAGAATGGCTACACCTGGGGAAAGCTAGATAAGATGGCCAAGGACATCATAATTGCTACACCTGGGGAAAGCCAGATTAGATGGCAAGCGTGACCTGGCTTCACTCTACAGTTTCAGAATCATGCCAGAGCATGAACAGGACAAAGCTGAAAGTAAGCAGGCTTGAACTTGTTTCACTCAACAGTTTGAGAATCCAGTTCCACACAGCAAATTCCCTGCTTCTTTATTGCTTTTTCTCTCCTCTCTGAGCCCATCTGTATTTTTTTCTTCTTTTTTTTCTTGTCGCTTTGATCTATCATTTTCTGGGATGGAGACCGTAAGACTTTGAGGAGGTTGGAGAATTCAGATAAATTGCAACTGAGGCCTAAAGTTTGCACCGAGTTGACTTCGCAAAATTATTCTGTTGACTTCAAACCATTTGGAGCTAAATTATTCTGCTGACTTCACACCACTTGGAGCTAAATTATTCTGAAGACTTCACACCATTTGGGAATAAATAATTCTGCTGACTTCACACCATTTGGATCTGAATTATTCTGCTGACTTCAAACTGTTTGGGGCTAAATCATTCTGCAGATTTCTCATGATTTGGGACTAAATTATTCTGCAGACTTCACACCATTTGGGGCTAAATCATTCTGCAGACTTCACAACATTTGGGGCTACATCATTCTGCAGACTTCTCATGATTTGGGACTAAATTATTCTGCAGACTTCACACCATTTGGGGCTAAATCATTCTGCAGACTTCACAACATTTGGGTGTGGAAGTCAGGGAGACACTGTTTTCAGTGTGTTGTGGTGTGGTAGTCAGGGATACACTGTTTTCAGTGTGTTGTGGTGTGGTAGTCAGGGATACACTGTTTTCAATGTGTTGTGGTGTGGAAGTCAGGGATACACTGTTTTCAATGTGTTGTGGTGTGGAAGTCAGGGATACACTGTTTTCAATGTTATGGTGTGGAAGTCAGGGATACACTGTTTTCAATGTTATGGTGTGGAAGTCAGGGATACACTGTTTTCAGTGTGTTGTGGTGTGGTAGTCAGGGATACACTGTTTTCAATGTGTTGTGGTGTGGTAGTCAGGGATACACTGTTTTCAGTGTGTTGTGGTGTGGTAGTCAGGGATACACTGTTTTCAGTGTGTTGTGGTGTGGTAGTCAGGGATACACTGTTTTCAATGTGTTGTGGTGTGGTAGTCAGGGATACACTGTTTTCAATGTGTTGTGGTGTGGAAGTCAGGGATACACTGTTTTCAATGTTATGGTGTGGAAGTCAGGGATACACTGTTTTCAATGTTATGGTGTGGAAGTCAGGGAGACACTGTTTTCAGTGTGTTGTGGTGTGGTAGTCAGGGATACACTGTTTTCAATGTGTTGTGGTGTGGAAGTCAGGGATACACTGTTTTCAATGTTATGGTGTGGAAGTCAGGGATACACTGTTTTCAGTGTGTTGTGGTGTGGAAGTCAGGGATACACTGTTTTCAATGTTATGGTGTGGAAGTCAGGGATACACTGTTTTCAATGGTATGGTGTGGAAGTCAGGGATACACTGTTTTCAATGTGTTGTGGTGTGGAAGTCAGGGATACACTGTTTTCAATGTTATGGTGTGGAAGTCAGGGATACACTGTTTTCAATGTTATGGTGTGGAAGTCAGGGATACACTGTTTTCAATGTGTTGTGGTGTGGAAGTCAGGGATACACTGTTTTCAATGTTATGGTGTGGAAGTCAGGGATACACTGTTTTCAATGTTGTGGTGTGGAAGTCAGGGATTCACTGTTTTCAATGTTGTGGTATGGTAGTCAGGGATACACTGTTTTCAATGTGTTGTGGTGTGGAAGTCAGGGATACACTGTTTTCAATGTGTTATGGTGTGGAAGTCAGGGATACACTGTTTTCAATGTGTCGTGGTGTGGAAGTCAGGGATACACTGTTTTCAGTGTGTTATGGTGTGGAAGTCAGGGATACACTGTTTTCAATGTGTTGTGGTGTGGAAGTCAGGGATACACTGTTTTCAATGTGTTGTGGTGTGGAAGTCAGGGATACACTGTTTTCAATGTTATGGTGTGGAAGTCAGGGATACACTGTTTTCAATGTGTTGTGGTGTGGTAGTCAGGGATACACTGTTTTCAATGTGTTGTGGTGTGGAAGTCAGGGATACACGTTTTTCAATGTGTTGTGGTGTGGAAGTCAGGGATACACTGTTTTCAATGTTATGGTGTGGAAGTCAGGGATTCACTGTTTTCAGTGTGTTGTGGTGTGGAAGTCAGGGATACACTGTTTTCAATGTTATGGTGTGGAAGTCAGGGATACACTGTTTTCAATGGTATGGTGTGGAAGTCAGGGATACACTGTTTTCAATGTGTTGTGGTGTGGAAGTCAGGGATTCACTGTTTTCAATGTTATGGTGTGGAAGTCAGGGATACACTGTTTTCAATGTTATGGTGTGGAAGTCAGGGATACACTGTTTTCAATGTGTTGTGGTGTGGTAGTCAGGGATACATTGTTTTCAATGTGTTGTGGTGTGGTAGTCAGGGATACATTGTTTTCAATGTGTTGTGGTGTGGAAGTCAGGGATACACTGTTTTCAATGTTATGGTGTGGAAGTCAGGGATACACTGTTTTCAATGTGTTGTGGTGTGGAAGTCAGGGATACACTGTTTTCAATGTGTTGTGGTGTGGAAGTCAGGGATACACTGTTTTCACTGTTATGGTGTGGAAGTCAGGGATACACTGTTTTCAATGTGTTGTGGTGTGGAAGTCAGGGATACACTGTTTTCAGTGTGTTATGGTGTGGAAGTCAGGGATACACTGTTTTAAATGTGTTGTGGTGTGGAAGTCAGGGATACACTGTTTTCAATGTGTTGTGGTGTGGAAGTCAGGGATACACTGTTTTCAATGTTATGGTGTGGAAGTCAGGGATACACTGTTTTCAATGTGTTGTGGTGTGGTAGTCAGGGATACACTGTTTTCAATGTGTTGTGGTGTGGAAGTCAGGGATACACGTTTTTCAATGTGTTGTGGTGTGGAAGTCAGGGATACACTGTTTTCAATGTTATGGTGTGGAAGTCAGGGATTCACTGTTTTCAGTGTGTTGTGGTGTGGAAGTCAGGGATACACTGTTTTCAATGTTATGGTGTGGAAGTCAGGGATACACTGTTTTCAATGTTATGGTGTGGAAGTCAGGGATTCACTGTTTTCAATGTTATGGTGTGGAAGTCAGGGATACACTGTTTTCAATGTTATGGTGTGGAAGTCAGGGATACACTGTTTTCAATGTGTTGTGGTGTGGTAGTCAGGGATACATTGTTTTCAATGTGTTGTGGTGTGGAAGTCAGGGATACACTGTTTTCAATGTGTTGTGGTGTGGAAGTCAGGGAGACACTGTTTTCAATGTTATGGTGTGGAAGTCAGGGATACACTGTTTTCAATGTGTTGTGGTGTGGAAGTCAGGGATACACTGTTTTCACTGTTATGGTGTGGAAGTCAGGGATACACTGTTTTCAATGTTATGGTGTGGAAGTCAGGGATACACTGTTTTAAATGTGTTGTGGTGTGGAAGTCAGGGAGACACTGTTTTCAATGTTATGGTGTGGAAGTCAGGGATACACTGTTTTCAATGTGTTGTGGTGTGGAAGTCAGGGAGACACTATTTTCAGTGTGTTATGGTGTGGAAGTCAGGGATACACTGTTTTCAATGTGTTGTGGTGTGGAAGTCAGGGATACACTGTTTTCAATGTGTTGTGGTGTAGAAGTCAGGGATACACTGTTTTCAATGTTATGGTGTGGAAGTCAGGGAGACACTATTTTCAGTGTGTTATGGTGTGGAAGTCAGAGATACACTGTTTTCAATGTGTTGTGGTGTGGAAGTCAGGGATACACTGTTTTCAATGTGTTGTGGTGTGGTAGTCAGGGATTCACTGTTTTCAATGTTGTGGTGTAGAAGTCAGGGATTCACTGTTTTCAGTGTTGTGGTGTGGAAGTTAGGGATTCACTGTTTTCAATGTTGTGGTGTAGAAGTCAGGGATTCACTGTTTTCAATGTTATGGTGTGGAAGTCAGGGATACACTGTTTTCAATGTTATGGTGTGGAAGTCAGGGATACACTGTTTTCAATGTGTTGTGGTGTGGAAGTCAGGGATACACTGTTTTCAGTGTGTTGTGGTGTGGAAGTCAGGGATTCACTGTTTTCAACGTTATGGTGTGGAAGTCAGGGATACACTGTTTTCAGTGTGTTGTGGTGTGGAAGTCAGGGATACACTGTTTTCACTGTTATGGTGTGGAAGTCAGGGATACACTGTTTTCAATGTGTTGACTGTAAGTATCACTCATTCCAACCAAACAGTATCACTCATTCCAACCAAACATGTGACTGTAAGTGTCACTCATTCCAACCAAACATGTGACGGTAAGTGTCACTCATTCCAACCAAACATGTGACGGTAAGTGTCACTCATTCCAACCAAACGTGTGACTGTAAGTGTCACTCATTCCAACCAAACATGTGACTGAAAGAGTCACTCATTCCAACCAAACATGTGACGGTAAGAGTCACTCATTCCAACCAAGCATGTGACTGTAAGTGTCACTCATTCCAACCAAGCATGTGACTGTAAGTGTCACTCATTCCAACCAAGCATGTGACGGTAAGTGTCACTCATTCCAACCAAACATGTGACTGAAAGAGTCACTCATTCCAACCAAGCATGCAACTGTAAGACTAAGACTAAGAGTCACTCATTCCAACCAAACATGTGACTGTAAGAGTCACTCATTCCAACCAAGCATGTGACTGTAAGAGTCACTCATTCCAACCAAACATGTGACGGTAAGTGTCACTCATTCCAACCAAACATGTGACGGTAAGAGTCACTCATTCCAACCAAGCATGTGACTGTAAGAGTCACTCATTCCAACCAAACATGTGACGGTAAGTGTCACTCATTCCAACCAAACATGTGACTGTAAGAGTCACTCATTCCAACCAAACATGTGACTGAAAGAGTCACTCATTCCAACCAAGCATGCGACTGTAAGACTAAGACTAAGAGTCACTCATTCCAACCAAACATGTGACTGTAAGAGTCACTCATTCCAACCAAACATGTGACTGAAAGAGTCACTCATTCCAACCAAACATGTGACGGTAAGTGTCACTCATTCCAACCAAACATGTGACGGTAAGTGTCACTCATTCCAACCAAACATGTGACTGTAAGTGTCACTCATTCCAACCAAACATGTGACGGTAAGTGTCACTCATTCCAACCAAACATGTGACTTAAGTGTCACTCATTCCAACCAAACGTGTGACTGTCATGGACTGGTCAACTTGTTTTATTTCAATCATTTTCCATCGACACCTTTCATTTTATCATATTTTCATGTATTTACTTAATTTACTGAATTATTACATTTCATGTTAATGTAAACGATCTGGTGGGTGAGTCTGCATGCTTAGACACTTGCCTGAAACTGAACTGACCTAGACTGGAGGAGAATGGGGATAAGAAAAAGGAGTGAGTGTCACTCAACACATCAGACAACCCACTCCCATCTTCAAAACACCTGGACTGGGGAAGGCAGGAGTGTCACTCAACACATCAGACAACCCACTCATGTGTTGACAACATGACAACACCTGGACTGGGGAAGGCAGGAGTGTCACTCAACACATCAGACAACCCACTCATGTGTTGACAACATGACAACACCTGGACAGGGGAAGGCAGGAGTGTCACTCAACACATCAGACAACCTACTCATGTGTTGACAACATGACAACACCTGGACTGGGGAAGGCAGGAGTGTCACTCAACACATCAGACAACCCACTCATGTGTTGACAACATGACAACACCTGGACTGGGGAAGGCAGGAGTGTCACTCAACACATCAGACAACCCACTCATGTGTTGACAACATGACAACACCTGGACAGGGGAAGGCAGGAGTGTCACTCAACACATCAGACAACCCACTCATGTGTTGACAACATGACAACACCTGGACTGGGGAAGGCAGGTGTGTCACTCAACACATCAGACAACCCACTCATGTGTTGACAACATGACAACACCTGGACTGGGGAAGGCAGGTGTGTCACTCAACACATCAGACAACCCACTCATGTGTTGACAACATGACAACACCTGGACAGGGGAAGGCAGGAGTGTCACTCAACACATCAGACAACCCACTCATGTGTTGACAACATGACAACACCTGGACTGGGGAAGGCAGGTGTGTCACTCAACACATCAGACAACCCACTCATGTGTTGACAACATGACAACACCTGGACTGGGGAAGGCAGGAGTGTCACTCAACACATCAGACAACCCACTCATGTGTTGACAACATGACAACACCTGGACAGGGGAAGGCAGGAGTGTCACTCAACACATCAGACAACCCACTCATGTGTTGACAACATGACAACACCTGGACAGGGGAAGGCAGGAGTGTCACTCAACACATCAGACAACCCACTCATGTGTTGACAACATGACAACACCTGGACAGGGGAAGGCAGGAGTGTCACTCAACACATCAGACAACCCACTCATGTGTTGACAACATGACAACACCTGGACTGGGGAAGGCAGGAGTGTCACTCAACACATCAGACAACCCACTCATGTGTTGACAACATGACAACACCTGGACTGGGGAAGGCAGGAGTGTCACTCAACACATCAGACAACCCACTCATGTGTTGACAACATGACAACACCTGGACAGGGGAAGGCAGGAGTGTCACTCAACACATCAGACAACCCACTCATGTGTTGACAACATGACAACACCTGGACAGGGGAAGGCAGGAGTGTCACTCAACACATCAGACAACCCACTCATGTGTTGACAACATGACAACACCTGGACAGGGGAAGGCAGGAGTGTCACTCAACACATCAGACAACCACTCATGTGTTGACAACATGACAACACCTGGACAGGGGGGGAGAATGTTGATGAGAAAAAGAAGTGAATGTCACTCACACCAGACAACCCACTCACATGCTGACAACACACACAAACATACACATGCATGGCATGATCCTTTTTTTCTTCTTCACCATTGAACAAATGGCAAATGGTGGAAAAGAAAGGGGGACAAAAAGCAAATCAACATGAAGTACTGAAGCAACACACATTATTCTCCCCTGTCAGACACACAGGACTTCTGGAATGCTTTTTCATCTCAGGTTCCATGGAAATAATTTCATCTTTTACTATCAAACTCTCCACATGTTTTCTGCACCTTGCTTCCTGAAATGTGCAGTGCATGTCGCATTTGTCTTCTTCTTTTATTTATTCATTTATCTATTACTTTGGAAAAAAAAGACAAAAATACAAAGGAAGGGGGAAAAAGAAAAAGAAAAAAAAAGTTGCATATTTCTGCACAATTTCACTACAATTCCATCATCTACTCTATGTACAAGACCGGATAAAGCGGGCATCATCATGTCTACATTCACAATCAGTTTTTTATGAAGTCAAATCAAATTATTGATAAATTCAACCACACATATTTTAATTACCTAATAACACCCAACAACCTTAACACACACAAAAAGGGGGGAAAAAGTCACATTGTGTTCACATTCTCACAGAGTTGTGCAGTCAAACCTCAAATTGTAAGAAATTCAATCACACAAATATAAATCACCCAATATGTAATGACTTAATCCTTTTAATACATCTTCTTCTATAAATAACTGGACACAGTACATATGACAAGGGATAAGATTTCTTTTATTTCTAAAAACTGTTTCAAACTCTTCAAAAAACCTTCTGACACCACCTTTACTCCTAAATGACCAAGCTGGTACGCTCTGCTGTACTACGTTAATTGCTGCTTATAGTCCAGAAAGGCGCCCCTCTGCCCTCACTAACCCCACACTAAATCAGTGAATCATCAGAAAGGCAAGGCCTCTCTGCCCTCACTAACCCCACACTAAATCAGTGAATCATCAGAAAGGCAAGGCCCCTCTGCCCTCACTAACCCCACACTAAATCAGTGAATCATCAGAAAGGCAAGGCCTCTCTGCCCTCACTTACCCCACACTAAATCAGTGAATCATCAGAAAGGCAAGGCCTCTCTGCCCTCACTAACCCCACACTAAATCAGTGAATCATCAGAAAGGCAAGGCCTCTCTGCCCTCACTAACCCCACACTAAATCAGTGAATCATCAGAAAGGCAAGGCCCCACTGCCCTCACTAACCCCACACTAAATCAGTGAATCATCAGAAAGGCAAGGCCTCTCTGCCCTCACTAACCCCACACTAAATCAGTGAATCATCAGAAAGGCAAGGCCTCTCTGCCCTCACTAACCCCACACTAAATCAGTGAATCATCAGAAAGGCAAGGCCTCTCTGCCCTCACTAACCCCACACTAAATCAGTGAATCATCAGAAAGGCAAGGCCTCTCTGCCCTCACTAACCCCACACTAAATCAGTGAATCATCAGAAAGGCTTTCCTGCAGACAATTATCACTGTAATCACTAAACCAGTCACTTCAATCAAAATATTATCAATCAAACTCTTCTCTAAACAGAATCAACTGGTCATGCTGGGTATGACAAAGAGAGGCTAGTTACACATAAAAATGGTGGAGGGGTGGGATGCTATGGGTAGATAGCAAGACACACAGACTTATATATGGGGCATGTTGGGGATGGGTGGGTTGGATGCTATGGGTAGATAGCAAGACACAGACATAAATATGGGGCGTGTTGGGGTTGGGTGGGGTGGATGCTATGGGTAGATAGATAGACACACAGACATAAATATGGGGAGTGTTGGGCATGGGTGGGGTGGATGTTATGGGTAGATAGACAGACACACAGACATAAATATGGTGGGCGGCTTAGGGGTGGGGTTGGGCATATGGGTAGATATAGAGAGATGAAAATGGGAGGTGGGTGTTTGTGGGGTGGGGTAGGGGGGGGGGGGGTTATGGGTAGATAGAGAAAAAAATATAAAATTGGGGCAGGGGATGCTATGGGTATAGTGTAATGTAGTAGATAGAAAGAAACAGACATAAAAATGGGGGAGGGGATTATCAGGGGTAGATGGAGAGAAACAGACATAAAAATGGGAAAGGGGGTATAAGGGAAAGACAGATACAGACATAAAAATGGTAGGGGTATAAGGGAAAGACAGATAAAAACAGACATAAAAATGGGGGAGGGGATATTAGGGATAGATGGAGAGAAACAGATATAAAACAGGGGAGGGGATATTGGGGGTAGATGGAGAGAAACAGATATAAAACAGGGGAGGGGATATTAGGGGTAGATGGAGAGAAACAGATATAAAACAGGGGAGGGGATATTAGGGGTAGATGGAGAGAAACACATAAAACAGGGGAGGGGATATTACTTATTAGGGGTAGATGGAGAGAAACAGACATAAAACAGGGGAGGGGATATTACTTATTAGGGGTAGATGGAGAGAAACAAAGAAAGAATAGGGGGAGTGAACAAGGGACAGAAAGAGAGAGGGATGAACTGTGGAGACAGAGACAGAGGGAGAGAGAGGGATGAACTGTGGAGACAGAGACAGAGGGAGAGAGAGGGATGAACTGTGGAGAGAGAGGGAGAGAGCCAAAGACAGGCACAGAGAGAGTGAGAGAGAGAGAGAGAAAGATGGAGAGCAGGAGAATGACAAAGAGAGTGAGACAGACATGGAAAGAGAGAGAGAGAGAGAGCCAGAGAGTGAGAGAAAGGAATGCAAGAGGAAGAAAATGAGAGGGAGAAAGACAGGGAAGGATCTGAGAAACTCACAACCCTCATTCCCCCGAAATGAAAACCACAAAACTGTTTTACCAGGCTTCAACAGAAGCGACAACCACAAAACTGTGTTTTACTAGGCTCCAACAGAAACAATAACCACAAAACTGCGTGTTTTACAAGAATAAAATAGAAACAACCACCACAAAACTGTGTGTTCTACAAGAATTGAACAGAAACAGCCAGGGTGTCAATCCCTTCCACCCCCATCACCTCTCCTCATCCCCCCTTCCCCCTCTCCCCAATGGTCGGAACAAGATTTCCATAAATAAAACACAGTCTGCTGTACAAAATGATCAGGCCAAACAAGCAGGAACGACACATGTCAAACGCAGAAATCACTTCTTATCCTGTCCATGAAACACACTGTTTTACACAACAAACGCCATTCAGCATAGCTCTTGAAGGGTTTTTATTCCCCCAACAGGTGATGGATGGAGGGAGAATCCAACATCCTTGTGACTTCACACCTCAAACACGGTGACTATCCCCTCTAAGTGGGCAGAAAAACACACACTCCTGGCATCTTTACCATTTTCCCAAACGATGACGACCAAACCCCTCACTAACAGGGTTTGTTTAGATTTTGGTTTCTCTCTCTCTCTCTCTCTCTCTCTGCTTTCTTCCCAACCCCACCAAAGACAAAGAACAAGATTTCTTCACCTCATTTGCAATTGCTTACCCCCCACAACCCTCTCTCCCTTTCTTCCTCCCCCCAAAAAGTGAAAGATGGCATCACAAGACAAAAAGGATCCAAGTGATCTGCGTGTGTAGAGGTGAGAGTGAGGATCATTACGAGGACATGAAGTGTTTGCTGATGATGTTGTCCAGACAGGATCATAACCAGGACATGAAGTGTTTGCTGATGATGTTGTCCAGACAGGATCAGGACGAGGACATGAAGTGTTTGCTGATGATGTTGTCCAGACAGGATCATAACCAGGACATGAAGTGTTTGCTGATGATGTTGTCCAGACAGGATCAGGACGAGGACATGAAGTGTTTGCTGATGATGTTCTCCAGACAGGATCAGGACAAGGACATGAAGTGTTTGCTGATGATGTTGTCCAGACAGGATCAGGACAAGGACATGAAGTGTTTGCTGATGATGTTGTCCAGACAGGATCAGGACAAGGACATGAAGTGTTTGCTGATGATGTTGTCCAGACAGGATCAGGACGAGGACATGAAGTGTTTGCTGATGATGTTGTCCAGACAGGATCAGGACAAGGACATGAAGTGTTTGCTGATGATGATGTCCAGACAGGATCGGGACATGAAGTATTTGCTGATGATGTTGTCCAGACAGGATCAGGACATGAAGTGTTTGCTGATGATGTTGTCCAGACAGGATCATTACGAGGACATGAAGTGTTTGCTGATGATGTTGTCCAGACAGGATCAGGACATGAAGTGTTTGCTGATGATGTTGTCCAGACAGGATCAGGACATGAAGTGTTTTCTGATGATGTTGTCCAGACAGGATGAGGACAAGGACATGAAGTGTTTGCTGATCATGTTGTCCAGACAGGATCGGGACATGAAGTATTTGCTGATGATGTTGTCCAGACAGGATCAGGACATGAAGTGTTTGCTGATGATGTTGTCCAGACAGGATCAGGACATGAAGTGTTTGCTGATGATGTTGTCCAGACAGGATCGGGACATGAAGTGTTTGCTGATGATGTTGTCCAGACAGGATCAGGACATGAAGTGTTTGCTGATGATGTTGTCCAGACAGGATCAGGACATGAAGTGTTTGCTGATGATGTTGTCCAGACAGGATCGGGACATGAAGTATTTGCTGATGATGTTGTCCAGACAGGATCAGGACATGAAGTGTTTGCTGATGATGTTGTCCAGACAGGATCAGGACATGAAGTGTTTGCTGATGATGTTGTCCAGACAGGATCAGGACATGAAGTGTTTGCTGATGATGTTGTCCAGACAGGATCGGGACATGAAGTGTTTGCTGATGATGTTGTCCAGACAGGATCAGGACATGAAGTGTTTGCTGATGATGTTGTCCAGACAGGATCAGGACATGAAGTGTTTGCTGATGATGTTGTCCAGACAGGATCAGGACATGAAGTGTTTGCTGATGATGTTGTCCAGACAGGATCAGGACATGAAGTGTTTGCTGATGATGTTGTCCAGACAGGATCAGGACGAGGACATGAAGCGTCTGCTGATGATGTTGTCCAGACAGGATCAGGACATGAAGTGTTTGCTGATGTTGTCCAGACAGGATCGGGACATGAAGTGTTTGCTGATGATGTTGTCCAGACAGGATCAGGACGAGGACATGAAGCGTCTGCTGATGATGTTGTCCAGACAGGACGAGGAAATGAAGTGTTTGCTGATGATGTTGTCCAGACAGGATCAGGACATGAAGTGTTTGCTGATGATGTTGTCCAGACAGGATCAGGACGAGGACATGAAGTGTTTGCTGATGATGTTCTCCAGACAGTCATTGACGTCAAAGTCCAAGGGCTTGGCCTGTGTGGCGTCATTCTGGGCCCGCAGGTTGCTCCAGTCAATCATGACATTGCTGTAGTGCACCGCCAGGTCATGATTACCCGTGCTCTGGTACAGCCGCAGCAGTCCGCGGTAGTCATACTCCAGACCGCTGTATGCTTCACCAAACAGGTTCTTACCTGCACACATATAGTCATACTCCAGACCGCTGTATGCTTCACCAAACAGGTTCTTACCTGCACACATATAGTCATACTCCAGACCGCTGTACGCTTCACCAAACAGGTTCTTACCTGCACACATATAGTCATACTCCAGACCGCTGTATGCTTCACCAAACAGGTTCTTACCTGCACACATATAGTCATACTCCAGACCGCTGTACGCTTCACCAAACAGGTTCTTACCTGCACACATATAGTCATACTCCAGACCGCTGTACGCTTCACCAAACAGGTTCTTACCTGCACACATATAGTCATACTCCAGACCGCTGTACGCTTCACCAAACAGGTTCTTACCTGCACATATATAGTCATACTCCAGACCGCTGTACGCTTCACCAAACAGGTTCTTACCTGCACACATATAGTCATACTCCAGACCGCTGTATGCTTCACCAAACAGGTTCTTACCTGCACACATAGAGTCATACTCCAGACCGCTGTATGCTTCACCAAACAGGTTCTTACCTGCACACATATAGTCATACTCCAGACCGCTGTATGCTTCACCAAACAGGTTCTTACCTGCACACATATAGTCATACTCCAGACCGCTGTATGCTTCACCAAACAGGTTCTTACCTGCACACATATAGTCATACTCCAGACCGCTGTATGCTTCACCAAACAGGTTCTTACCTGCACACATATAGTCATACTCCAGACCGCTGTATGCTTCACCAAACAGGTTCTTACCTGCACACATATAGTCATACTCCAGACCGCTGTATGCTTCACCAAACAGGTTCTTACCTGCACACATATAGTCATACTCCAGACCGCTGTATGCTTCACCAAACAGGTTCTTACCTGCACACATATAGTCATACTCCAGACCGCTGTATGCTTCACCAAACAGGTTCTTACCTGCACACATATAGTCATACTCCAGACCGCTGTACGCTTCACCAAACAGGTTCTTACCTGCACACATAGAGTCATACTCCAGACCGCTGTACGCTTCACCAAACAGGTTCTTACTTGCACAGACACTCACACTAAAGGGATGTTCCTGTCAAAATTCTGTAGAAAAATCCACTTCGATAGGAAAAACAAATAAAACTGCACGCAGGAAAAAATACCAAAAAAATGGGTGGCGCTGTAGTGTAGTGATGTGCTCTCCCTGGGGAGAGCAGCCCAAATTTCACACAGAGAAATCTGTTGTGATAAAAAGAAATACAAATACACATGTACTGTGTGTTTGGGGGGCGCGGGGGGTGGGGGCGGTGTCTGGGGGTTGGGGGGTTGTGTGTTGGGGTGGAGGTGTTGGTATGTGTATGTGATAGTAAAATGTGCGAATACAGGTGCAAGTCAGTATGTGTGTGCACGTGTGTGAATAGAACAGAATAGAATATTTCATTGTTATAAAACCTTCAGGTTCATAAGCCACAATAAAACATATAACATATACATGAACATATTAAGAAAAGAAACATTTGTGAACAAATTTCGCCAGCCTTGACTGTAATTCTGTTAGCAGGATCAATTCACAAGGCTTGGCATATGGATGACATATCGATTAGGAATCTGTGTCTGTAAATATTGTATTTTACACATCTGTCTAAAAGGCGGATCTCATCTTCTAAACTGTTACAGGTATCAAACAGTCTTTGCTCTTTCGGCATATTTTTATTTATATCTCCCCTGTTCAATTTGTTAAGTCATGGGCGCTGATTCATAAACATAGTCAGTGCTTTCCTTTGTTGTGTATTTGCTGTATTTTCTTAATATGGTTCACTTTTATTATTTGTCACAGCGTTCTTGTGAAATTCTAATTTAGATGAACTGTTTTGTTTCTGTTTCCAAAATTTTACATGTGTGTATGTGTGTGTGTGTGTGTTCCATGTCAAACAAGGTGAAATGTGAAAACCATGGTGTGCACAGACACACATGGCTGTGGGAACACTGGTATGCTCCAGGACATAGCAGTGAATCTTGTTTTGCTGGTTTTGCCCCCTCCACTTTCTCCCTGGTTTTGCACAGATTCGAGGGATATGCCACCATGCTATTTTTCAATCAAGTGCAGTTGCTGTTTTTTTCCTCAATCAGAACAATTTGCCATGATCCAAATATTCAACAGGTCTGTATTGAACTGCACATTTACTTCAATTAATCCTCTAATTTCTCACTGTATTACCTCTCTCACCCTCCACGAAAACAAATGACATCCAATCCCCGCTAACCTCTCCTCAAAACACACATACCAAAACACCTGCAACCCTAACACACACCCCAAACCTGCACCACCACCCCCCTACCTCCTCAACCTGCACCACCACCCCACCCTCAACCCCCTCCCCACAACCTGCACCCCCAAAACACATACACACCAAACAACGCCCCCACACCCCCCCCTCCTCCCCAAAAACAAAGAGCACTTACCGATGTTGATGGAGCGCATGTAGAGACGCTCAGCCTCCTCGTACTTGCCCATGTCGTAGTTATAGAGGGAGGCCAGGTGGCCCACGGACAGCGACACCTCGTAGTCATCCTGACCCAACAGCCGTTCCTTGATCTCTATCGCCTTCAGGTGCATCTCCTCCGCCTCCTGAACACATCATACACCATGGGATAACAATCATCATAATCACACAATGACAATACTGATGATGATAATCATAATAACACAATAATAATACTGATGATGATGATAATAATAACAATGATAATGATGATGATAATAACAATAATAGTAATAATGACAATAACAATAATAATGAAAACACTAATAATAATGATACTTCTACAGCGCATTCCTCAGGTTTAGTTTAGAGATCCATGTGTTTCACATGAATAATAATGATAATGATAATACTAACAACACAACAGTAATACTGATGATGATATTAACCATGATAATAACAATAGTGATACTTCTACAGCGCATTCCTCTGGTTTAGTTTAGAGATCCATGTGCTTCACATGAATAATAATGATAATGATAATACTAACAACACAACAGTAATACTGATGATGATATTAACCATGATAATAACAATAATGATACTTCTACAGCGCATTCCTCTGGTTTACTTTAGAGATCCATGTGCTCCACATGAATAATAATGATCGTAGACAGGAACAAGACAGGATTTTCTTTTTTTTTCTTTCTCTCTTTTCTTGTTGTTGTTGCTCATACCAGTCAAATCCTTTCCAAACTCTCAAGGCCGTATCAGGACTGAAAAACTGCAAATACATGATGCTGGATCGGTAAACAACAACAACAATAAAACCAATCAGGAAAACATGAGGCAAAGCCTTCAAGACTCACTCATGCTTTGTGCTTTATCCAGTAAAAGAATCACGAGGAGAAAAACAGAGATTTTAAAAACTGTAAAAAAATGTTCTGTATTAAATATGATACATAAATAAGCTTGGGAGAAATAAGAAAGGCATGCGAGCGGGACTGAAGCAGGCATGTTCAGTTCCAAAGCAAGCCGACTAATCCCCTCTGCTGAGGCGCATCTCAAGTCATTTGCCTAAATTTAATATTTAAAGCAATGTTGTTGTTTTCTTCTTCATACAATAAATACATGTCATTGTATTGGATGTAATAACACTGTTTAAAGCATGTTTTTTTGTGTGTATCTCAATAATTCTTTTATTTTGGCGGTAAAGGAGACGTTGCTGAATCTCGATAATTCTTTTATTTTGGCGTTAAAGGAGACGTTGCCATCACTTCAAGCATATGACAGATCCCTAGATCTGCACAAACCAGTCTACAACCGGCTGAAAGAAATGATTGATTCTGTTTTCTTTTATGTTCATTCCAGTTAACTTAAGAGTCCGCTTTAGAATATTTATACGCAGTAAACACATCGATGGTGCAGTTAGTATCACAGTATGTGTTCTGACCAGAATTTGTATTTCTTTCCTATTAATTGTAAATGAGAAAAACGAGGTCATGTCGATTCATACCAAACACAACCTACCTTCCAGCAACTAAGAGGGAAGCAGTTTTTTGAATTTTCAGATTTTGGAATGAACGTCAACAAAATAAACCCTTAATGATACAGAAATATGGCTTAATTCAGGAAACTTACAACCTATTATTGGTATGATTCTGAAGATTTTTTTCATACTATGTTTAAGCCAAATTAGGTATTGGAAGACAAAGTATTTCCCGAGAAAGTGGCGATGTTAAAGTTTACCACGGACACACATACACACACAACTGAACACCAGGTTATAACATAGACTCACTTTGTTTACACAAGTGAGTCAATAACAACAACAAAAAAAACAACAACAAAAATCCAGAATTATAAAATCAGGCACAAGTACAGTTATATTGATGCACAACATATACCTAGAACATGACAACCATGCTCTCAATTTTCTGACAGAAGATCTAAAAAACAAAAAAACCAACAACAAACAAACAAACAAGCATACCTGAACATAAACATAATTATACATAATTTACATCTACTGATTATTATTATCATTGGTACTGGTGTGAAAGTGAAAGTGAATGATTTGTCTCTGCACAAGTTTCAGTGCAGTATATATACTTTTATCATGATCATTAGTATTGGTGTAAAATTTTGATTCATCATTGGACAAGATTAAGCACCATATAAATACCTTTATTACTTTTTTCATTTTCTTTACCTACTTCCGGGAGGTTATCGGCCGTAGCTACTTTCGTTTTCTCAGCATAGGCGGATAGTAGTTTGCACAGGACAGGAATGTCAGACCCCTGCCGGAGTCTGCACTAGTTGGGTCACGGTTAAGTATGTGTAATTAAATATCATTTTAAGTATTGGTGTGAAACAATCTGCCTCAGGTTAAAGTGCTATATCAGTCTATAATTCTTTCTTCTTATCATAATTATTATCCTTATCATCGTAAGTATTGGTGTGAAATCTTTGATTTCAGGATCTCAGGACAAGATTACATGCCATATCAATGCGCTTCTTCTTATCATCATAATTATAATTATTATTATCATTATTATCATCAAGATGATGACGATCATCAACATTTGACCTTGAATCTGTGCATGGACTGGTAGAGGCGGCCCAGGTTCCCATAGTGCTTGGCTGTCTGCACGTTGCTCTCCCCGAAGGCTTTCTGTGCCGTGCTGAGGGAGAAGAGGTGCAGCTCCTGGGCCTCGCCCAACAACTTGTCCTCCAGTTCCTTGTCATGGCTGTCGATGGCGATCTCTTCCAGGATCAGAGCTGTGGACCACATACAGTACAGTCCTAGAATACATCTATGTAACAATACAGTCCAATAATACATCTATGTAACAATACAGTCCAATAATACATCTATGTAACAATACAGTCCAATAATACATCTATGTAACCTCGCCCAACAACTTGTCCTCCAGTTCCTTGTCATGGCTGTCGAAGGCGATCTCTTCCAGGATCAGAGCTGTGGACCACATACAGTACAGTACTGTAATATCTCTATCTAACAATACAGCACTGTAATATCTCTGTACTGTAATATCTCTATCTAACAATGCAGTACTGTAATATCTCTATGTAACAATACAGTACTATAATATCTCTATGTAACAATGCAGCACTGTAATATCTCTATGTAACAATGCAGTACTGTAATATCTCTATGTAACAATACAGTACTGTAATATCTCTATGTAACAATACAGTACTATAATATCTTTATGTAACAATGCAGCACTGTAATATCTCTATGTAACAATGCAGTACTGTAATATCTCTATGTAACAATGCAGTACTATAATATCTCTATGTAACAATGCAGTACTATAATATCTCTATGTAACAATGCAGCACTGTAATATCTCTATGTAACAATACAGCACTATAATATCTCTATGTAACAATACAGTACTATAATATCTCTATGTAACAATGCAGTACTGTAATATCTCTATGTAACAATGCAGTACTATAATATCTCTATGTAACAATGCAGTACTGTAATATCTCTATGTAACAATGCAGTACTATAATATCTTTATGTAACAATGCAGTACTGTAATATCTCTATGTAACAATACAGCAATATAATATCTCTATGTAACAATACAGCACTATAATATCTCTATGTAACAATACAGTACTGTAATATCTCTATGTAACAATGCAGTACTATAATATCTCTATGTAACAATGCAGTACTGTAATATCTCTATGTAACAATGCAGTACTATAATATCTCTATGTAACAATGCAGCACTGTAATATCTCTATGTAACAATACAGCACTATAATATCTCTATGTAACAATACAGTACTATAATATCTCTATGTAACAATGCAGTACTATAATATCTTTATGTAACAATGCAGCACTGTAATATCTCTATGTAACAATGCAGTACTGTAATATCTCTATGTAACAATGCAGTACTGTAATATCTCTATGTAACAATACAGTACTATAATATCTCTATGTAACAATGCAGTACTATAATATCTCTATGTAACAATGCAGTACTGTAATATCTCTATGTAACAATACAGCAATATAATATCTCTATGTAACAATACAGCACTATAATATCTCTATGTAACAATACAGTACTGTAATATCTCTATGTAACAATGCAGTACTGTAATATCTCTATGTAACAATGCAGTACTGTAATATCTCTATGTAACAATACAGTACTATAATATCTCTATGTAACAATGCAGTACTATAATATCTCTATCTAACAATACAGTACTATAATATCTCTATGTAACAATGCAGTACTGTAATATCTCTATATAACAATACAGTCCTATAATACATCTTTGTAATAATACAGTGCTTGTAATACATCAATGTAACAATAGTCTATAATACATCTATGTAACAATACAGTCTTATAATACATGTATAATACATTGCTGTAATACATCAATGTAACAATAGTCTATAATACATATATGTAACAATACAGTTTTATAATACATCTATGTAACCTCCCCAACAACTCGTTCCCCAGCTCCTTGTCATGGCTGTCCATGGCGATCTCCCCCAGGGTCAGAGCTGTGGATCAAACTGCAGTGTGGCTCCAGGGAGTCAAAGTGGGGGTGTATTACTGCTATATTTGGACCATATCATATTTAGGTATGACAATCAGTCATGTCTGATTAAGACCGTTAGAACAGCTGAGGAGGCAGCAGCTGTCTTCACTGTCTGGGCTGGAAGTTGATTAGTGATGTCTTGCACTAGTTACATCCCCACACCACACTGACCACAAAGGGGCCATTACAAATCAAACCAACCTGACCACAGCTGACCACAATGGGGCCATTACAAATCAAACCAAGCTGACCACATAGGGGCCATTACAAATCAAACCAAGCTGACCACAATGGGGCCATTACAAATCAAACCAAGCTGACCACACAGGGGCCACTACAAATCAAACCAAGCTGACCACACAGAGGCCACTACAAATCAAACCAAGCTGACCACACAGGGGCCATTACAAATCAAACCAAGCTGACCACACAGGGGCCACTACAAATCAAACCAAGCTGACCACACAGGGGCCACTACAAATCAAACCAAGCTGACCACAAAGGGGCCATTACAAATCAAACCAAGCTGACCACACAGGGGCCACTACAAATCAAACCAAGCTGACCACACAGGGGCCACTACAAATCAAACCAAGCTGACCACAAAGGGGCCATTACAAATCAAACCAAGCTGACCACAGCTGACCACACAGAGGCCACTACAAATCAAACCAAGCTGACCACACAGGGGCCATTACAAATCAAACCAAGCTGACCACACAGGGGCCATTACAAATCAAACCAAGCTGACCACACAGGGGCCACTACAAATCAAACCAAGCTGACCACACAGGGGCCACTACAAATCAAACCAAGCTGACCACAAAGGGGCCATTACAAATCAAACCAAGCTGACCACAGCTGACCACACAGAGGCCACTACAAATCAAACCAAGCTGACCACACAGGGGCCATTACAAATCAAACCAAGCTGACCACAAAGGGGCCATTACAAATCAAACCAAGCTGACCACAGCTGACCACACAGAGGCCACTACAAATCAAACCAAGCTGACCACACAGGGGCCATTACAAATCAAACCAAGCTGACCACAGCTGACCACACAGAGGCCATTACAAATCAAACCAAGCTGACCACAGCTGACCACACAGAGGCCATTACAAATCAAACCAAGCTGACCACGCAGGGGCCATTACAAATCAAACCAAGCTGACCACACAGAGGCCATTACAAATCAAACCAAGCTGACCACACAGGGACCATTACAAATCAAACCAAGCTGACCACACAGGGACCATTACAAATCAAACCAAGCTGACCACACAGAGGCCATTACAAATCAAACCAAGCTGACCACAAAGGGGCCATTACAAATCAAACCAAGCTGACCACAGCTGACCACACAGGGGCCATTACAAATCAAACCAAGCTGACCACAGCTGACCACACAGAGGCCATTACAAATCAAACCAAGCTGACCACAAAGGGGCCATTACAAATCAAACCAAGCTGACCACAGCTGACCACACAGGGGCCATTACAAATCAAACCAAGCTGACCACAGCTGACCACAAAGGGGCCATTACAAATCAAACCAAGCTGACCACAAAGGGGCCATTACAAATCAAACCAAGCTGACCACAGCTGACCACACAGGGGCCATTACAAATCAAACCAAGCTGACCACACAGGGGCGATTACAAATCAAACCAAGCTGACCACACAGGGGCCATTACAAATCAAACTAAGCTGACCACACAGGGGCCATTACAAATCAAACCAAGCTGACCACAGCTGACCACACAGGGGCCATTACAAATCAAACCAAGCTGACCACACAGGGGCCATTACAAATCAAACTAAGCTGACTCACAACACCGCTGACTGTGAAGAAGACATTTTGATCTGACTAACTGCCAGTGCTTCAAATTACTAAAACAGAACACAAAATAATGTGAAAAGGTCAATTAAAACAATGTCAGAAGGACCAATCCGTCCACATCTCGCTCACTTCACATAAAATTATATAAAAAACATTGGAAAAGATCAAAAAAGGACAATTTCTGATGAGTCTGTTTCAGTCTAGGTATGATTTCAATCAAGTTAAAAATAAAGATTTCCTTCAGAAAAGTGAAATGGTGTGTCCAGCAGAGGATATCATGAAAGTCCTACCTTTGACCCTTTTGGACGAGGACAGGAGAAGGTGGTCAGCAGGCAAGATGTGACACAGGATCTCTATGGCCTTCTGGGCATGGTCCCTGCACACACCACAACTCTTACTGCCTTCAGTTACAACATGGTACCTGCACACACCACAACTCTTACTGCCTTCAGTTACAACATGGTCCCTGCACACACCACAACTCTTACTGCCTTCAGTTACAACATGGTCCCTGCACACATCACAACTCTTACTGCCTTCAGTTACAACATGGTCCCTGCACACACCACAACTCTTACTGCCTTCAGTTACAACATGGTCCCTGCACACATCACAACACTTTACTGCCTTCAGTTACAACATGGTCCCTGCACACATCACAACACTTTACTGCCTTCAGTTACAACATGGTCCCTGCACACATCACAACACTTTACTGCCTTCAGTTACAACATGGTCCCTGAACACATCACAACACTCGTTACTGCCTTCAGTTACAACATGGTCCCTGCACACACACACACACACACACTCACCATGACACTCTACACTCCTTACTGCCTGGCGTCTTTAAACTTGCCAGTGCTGTACCCAGAGGTAGTTGAGGGAGCTTACCTGACGTCTTTAAACTTGCCGGTGCTGTACCCAGAGGTAGGAGAGGGAGCTTACCTGACATCTTTGAACTTCCCAGTGCTGTACCCAGAGGTAGGTGAAGGAGCTTACCTGGCGTCTTTAAACTTGCCGGTGCTGTACCCAGAGGTAGGAGAGGGAGCTTACCTGACATCTTTAAACTTGCCGGTGCTGTACCCAGAGGTAGGAGAGGGAGCTTACCTGACATCTTTAAACTTGCCGGTGCTGTACCCAGAGGTAGGAGAGGGAGCTTACCTGACATCTTTAAACTTGCCGGTGCTGTACCCAGAGGTAGGAGAGGGAGCTTACCTGGCGTCTTTAAACTTGCCGGTGCTGTACTCAAAGACGTAGGTGGCGTAGGCCAGGTCCTCATGAGCTATGGCCACGTGCAGGTTGTTCCCTCCAAACACCTTCATGCGGATCGACAGCGCCAGCTGTTCACATAACAACACAACAACAACACATGTTCACATGACAATAACACATTATCTCTTTGCTTTCTTGCCAGCTGTTCACATGACAACAGTACATTGTTTCTTTGCCTCCAAACACCTTCATGCAGATGGACAGGGCCAGCTGTTCACATGACAACAGTACATTGTTTCCTGCCTCCAAACACCTTCATGCAGATGGACAGGGCCAGCTGTTCACATGACAACAGTACATTGTTTCTTTCTCCTAACACCTTCATGCAGATGGACAGGGCCAGCTGTTCACATGACAACAGTACATTGTTTCTTTCTCCTAACACCTTCATGCAGATGGACAGGGCCAGCTGTTCACATGACAACAGTACATTGTTTCTTTCTCCTAACACCTTCATGCAGATGGACAGGGCCAGCTGTACACATGACAACAGTACATTGTTTCTTTCTCCAAACACCTTCATGCAGATGGACAGGGCCAGCTGTACACATGACAACAGTACATTGTTTCTTTCTCCTAACACCTTCATGCAGATGGACAGGGCCAGCTGTTCACATGACAACAGTACATTGTTTCTTTCTCCTAACACCTTCATGCAGATGGACAGGGCCAGCTGTTCACATGACAACAGTACATTGTTTCTTTCTCCTAACACCTTCATGCAGATGGACAGGGCCAGCTGTACACATGACAACAGTACATTGTTTCTTTCTCCAAACACCTTCATGCAGATGGACAGGGCCAGCTGTACACATGACAACAGTACATTGTTTCTTTCTCCTAACACCTTCATGTAGATGGACAGGGCCAGCTGTTCACATGACAACAGTACATTGTTTCTTTCTCCTAACACCTTCATGCAGATCAACAGGGCCAGCTGTTCACATGACAACAACACATTATCTCTTTGCTTTGTTTTTACATTTCAGGCATGATGAATGATGACGGGGTGATAACGATATTGTTGCTTAGGGGATCCATTTATGTTTGAGACAACTTGACGAGACTGTATTCTCTCTATGATGGGGGTGATGACTATGCTGCTATGGAGATCTATTTAGTTTGGGACAACTTGACAAGCCTATACTCTATGATGGGGGTGATGACAATGTATGAATGTTGCTTTGGTGATCCATTTAGGTTAAGGACAACCTGACAAGGCTGTGTTCTCAAAACTGATCCCATTGTCAACCAGGCAGAGAGGAGGTAGGTGTGGCCACTATGTAGTGTTGTGAAACAATGGGTGGCAGGCTGTATTTCTATCACTGTTCACTTCGCCATAGCAAATGCAATACTGCATACACCGAGTTGAAAAATACTTCAGAAAATAAAACCACCTTTGTTCTTTCCTCTTAGTGTTTCTTTCTCTGTGTAGGAGGCAGTGTGAGTCAAACTCATCGCCATAAGTGGACTACTCTTCGCTCTTTAATATGCAGTGCCGTAAAAGTTTGCTGATGTATGCTTCTGGTCTGAGAGGGTTGGTGACAAAACTAGGTTGTGGATATTGCTGCTCTCAAACAGTCGGCTAAACAAACTTACCAAATAAAAGATCATGTTCTCTACATTTAAGTGGACTAATTTTTGCATTGATGTCTTATTTCATTCATAAAAACGAGGCACAAAATTCACCTGATTTTTGATGCTCTACTGCTCTTCCAGACAAAATAGATCTTTCCATTGAACCCACTTCTGAAAATTTCATTCTTTCTTTTTCAAATTGCTTTATAAAATGTGACTGTCTCCCACTAAATGATAGATAACTCGCGCTGCATTCAATTACGCTACAAGCAAAACAGTTAGAAGAATTATCTATAGAAACACTCACTGAAATTAAAAAAAAAAAAAAAGGAATGGAGCTAGATGGGTATCACGAGGAGAAAAAATACAATATTTTTGTAGCTTGGAAAAAAACATGTTAATAATGTTATGAGAAAACATTTCAGACAAAAGAAAAGAATCACCTGATCAAAGTGACACTATCAATAAAGTTAAAACTTTTTATGAAAATTCAAACCGAAACAGAGAAGTAGAAAACTGTGAAATTGAAGATATTATATTTCAATTTGAGACCCCCAAACTGTTACCCAAAGAAATAACTAAACTGGAAGGCAGCATTACTTTAGAAGAAGCAAGCTATGCTCTTAAGAATATGAACAACAACAAAAGTCCTGGTACTGATGGTTTGTCAGCCAAATTTGTTTAAGTTTTTTTTTGGAATTCAGCTGAAAAACCACAGCACTGACAGACCTATTTAAGTATCGGTATCATCATCATCATCATCACAGCACTGACTGACCTATTTAAGTATCCGTATCATCATCATCATCATCACAGCACTGACTGACCTATTAAAGTATCGGTATCATCATCATCATCTTCATCAACATCACAGCACTGACTGACCTATTTAAGTATCGGTATCATCATCATCATCATCATCATCACAGCACTGACTGACCTATCTATCGGTATCATCATCATGGCACTGACTGACCTATTTAAGTATCGTTATCATTATCATCACCATCATCACAGCACTGACTGACCTGATACACAGTGACAGCAGAACTGATGGCGTCCACATTCAGCAGAAAGAAGCCATAGTCCAGCAGAGCGTCTGCATACTTAGGGTGCTCAATGCCAAACTGCTCCCTGCAACACACATCACACACTGCAACACACATCACACACTGCCATGTGCTCAATGACAAACTGCTCCCTGCAACACACATCAATGCTCCCTGCAACACACATCACACACTGCAACACACATCACACACTGTCATGTGCTCAATGCCAAACTGCTCCCTGCAACACACATCACACAATGCAACACACATCACACACTGCCATGTGCTCAATGCCAAACTGCTCCCTGCAACACACATCACACACTGCAACACGCATCACACAATGCAACACACATCACACACTGCCATGTGCTCAATGCCAAACTGCTCCCTGCAACACACATCACACACTGCAACACGCATCACACAATGCAACACACATCACACACTGCCATGTGCTCAATGCCAAACTGCTCCCTGCAACACACATCACACACTGCAACACACATCACACACTGCAACACACATCACACACTGCAACACAGATCACACACTGCCATGTGCTCAATGCCAAACTGCTCCCTGCAACACACATCACACACTGCAACATGCATCACACACTGCAACACACATCACACACTGCAACATGCATCACACACTGCAACACACATCACACACTGCAACACACATCACACACTGCAACATGCATCACACACTGCAACATGCATCACACACTGCAACATGCATCACACACTGCCATGTGCTCAATGTCAAACTGCTCCCTGCAACACACATCACACACTGCAACACACATCACACACTACAACACACATCACACACTGCAACATGCATCACACACTGTAACACACTTCGCACACTGCAACACAACACACATTACACACATCACACACTGCAACACACATCACACACTGTCATGTGCTCAATGCCAAACTAAAGAGTAAGGTCAGCCCAAACAAAGTTGGTCTACAATAGCACTTCAGAAGGATGAATGTTCTACTTCTGTCTGCAATAATACTTCAGAAGGATGAATGTTCTACTTCTGACTGCAATAATACTTCAGAGGCATAAATGTTCATGTACTTCTGTGCAAAAATACTTCAGAGGGATGAAATGTTCACATACTTCTGTCTGCAATACTACTTCAGAGGGAATAATATTCTTCTACTTCTGTCTGCAATAATACTTCACGGGGATGACAGTTCTACTTCTGTCTGCAATAATACTTCAGAGGAATGACAGTTCTACTTCTGTCTGCAATAATACTTCAGAGGGATGAATATTCTTCTACTTCTGTCTGCAATAATACTTCAGAGGGATGAATGTTCTACTTCTGTCTGCAATAATACTTCACGGGGATGACAGTTCTACTTCTGTCTGCAATAATACTTCAGAGGGATGACAGTTCTACTTCTGTCTGCAATAATACTTCAGAGGGATGAATATTCTTCTACTTCTGTCTGCAATAATACTTCAGAAGGATGATTGTTCTACTTCTGTCTGCAATAATACCAGAAGGATGATTGTTCTACTTCTGTCTGCAATAATACTTCAGAGGGATGACAGTTCTACTTCTGTCTGCAATAATACTTCAGAGGGATGACAGTTCTACTTCTGTCTGCAATAATACTTCACGGGGATGACAGTTCTACTTCTGTCTGCAATAATACTTCAGAGGAATGAATATTCTACTTCTGTCTGCAATAATACTTCAGAGGGATGAATGTTCTACTTCTGTCTGCAATAATACTTCAGAGGGATGACAGTTCTACTTCTGTCTGCAATAATACTTCACGGGGATGACAGTTCTACTTCTGTCTGCAATAATACTTCAGAGGGATGACAGTTCTACTTCTGTCTGCAATAATACTTCAGAGGGATGGGTGTTCTACTACTTCTAAGATCATCTAATAATGGTCAACAAAAAGCAAAGCGAACTCCATCCTCTCTTGTGAGCGAGAGAGAAAAAAACACGAAACCAAGTGAGAGAGTGAGTGAGTGAAAGAATGAGAGAGAGAGAGAGTAGTGAGACTGCAAAGTAGTATGTGCAAGTGCGTATGTGTGTGTGTGAGCACATACACGTGTGCACACATGCACGTATATGTACATGCATTGATACAGAAATTCTTCTGTATTTGTGTTTGTATATGATGTTCAATTTCTATTTGTACCTTTCAGAAATACATTATCCTCTCCCAATATTCCTTGTGACCCCCCTACACTTGACTGGGGTTAACATTAACGGACACACAGCCTTGTACAGCCAGCGGGGCAGTGACTTCATGGCCAGTGTGTAAAGGGCTTGAAATAGGAAAGCAGGGCTTAATCCTCTCCTTCCACTGTTTTACCCTTCCCAAAATGGCCAGGTGTCCATTACCACCTGGCTGGAGTGCGGAATACTGGAGTAAAGTGCCTTTCTCCTGGACACAACACCAAGCTGAAATGGGGATTTGAACCCCGATGTACTGGTGAACACCATATCAGCAATCCAATGCCTGACCACTTCTGTCACGACTGAACACAAATTTCATTTGAAGTTCAGATCAAAGTCAAGGTACTCACCTGGCCTGATGGACAGCAAGCTTGATCAGCACTTCTGCTTTCTTGAACTCTCTCTTCACCACACAGGCCTGTCACACACACACAATGTATACATCATCATCATTCTCTGACACACAGACACACACACACACACATGTATACAACATCATGATTCTCTGTCACACAGACACATCATAATGATTCTCTGTCACACACACACACAGATACATCATAATGATTCTCTGTCACACACACACACATTTTCATCATGATTCCTGTCTAACAGACACACACACAACATCATGATTCTTGGTCACACACACACATACATCATGATTCTCTGTCTCACACACACACATACATCATGATTCTCTGTCACACACACATACATCATGATTCTCTGTCACACACACACACACACATTTTCATCAGGATTCCTGTCTAACAGACACACACACACACATACATCATGATTCTTGGTCACACACACACACACACACACATACATCACGATTCTCTGTCACACACACATACATCACGATTCTCTGTCACACACACATACATCACGATTCTCTGTCACACACACATACACCATGATTCTCTGTCACACACACGATTCTCTGTCACACACACATACATCACGATTCTCTGTCACACACACATACATCACGATTCTCTGTCACACACACATACACCATGATTCTCTGTCACACACACACACACACAAAAAAACACAGCATCATGATTGTCTGTCACTCACAAACATACATCATCATTCTCTGTCACACATACATCATGATTCTCTCACATACACACACAGCATTATGATTCTCTGTCACACATACATCATGATTCTCTCACATACACACACAGCATCATGATTCTCTGTCACACATACATCATGATTCTCTCACATACACACACAGCATCATGATTCTCTGTCACACATACATCATGATTCTCTCACATACACACACAGCATCATGATTCTCTGTCACACATACATCATGATTCTCTCACATACACACACAGCATCATGATTCTCTGTCACACATACATCATGATTCTCTCATGTACACACACAGCATCATGATTCTCTGTCACACATACATCATGATTCTCTCACATACACACACAGCATCATGATTCTCTGTCACACATACATCATGATTCTCTCACATACACACACAGCATCATGATTCTCTGTCACACATACATCATGATTCTCTCACATACACACACAGCATCATGATTCTCTGTCACACATACATCATGATTCTCTCATGTACACACACAGCATCATGATTCTCTCTCACACATACATCATGATTCTCTCACGTACACACACAGCATTATGATTCTCTGTCACACATACATCATGATTCTCTCACATACACACACAGCATCATGATTCTCTGTCACACATACATCATGATTCTCTCACATACACACACAGCATCATGATTCTCTGTCACACACACACACATACAACATCATGATTTTCTGTCACACACACACACACACACATGATTCTCTGTCACACATACACACACACACATCATGATTCTCTGTCACACACACACAAACATCATGATTCTCTGTCACACATACACACACACACACAAACATCATGATTCTCTGTCACACAGACATCATCATGATTTTCTGTCACACACACAGACACACACACACACACCCAATAACACAGAGAACATCATGATTCTCTGGACACAGAGACAGACACACACACACACACCCAATAACACAGAGAACATCATGATTCTCTGCACACAGAGACAGACACACACACACACACCCAATAACACAGAGAACATCATGATTCTCTGCACACAGAGACAGACACACAAAAGGGGAATGGGGGGATTGCCTAGCAGTGATTAACACTTACAAAAAAAATCCTGCAAAACCAATTCACCATCATCCCACAAAAGCAGATGAGGATTGTATCTACATTTGTTGCTGTGCCCTGGTGTTGTTGTTGTGGAACTGAAAACTGTAAGATTTACCTGAATCAACAAGCCTTATATACATCAATGAAATTAAGTCCTCAAAAATAAAGGCTTAAAAAAAAAAAAAAAACATTATGAAGGGAGCCATCCATTTGTTCAACTGAAAATGAATTCAAACATAAAACATAAAAGTGAAAAAAAAAATCATCATTTCTTCTTTTTTTTTCAATTAGAAGAGAAAAAAAAGGAAAAAAAAGGAGTATACTAACACTTACCTTAGCACACTGTCTCAGCACGTCTACCACCGTCTGTGGAAACAAACACACAAATGTATTATTTAAAGGCATCTGATCCATGAAAACAGTCTGTCCAATGACCAGAGAAATAAACATGAACCTACATTCTATCTACTGCTGGCAACAGTAATAGAAGATGATCCAGATTAATATTATCAATGCTGATGAATCTTTGATGCACCGGCGACAGATCCCAGATCTAAACAATTTATGCTATCTGCAGTCATGAAGTGTTTTGCTGTGTCATTGACTGAAGTAGTTTATGTAGCACTCATGTCAAATGCTTCAAAAGTTTTTGGTGCCTGCGTGCATGTCATGGATAGATAGCCTTCTGTCATGACTAGCATTTTGACATCTGTGAACTTCAATCAACCGCCATGGCCAGAAAAAAAGTGCCCATATTCCGCCTTCTGACAAGTCACTCTCTTCTCAAAGCCTCTTCACTACATGGACAATAACAGAGAACAAGGACTGAAGAGCTTCTCCGTTTCTGAGTGTATCTAATTCAGATTCAGATCCAGGCATGCAGTGTGAAGAAAAGTGTGGTGCTGAGTGACATTTTCAAACACATTCTCTCAAGCATATAGTTCCCTGCATTTTGAATCAAGTAAGAATCCAAACAGTCTGGGAATACAGATCAATGCAGGAGTCCAATCAACTGAAAATGAATTTCTCACCAAAAAATATACTCAATTTTCTCAACGAACTGACACATCTCAGGATCAACCCCTGGGGTTCTCATATTTAGAGATTTCCGTAAATTTACAGAAAAATCTCATCTCATCTAGTTTGCTTACCCTGACACTGACAGAACTGTTGAGTTCTCGTAGGGCGTCAAAGCATGCCTTGAATGCCTGCAGACATAAACAATGATAATTATACACACATATATTTACATGAACAGTTGAATGCCAGCAGACATAAACAATGATAATCATACACACATATATATATTTACATGAACAGTTGAATGCCAGCAGACATAAACAATGATAATCATACACATATATAACGGAACTGCAAAAACTCAGAACACCATGCATAACTGTATCATTGTTGTGTGGTTGTCAGAAAAGAAAGAATCTAAAGGGCTGAAGGGTTGTGTGCATCACACTGCGTGCGTCCATGTGTGCATGCATGTGTGTGTCTGTGAGGGAGAGAGACAGAGAGGAGAGAGAGAGAGGAGAGAGAGGGAGAGAGAGAGAGAGAGAGAGAGAGAGAGAGAGAGAAATGAACCATCTGCATATCTACAAAAAGTATCAAGGAAATTAACAAAACTGGCATTGTCGAGTGATAGATACTTGGAAAAAAACCCTCTGACATCATAGATTTGGGGGCTTATGGGGGCAGTTGCTGTCATGTACTTCAGGGTGTAAATTTGTTACTACGCCTAAATTGTAGATGTAAGTAGACTGCTATAGACAGCTAGCATGGACCCCGGAAAGAAGAAATGTAGACATGTGTAGACTGTTATAGACAGCTAGCAAGGACCCCGGAAAGAAGAAATGTAGACATGTGTAGACTGTTATAGACAGCTAGCAAGGACCCCGGAAAGAAGAAATGCAGACATGTGTAGACTGTTATAGACAGCTAGCAAGGACCCCCGGAAAGAAGAAATGTAGACATGTGTAGACTGTTATAGACAGCTAGCAAGGACCCCAGAAAGAAGAAATGTAGACATGTGTAGACTGTTATAGACAGCTAGCAAGGACCCCCGGAAAGAAGAAGATACTGACGTCATCATAGAGGCTCTGAGCAAAGAGCAGAGCGCACTGCTCGGCGTACAGGATGGCACAGTTGACAGTGAAGCCTTGCTCTGACAGGCGCTTCACCACGCCAAAGGCTTTTTCACAGGTCTTGGTGGCCCACTTGTACCGGCAGTTCGCGTTCTGTACGTGGAACAACCTGCCCACACACAGGTCAACAACATAACCCTCTGGATTACCATGTCTGACCGCCAAACAGTATGACAAAAACAGTACATAACATGACTCTGATTACCATATCTGACTGCCAAACAGTATGACAAAAACAGTACATAACATGACTCTCATTACCATATCTGACTGCCAAACAGTATGACAAAAACAGTAAATAACATGACTCTGATTATCATATCTGACTGCCAAACAGTATGACAAAAACAGTACATAACATGACTCTGATTATCATATCTGACTGCCAAACAGTATGACAAAAACAGTACATAACATGACTCTGATTATCATATCTGACTGCCAAACAGTATGACAAAAACAGTACATAACATGACTCTGATTACCATATCTGACTGCCAAACAGTATGACAAAAACAGTACATAACATGACTCTGATTATCATATCTGACTGCCAAACAGTATGACAAAAACAGTACATAACATGACTCTCTGATTATCATATCTGACTGCCAAACAGTATGACAAAAACAGTACATAACATGACTCTCTGATTATCATATCTGACTGCCAAACAGTATGACAAAAACAGTACATAACATGACTCTCTGATTATCATACCTGACTGCCAAACAGTATGACAAAAACAGTACATAACATGACTCTTTGATTATCATATCTGACTGCCAAACAGTATGACAAAAACAGTACATAACATGACTCTTTGATTATCATATCTGACTGCCAAACAGTATGACAAAAACAGTACATAACATGACTCTGATTATCATATCTGACTGCCAAACAGTATGACAAAAACAGTACATAACATGACTCTCTGATTATCATATCTGACTGCCAAACAGTATGACAAAAACAGTACATAACATGACTCTGATTATCATATCTGACTGCCAAACAGTATGACAAAAACAGTACATAACATGACTCTCTGATTATCATATCTGACTGCCAAACAGTATGACAAAAACAGTACATAACATGACTCTCTGATTATCATACCTGACTGCCAAACAGTATGACAAAAACAGTACATAACATGACTCTTTGATTATCATATCTGACTGCCAAACAGTATGACAAAAACAGTCGACAGCATGACCCTTTCGATTACCATATCTGACTGCCAAACAGTATGACAAAAACAGTACATAACATGACTCTTTGATTATCATATCTGACTGCCAAACAGTATGACAAAAACAGTACATAACATGACTCTGATTATCACATCTGACTGCCAAACAGTATGACAAAAACAGTACATAACATGACTCTCTGATTATCATATCTGACTGCCAAACAGTATGACAAAAACAGTACATAACATGACTCTGATTATCATATCTGACTGCCAAACAGTATGACAAAAACAGTACATAACATGACTCTCTGATTATCATATCTGACTGCCAAACAGTATGACAAAAACAGTAAATAACATGACTCTCTGATTATCATACCTGACTGCCAAACAGTATGACAAAAACAGTACATAACATGACTCTTTGATTATCATATCTGACTGCCAAACAGTATGACAAAAACAGTTGACAGCATGACCCTTTCGATTACCATATCTGACTGCCAAAAAGCATGACCAAAACAGTACATAACATGAACTTCATGGTGTAAATGGATACCCATGTCTCACTGTCAAGATAGCATGATAAAAACAACTTTCCATGTGTGAAACTGCAAGATATACATAAACAAACTTCTATCTATCTATCAAAATCTATCTCTATCCATCTATATATCTAAACAATCTTCCATCCAGTTAAATTCATTGAGCTGCATGCCATGCCGTAAATGGCTGTGGAAGAGCTGCCAATCAACTGTCAAGTTTGTCCCCCTGTGAAAAAAAGTGCCCTTTATTTAGTTTTGTTGGTTTGGTAAATGCAATCCGTGGCCATAACATCCAAAATAGCCTTTGATTTTGACAGTTTCCAATCTGTGGCCATAAGGCACAACATCCAAAATGGTCTCTGATTCTGACATTTTTTCCTGTAAAAAATACGGCTCTTCAGGAATGGTCGGCGTGTCTGCCCGACTGTCCACAGCAACAACAAACCACCTGATCTTTAGGCGCGTAAGTACAGGTGCCCAAGCCTTTTACGACCACAGAGCAGTGAATTCATATCACTGGGTCCCCTACAAAAGTAAAAAGCCCTTTTAGCTGACGGATTTTAGGAGTAAAGTCTGGTACCCATTACACCTGGGTGAAGTGAGGTAAACTGGAGCACAGTGCATTTCCCAGGAACACATCATGCCAAAACAGGGCCTCAAACCCTGCTCACTGCTTACCACAGGCTCAGAAATCCAGCGCTTGACCAATTCTGCCAGGGCACCTTAATTTAGTTTTCAGGCGGCAGTCAGTGAGTGGGCAGGTTAAAAATTTATTATGAAACTGCGCCCTAGGAAATATGGCCCACTCCTGTCTCACCTGACACAGTACTCCAGGGCTCTGAAGAGACTGGCCTCTGAGCTGTCCTTCTCAACAGCAGCCAGGCACTCACTGTACACCATCTCACTGTTCTGGAACCACCCTGCCTCCGAGAAAAAGCTTCCTGCGAACACAAGATTCAGACATGACCACACAACATTCCATACAGGGTTCACACACACACATGACCACACAACATTCCATACAGGGTTCACACACACACATATGACCACACAACATTCCATACAGGGTTCACACACACACACACACATGACCACACAAAATTCCATACAGGGTTCACACACACACACATGACCACACAACATTCCATACAGGGTTCACACACACACACATGACCACACAACATTCCATACAGGGTTCACACACACACATGACCACACAACATTCCATACAGGGTTCACACACACATGACTACACAACATTCCATACAGGGTTCACACACACACATGACAACATTCCATACAGGGTTCACACACACACATGACCACACAACATTCCTTACAGGGTTCACACACACATGACCACACAACATTCCTTACAGGGTTCACACACACATGACCACAGAACATTCCATACAGGGTTCACACACACACGACCACACAACATTCCATACAGGGTTCACACACACATGACCACACAACATTCCATACAGGGTTCACACACACACATGACTACACAACATTCCATACAGGGTTCACACACACATGACCACACAACATTCCATACAGGGTTCACACACACGAGCACACAATATTCTATACAGGGTTCACACACACGCAAGCACACAACATTCCATACAGGGTTCACACACACATGACCACACAACATTCCATACAGGGTTCACACACACGAGCACACAACATTCCATACAGGGTTCACACACACACAAAAAAACAACATTCCATACAGGGTTCACACACACATGACCACACAACATTCCATACAGGGTTCACACACACACAAGCACACAACATTCCATACAGGGTTCACACACACACACATGACCACACAACATTCCATACAGGGTTCACACACACACATAACATTCCATACAGGGTTCACACATGACCACACAACCTTCCATACAGGGTTCACACACACATGACCACACAACATTCCATACAGGGTTCACACACACGAGCACACAACATTCCACACAGGGTTCACACACAGATGACCACACAACATTCCATACAGGGTTCACACACACACATATGACCACACAACATTCCATACAGGGTTCACACACATACGACCACACAACCTTCCATACAGGGTTCACACACACACAAGCACACAACATTCCATACAGGGTTCACACACATACGACCACACAACATTCCATACAGGGTTCACACACACATGACCACACAACATTCCATACAGGGTTCACACACGCACAAGCACACAACATTCCATACAGGGTTCACACACGCACAAGCACACAACATTCCATACAGGGTTCACACACACATGACCACACAACATTCCATACAGGGTTCACACACGCACAAGCACACAACATTCCATACAGGGTTCACACACATACGACCACACAACCTTCCATACAGGGTTCACACACACACAAGCACACAACATTCCATACAGGGTTCACACACATACGACCACACAACATTCCATACAGGGTTCACACACACATGACCACACAACATTCCATACAGGGTTCACACACGCACAAGCACACAACATTCCATACAGGGTTCACACACACATGACCACACAACATTCCATACAGGGTTCACACACACATGACCACACAACATTCCATACACTGATACAGGGTTCACACACACATCACCAAAATTCCATACAGGGTTCACATACACACAACCAAAATTCCATACAGGGTTCACACACTTACAAACAACTAAAATTCCGTAAGTGGTTCACACACACACAACCAACCAAAATTCCATACAGGGTTCACACACACATAAACAACTAAATTTCCATACAGGGTTCACACACACACAACCAACCAAAATTCCATACAGGGTTCATACACATCACCAACCAAAGTTGGAGTCTTATGCTAGAGATATTTATACTCACGTAATCCTGTTTTAGTACAGTTGATATATTTAATGTGTCTGGGCGTGTGCGCACGTGCATGTGTGTGTATGTGTGGGTGTGAGTGTGTGCGCGCATGTATGTGTGTCTAAAAAAGGTGTGCTTTTAAGGAATGTATTTCTTTTTAATCTCAGCAATATTTACTTGATGTTTTTATTGTTTGGTGGATCATGCTTTTTTTTATTCATTCTGTGAACACATTGGATTGAGCTGGTGTGATGTTTTATGTTATGTTCATACCTGGCTCGATGATGTAAGGCGCTTTGAGCAGCATTAGTACTGGATATCGGGCCATAGAAAAGTTATGAATTATTATTATTATTATTATCATTATTATTATAATACCTGTAACTGATGCTTCTGTGCCTTATTTGCTTAACCTGGATTGGGTGTTTCGAAGACCGGCAGTTTTTATAAATTATACCGATGTCACTGCAATATTTTGTTCTATGCACTGTGCAAACTATATCCCCAAAAAGCTGTGTGTGGGTGCATGCATATGGGCAGTTGCATGTGTGTGTGTGTGAGGGGGGTCATGGAAGGTGGGTGTGTGTGTGTTTGAAAAAGTGGAAAGATGATATTTTTATCATGCTTCCTTTGTTATGAATCTGTTCTGTGTGGTTTTGCAGCAGAAATTTACTGTTTTGCTTGGAATGTGCATGTATCACTGACAGCAGCACTGAGATAAGTTAGTGTGATTGTGACGACTGCCCACTGACCCTGAGCATGACCTGTGAAGAGATAAGTTAGTGTGATTGTGACGACTACCCACTGACCTAGAGCATGACCTGTGTGTAGAGATAAGTTAGTGTGACTGTGATGACTACCCACTGACCTAGAGCATGACCTGTGTGTAGAGATAAGTTAGTGTGACTGTGATGACTACCCACTGACCTAGAGCATGACCTGTGTGTAGAGATAAGTTAGTGTGACTGTGATGACTACCCACTGACCTAGAGCATGACCTGTGTAGAGATAAGTTAGTGTGATTGTGACGACTGCCCACTGACCTAGAGCATGACCTGTGTAGAGATAAGTTAGTGTGACTGTGACGACTACCCACTGACCTAGAGCATGACCTGTGTAGAGATAAGTTAGTGTGATTGTGACGACTGCCCACTGACCTAGAGCATGACCTGTGTAGAGATAAGTTAGTGTGATTGTAACGACTACCCACTGACCTAGAGCATGACCTGTGTGTAGAGATAAGTTAGTGTGACTGTGACGACTACCCACTGACCTAGAGCGTGACCTGTGTAGAGATAAGTTAGTGTGATTGTGACGACTGCCCACTGACCTTGAGCATGACCTGTGTAGAGATAAGTTAGTGTGACTGTGACGACTACCCACTGACCTAGAGCGTGTCCTGTGTGTAGACACTTGACCAGGTCTGCCTGTTCACCCCCCTCTGCACACTGCCGGATCTGAACTTGGAACTGCTCTGTCAGAGTCTCTATCAGTTCTTTGTTGTGGTCCATCAGGTACTGGAACATATAGTGAAGCTTGGCCCTGCACACACACATGGCACAGTCACTTTGACATGAATCATGGCCCTACACACACACATGGCACAGTCACTTTGACATGAATCATGGCCCTACACACACACATGGCACAGTCACTTTGACATGAATCTTGGCCCTGCACACACAAGGCACAGTTACTTTGACATGAATCTTGGCCCTGCACACACATGGCACAGTCACTTTGACATGAATCTTGGCCCTGCACACACATGGCACAGTCACTTTGACATGAATCTTGGCCCTGCACACACACAAGGCACAGTCACTTTGACATGAATCTTGGCCCTGCACACACACATGGCACAGTCACTTTGACATGAATCTTGGCCCTGCACACACACAAGGCAAAGTCACTTTGACATGAATCTTGGCCCTGCACACACAAAGCACAGTCACTTAGACATGAATCTTGGCCCTGCACACACAAAGCACAGTCACTTTGACATGAATCTTGGCCCTGCACACACACAAAGCGCAGTCACTTTGACATGAATCTTGGCCCTGCACACACAAAGCACAGTCACTTTGACACGAATCTTGGCCCTGCACACACAAAGCAGTCACTTTGACATGAATCTTGGCCCTGCACACACAAAGCACAGTCACTTTGACATGAATCATGGCCCTGCACACACAAAGCACAGTCACTTTGACATGAATCTTGGCCCTGCACACACAAAGCGCAGTCACTTTGACATGAATCTTGGCCCTGCACACACAAAGCACAGTCACTTTGACATGAATCATGGCCCTGCACACACAAAGCGCAGTCACTTTGACATGAATCTTGGCCCTGCACACACAAAGCGCAGTCACTTTGACATGAATCTTGGCCCTGCACACACAAAGCACAGTCACTTTGACATGAATCATGGCCCTGCACACACAAAGCACAGTCACTTTGACATGAATCTTGGCCCTGCACACACATGGCATGGTTACTTAGGTGTTCAAAGTACATGCTACATATGATATAGGACCTCAGTTTATCATCTCATCTGAATGACTTGCATCCAGACAACCACTGAAAGCAAGTGGAAGAGGAGAAAATTCTGGAAAATATGGTTTGAACCTGCGCACAAAGTTTCTCTTCCTTCCTATGCAGACACATTACCACTTGGCGAGCACTTCACTGAGAGGAAATCTCACCTTTTGTTGTTGACACGGAGTATTCGTGAAAATACTTTCAGCTGGCTGAACTCCATGTACAGTTGGCTCTGCTTGTTGTGAGTAAAGAGCTGCACACACAACAACCAAGAATGAAGCACTCGTTCATTCAAACACACAGCTGAGGTAATTTCATCTGCAATGAAATTACATGTGTCCACAGACAAAAAAGGTAACTTTAGATCAAATGTTATCACTGGGTGATAATTCGTTTAATCATATATGTATACATGATGTATACACATTCATTCTACTTATATCCACAGACAGTCAGTTAAAGATCCACGGTTCGAATTTAACTCTTTTTTGAGTGCTAGTCAGGCACTCGGAACAAAACATTTGAGTGCCCAATTGTAGTTTTGGGCGCCAGCATAATAAAATAAAATCTTCCTTCATTTCAATGGTGTGCCATGGAAAGATTTTCTGCCAGGCATCATTGTACACCTGCTGGCGCTTTGATTTGTACTCCTGCTGTTTATTCTTTTTGTCATCCTGAGCTTTCGTCTCTGTTTCGGGAGCCTTTCTTTTAACATTGAAGAGCGGATACATCCTTCGTCACTGATGCGCCATAAACGTTAACATCCGATCACGCACACGCAAAGATGCTGCTCCACAAAGTGAGCTCAGCAGACGACACTTTACACTGCGATCAACCGCATTCGAGCTTGCTTTCTTGGTGTGTCTTTTAATTAATTTTCTTTCACCTCTATCAATTTTTGAGTGCCAACTGGGCACTCTTGACAAAAAAATTGTGTGCCTGAGCCAACTTTTCATAGTGTTTGCACCTTGGCATAAGCAGGCATACTAACACTTCTGCTGTTTCAAGTCTATTATGATCTTAACAATCCATTTCATTACAAATAAAATTATGGCATTTTTTCCACCATGCTCAAATCTATATCATTTAAAGAAATCTTTAAATGTGTGCAGAGAAGTGTTTGGGTATGTATAAAGATCTGAATGTGTGTGTGTGTGTGTGTGTGTGTGTGTGTGTGTGTGTGTGTGTGTGTGTGTGTGTGTGTGAGTGCATGGTCGTTTGCATTCATGAGAAACAGAGAGACATGGATATTAGGGACAGTCTGAAAGTATAGAACTTTCAGTTTCACTTTCAGAAGCTAATATAAATAAGTAAATAACTATATGGTGTAAGTCTGGGATTTTTGTAATATCAAAAACCAATCTCTAATGTACAAAATACCATAAAAAAAAGAAAAAAAGAAAAGAAAAAAGAAAATGAATTCTTTTTTCATATTTCAAAGCAAGGAAGCCAATAGATTATATTCAAACTCAAAGTGGACAGTATCAGTATCAGTAGCTCAAGGAGGCATCACTGCGTTCGGTCAAATCCATATACGCTACACCACACCTACCAAGCAGATGCCTGACCAGCAGCGTAACCCAACACGCTTAGTCAGGCCTTGAGAAAAGAAAGATAAATACATAAAAATACTACTACTACTACTAGTACTACTAATATTTATAAGGCACAAAATCTTGATGAAGTCAACTCTAAGCGCACAAAGACCCCCCCCCTCCCCCACCCAAAAAAAACAACCAAACAAGCAAACAAACAAACAAACAAACAAAAAAAACCGACAACAAAAAAACACAACAACAAATAAAAGACAACAATGACGAGGAATAAGCAAATAAATGTAAAACATGCAGACACACATCCACACACACACACGCATAACAGATATGCAACAAACATGCAGTTTCACAGATATGAAAGCACAATCAAATACACATAAACGTACATGAGCCCCAACACACACACACATTACCTGGCCCCCCACCCCCCCCCCACTCATTTCTAGGCTACGTATCGCAGCTTCCATGGCACACACACACGCACATGCACACACACACTTACTTGTTCAAGCACACACACATACGCCCATATCCCCCAATCCCAACCCCACACACATATATATAAATATATACATGCACAGCCGCACATTCCAATATTCTGTTGCTCCCATACTGTAGACATGCACACACACACACACACACACATATACCTCATCCTCTACACACACACACACACGCACGCACGTGCACAGAGCTCTCCTGACACATCTGTACACTTACACCATCACGCATGCACACAGACACACACATGCAAAGAGGCTGCCACTGGTAGAGCACGATGCTTTGCAAATCAAATGAATATCGGCATCATTTTCAAACCAACGTTGCACAAATTTCTTCAAAACAGAACAGAGTGTCTGTCGTCTTTTCCAAATACAACAGACTGAGCAACACGCTAGATGCCACATTCTTGGCATCGGAGATCATTTCCCACCCCTCTTGCGGCCAAAGTGAACAAACATTCTTTAACTCATTCAACCCTGCGCCTGCCTGAGCAGTGTGCACCACCAATCGCCGTTCTCCGCCTGAGCCTGCCTGACGGGCGAAGAAAACCGTTTATTTAAACCGGTTTGTCAGCTCATTAGTATGCATTAAACTGCCATGTAAAGGCAATAACTCCCAACGTGACTTCCTTCCTCACTGGCACATGAAGTTTCATTAAAAAAAACACGAATGAATAGTGTGTTTTTTATCCGGTTTTCTGCATCGATATGGTAAAATGTCAAAGGCTTACTGTGCAGTTTATAGCTCAATGAAATTATGATGGACACTTGCAGCGAATTCAACCCAGATAATGATGATTTGTCTAGTAATTCTTTCGATAATTCATGGGAAAGTGAAAGAAATGAAATTAGCAACCAGTGTTGACAACCAAGTAGATAGCCCACAACCTTCAACATCAACAGAAGCTAACATTTTACTATTTCTGTTTTTAATTTAAAGTTACAAGTATACTATTACATCCTTTGTCTTGAGAAAATTACATTTCATTCATAATGTGAAGTTTGGTAGCTATTGGTTGAGCGGCTGCTATAATTTTTTTCCTGAAGTGAAGCATCCGTCCCCGTTGATGCAGCTGGGCCAAAACATGCCAGGCTGGGAGGGGTTGCACAGGCAGAAAACCTTAAATGGCTGAAAGGATTAAATTATTGTAATAATCTTTATAGTATAATGACAACGGACTCTCCGAAAGTTCAAAGAACAGTAGTTAAAAAGGCACACACAAACACACACAAAAAAAGAACTGAGGTAATTTAATGTTCACATCTGAGTTCGTTTGGTACTATTATTAGTATTACTACTTGTAGCACTACCACTACAATCACTTCCACTATAACTTGGGATACACACAAACTGTCAAACAATAAATCAAACATGTATCACTGTATGTCAATGAATCATTCCATGACAGCCACAAAGTTTACCTTTTCTTGTTTTGGCAAAGTGGATTTGTTTCATGGCTGAGAATCTTGGTTATATTTAGATAATATACAGTGTTCACAGAAGATGGCTTTCTTTGGTTGATAAATCTAGTTTAGTTGTTATGAAGAAAAATTAAAAATCATTAAATTCAAAACTGTTGCAATCATAATGCTGTACATATTTTTTCCAATCATTTGAATGTGACTGTAAAATGTATTACTTCCATTATGGTGCCAACTTCAAGGTTATCTAGCAACAACTAACAATCCACAAACGAGTCTGTAAATTCTGTTCTCTATATTAATAAGATCACAAACTTAATAAAAATGTGATAAAGATTATAGATTTTATTAATTTTCACAAAATTCCATATTAATCCACAGTCCATCAGCTCCTCAGAAGTGGGGATGGTGTGGCAACTCATGTCCTGATGGTGGCAGAATTTGCCTTTCACTAGTTTCAGACAGGTCTGTGCTTGGATAAGGTATTGCGGTTGAGACTGGCTTTGTGGCAGACATTTTTGTCTGGTATTGTGGCTGAGACTGGTTTTGTGGCAGATATTTTTGTTTATAAATCCTTGTTTGCTCCTGTTGCATACCACAGAACTGCTTGCACTGGACATCGCAGAACTTATCTGACAAACAGATTTCTTTTCTGATCATTTTCAGAACTTTTCTTTTAAGTTTTTCACGACACGTGTAAGAACTTGCGTGGCTTTTTGCAGTTGTCCAGCAAAACCATTCTTTTTGTCCAATATTTGGAATGAAAAGAGCCACCATTTGTTAAAGACACTTTATATGCAACTCTATGTATCGGGTGATTCCTATAATCGATGCCCAAAACTATGACATGAGGTAATGATGAGTAACAGTTTTGTTGTCGAAAATACCTAAGATTTTCATTATCATTTTTATATAGTTCGCAATGCAAATTTGCTACTTTTACTTATATTCAATGATTCCTTCTTTAAAATCTAATTTGCTGGCACCAGGTGCTAATAATCAAAGAAAAAAGCATGTCAAACGTAGCTGAAATAAAATAATTGAAGTACACAACAAACACATCTGAAATCGACGAAGATGATCTTATCAAATTTCCCAGCGGTGCACATTTAGAAACTTACCCCATGATATAAATCAAACTGTACATCCTCGGGTAATGTGTTTATATCTTTTTTGTAACGACTATATGTCCTTTGTGAAGCAACAATAACGGCCACAGCTGAATTGTATAGAGAGTCTGGGACCCACTTCAACCTCTCGGCTTCCATCTTGGATATTGAAATGACACAGGTAAGGGGAAGCATTCACCGGAAGCACTGGGAAAAATTGACCAGAAGTAATCTTTCTTATTTCCTCTTCCACTTTGTTTTTCCACTAAGGAGGAAGGTGGCAGAATGGTTAAGACGCTCAGCTGCCAATACAGAGAGTCCGTGAGGGTGTGGGTTCGAATCCCGCTCTCGCCCTTTCTCCTAAGTTTGACTGGAAAATCAAACTGAGCGTCTAGTCTTTCGGATGAGACGATAAACCGAGGTCCCGTGTGCAGCACGCACTTGGCCCACTGAAAAAGAACCCATGGCAACGAGAGTGTTGTCCTCTGGCGAAATTACGTAAAATGAAATCCACTTTCATAGGTACACAAATATATGTAAGCATGCACTCAAGGCCTGACTAAGCGCGTTGGGTTATGCTGCTGGTCAGGCATTTGCTCAACAGATGTGGTGTAGCGTGTATGGATTTGTCCGAACGCAGTGACGCCTCCTTGAGAAAGTGAAACTGAAACTTTTCCACTTCACAGTAGCTGACGCCGAGATAATAATTATGTGATGTATGACAGCCTTGCTACTTTTTATTTTATTTTATTTTATTTTATTTATTTATTTATCTATTTATTTTATTTTATTTTCATTATTAATATTATTATTTATTTATTTGTTTATTTATTATATATATATATATCTTTGTATATATGTGTGTAGGGTTGGGGGTGGGAGATATGGGCGTGTGTGTGTGTGCTTGTACAAATAAGTGTTCATCTGTGTGTGTGAGTGTGCGTGTGTGTGTGCGTGTGCGCGCGCGCGCGCGCGCGCGCGCGTGTGTGTGTGTGTGTGTGTGTGTGTGTGTGCCGTGGAAGCTGCGATACATAGACTAGAAACTCCGAGTGTGTGGAGGAGGGGGTAGAGAAGGTACAGGGAAATTTGTGGTGTGTGTGTGTGTGTGTGTGTGTGTGTGTGTGTGTGTGTGTGTGTGTGTGTTGGAGCTCATGTACGTTTATATGTATTTGACTGTGCTTTCATATCTATGAAACTGCGTTTTTGGGGCATATCTGTTATGCATGTGTGGGTGTGTGTGTGAATGTGTGTCTTCATGTTTTATATTTATTTGCTTATTAATCATCATTGTTGTCTTATTTATTTAAGTATCTATTTATTATTATCGTTATTTTATCATTATTTTCATTACTACTATCTTTTTTTTTCTTTTTTTTTTGTCATAATTATTATTTATTTATTTATGTATGTACGCTTATATATATATATATATATATATATATATATATATATATATATATATTTTTTTTTCTCAAGGCCTGACTAAGCGCGTTGGGTTACGCTGCTGGTCAGGCATCTGCTTGGCAGATGTGGTGTAGCGTATATGGATTTGTCCGAACGCAATGACGCCTCCTTGAGCTACTGAAACTGAAACTGAAACTATTTGTTTATTTATTTAATTATATTATTATTATTTATTTATTTTT